>NC_133543.1:31646103-31986103 GCF_048773025.1 Camelus bactrianus | reverse complement strand
ATGCTCGGTGCAATTATTTGAATCTCACATTGCATGTTCATCAGTCACAGCACTGAAAAAGAGGGGGGAAAACACCAAAGAATTTACATGGGAAAAAATATATGTGAAAACAACCTTATCGTGGATTTTATAGGGTTAGCCAAAGTTATGGCTCCCTCCTTAACTCTAACTCCACTAGTCTGTAGTCAGTGACATTTGTTTCTAATGATTAATTGGTTCATTCACTTGGCCATTATATCAGAATGACCTCAAAGATTTATACAGTAGTGAACTTTACAAACCTGAATTGGGTAGAGATGTGGAATCTCTATATTTTCAGTGCAGAATAGGTCTTTCCAGACATTTTACGTCAAGAGGACACTGGTCAAATTATTATGTCTTTAAATAGCACTCCCATGAATTTAAAAAATTTTATACATTCAACAAAACATTCCTACATTTGAAGACATAAAAAAAATCACAGGTGACTCATCTGGTCATTTTATATATTGATAATATTATGACATATATGTGAACACGTCAAGCATCATATAGGTGTACCAAGAGGCAATTTTCGCCTCTCTTAAGTATGTACTGACATAACCTAATATACTAAAATGGGAAGGGGCGTTTAGTCACTGAAATATGCATCGTGTAACAAAGATGAAGAAAATATATGGCTTGTGCCCATGATAAAAAAGATTCTGACTGAAGGCTTAGCTTTGGTTTTTATTCAATTAAATTGTTAAACTGTGCACAGTGATTTTTTTTTAGAACTTGAGACATTTGTGATGTTGGCTGTTTAAATCTTTGTTACCTTCGCTGTGAATTGAAATTGTACATATTTAGTAAATCATGCAGACAAAACAAACTTTTTAGACAATATTTTTATTGGAGAGTTTTCTTTTCCTGTATCCATGTTAAAAAAAAAAAAAAGACCTCCTTTCCCAAAATAAAAATGTCAATACTAAATTTAAAGAAGTATAAAGGAATGATTGCTTCCTTTAGAGCTAAGTATTTAAATAAACATGGAGATAATTGGCAACATGTTCTTTTGGGCTAATAGGCCGTGTCCAATTTTTTGGGTCTGATGTTTCAGAGGGCCTCTTTTTCAGGGTTGAAGATGATATATTAAACTCTGAATTAAACAAATACTATTAAATAACAGAAATAAATCCCTCAGTCTTCATTTGTATATGAAATACGGAATTAGTCAGAGAAATGACACTGAGATGATATGATGCTGAATATGACACCAGCTAAAACCTGCTCTGTTGAAGCAGTCACCTGCCACCTACACTCTAGAATGGCATGTGAAAATGCTCCAAAATATTGAAAGTAGAAAATGAACAGTACTATTCCCATTAGGCCTTGAGATGAATATGACAAAGATTCTAATAATTTTGGTCAAAGAAAATGATGAGTAAAAAATACATGAAGATTGAAGTGGTGACAAATGATCTTTTAAGTATTCTAATTGGTCTTTCTCGTTCATATCTACAGAAATTGCAAATCCTGATGGTCCTGATTTGTAAGTGCACCCAGTCAGCTTTCTCTCTTTCACTCCACAGAATATGCCTGTTAGATTTGGAACGAAGAATAAGCCCCCAAAATGTTAAAAATAGACTACTGCCCTGGCAGGAAATTTAGCATTGGCAAGCACAGAACTCAGAAGGAACTGATCTAACATAAGGAAACATTCAGAAAAAGATTTGTGCATTACGATCCTGTTCTGACCATTTTCAGAGCAGTCAAAGGGAAGTGAGAGAGAGACTGAGAGACAGACAGACAGAAAGACAGAGAGAGTGTGTGCATGTGTAGATCGCTAACTTTCAGTGTATACATTTGAATAGCTAGTGTTTAAAAAAAAATACCCAAGAGATGGAAGGAATCTGAAGGAGTGCTTTTGAGATATTTTATATATTGTTATCTTACACAAATGGAAAACACTTAAAATGTTGATACTGGAAAAATGAAAGTTTCACCAAAAAATTCTACATTATTTATAAGATGTGCCAACAATAAGACAGAGAAAATATTAGTTTATCTTTATTCTTTTTATAGGAAACTTAGATTTTAGTCTGTGACCTTTCCTTAAAGGAGAATTGCTTTTATCCATTCCTAAAATGGTTTCCTTACAGGACGAAAAATTACAGTTACACTTCATTCTAGTTTCATTAAGGAAAAGAAGAATACAGTCTTCAAATTGCTTGAAAAAAATATAAGCGAGCAAAGGGATATAAATTTAGAAAGGAAACCCAAGAACATCCCTGCCCTCGCAGAAAGCATCATGGTGTACTTAGTGACCACAAGCAACCTAGACCTCAGCTTTTACGTCTCTTCTGAAAGATACCACTTCCAACACAAACGATATTTCCCAACCCTGTAGGGCAGCCCAGGATTGGTGCAGACATAAAGGGAGATCACCAGCTATTGAATAACCCTTAACCACTTCCTGCAGTCCTGACTGAAGCATTCCGTGGAGGTCTACCACTTCATTATTGAACGTGCTTAGAAAGTGTGAGCTCATGGGTTTCCGGTTGAAGGTACAGCTAAGCAAGAAGGAAAAGAGAGAAGTACGAACCACCCTTCCCAATTTGTTTTAACGCTTAAAACACCATTGCTCAGAGAGTGGGCTTGAGAATCATCAGCCTAACTTCTAAGTAGACACTTCTTTTTCTTCTCTGCATTTTAATAAAGTGTTTTTATATTATCAAAGCAATTCCATGAAATGGAACATTTCACTCACTTTAAATGGTGAAGGAACATTTGAAAATACCGTATCAAAACAAGAAGAGTTCTAACCACAATAGCTGCTTAAAATGGACTACCTTAATTTTAAAAATGAAAGTTGGAATAACGATTTGTACAAATACTTTTCAAAGAACTGTGATGATCCCTTGAGTCAGATGCCTTCGTCTACAAATCAGCCTATAACTGTGTTATAAACCCCTTTATGACCTGACCAAACTAAAACGTACTTGGTGTCTACATTGAAATACTCAAAAACCTTGTTCTCATCCTTCAGTAAAACTCCCCTATGAATTGGTAGGAAGAACATCTTGATGTTTGTAACACTTAGAAAAATAAAAGCAGTTACTTAAGCTACCACTCACATCTTACAGGTGAGGAAACTGAAGTCTGTATAGCCTTGGGACCACGCAGGTTGTTTGTCTGTTTATCCCACAGTGATCTAGAAAGCAGTTAAGCACAGGCTGCCAGAGCCCCGGTGTCCTGACAATGCTCTCTACAACACATCACAGTAAAATGCTTCTTCAGATGGATATGGAAACATCAAAAGGAGTGAGGTTGTTTCCCCCAATCCTGCAAGAAGTTCGTTCTGGTCTACAGGAACTCTTCCATGCAAGAGAGGAATGAAAATAAGCTACTTTGGAAACCCTCTATTACTCTAAGATGTCGCACCAGCATCTGAGGGCTGTTAACCACGTCTGGACTAGAGTCTCCTTTCACTGAGAGCCAGAGATTCTCAATTTTGAGAAATGCTCTTTAAAAATTACTAGCTGCTGTTCATACATTTTACCCACTAGTTGGTCCAAGATTTTTGACAATGCTTCTGTCCATTGAATAGTGATGGCTTTATCGATTCCCTGCACCCACAGTTTTCAGCCTGAACCCACTGTGTGAGTGCTTGGGGCCATTCTTTCTCTAGCCGCTGCTTTTCTGAGTGCCCCCGTGCACTGAAAGGCCCAGGGGTGGTCAGAGGAAGAAACAAGGTGGAACAGGAGCAATTGGAGATTCCTAGATCTGCAACAGGAAAGTTGGAACAGGCGGAAATAGATGGAAAAAAATCAGAGAGTGGAGGAATCTCGAGCCTCTCTCATCTAAAGCCCTGGCTTTTCACATTCTGGGGCTCAGAGGGAAAAAAAAGCCCATATCATCCGGTAGTTATCGGCAGAGCGGAGACCAGAAGCCAGGTGTCCAGCTGCGGCAAGCATGCCTTATCACTGCTGTTGATGCTTCTACTACTCCTGTGATGCTTCTAGTCCACTTAGTGGCCCTAAAAATAAGAGTAATAATTAACAGTTTCAGCGGTAACAGTTGTTCAATTTACTGAGTGCCTACCCTGCATGAGGCACACTCAATACTGTAGGATATACGAAGATGAACAAGGCAAGATTACTGGCCTTAAGTTTCTTATAACTGCCAGAGATAGAGAAGTAGAATACTGAGTTCCAGGTTCTGTAAGGAATGTACCAGTATGAAAGTCCCCAGCAGTCTTCCTTTTATACCTTAGTGTTTCTTCTTTTTAAGCACAAAATAACATCATTTCCCTCAATAACGTGCATACTGGTGAGTGATGCTACATAAGAAATACTGCTCTCCATCCCAGGGATGCAGTGGTGGACAGTATTCCCACCATAAAGTACCTACACTCTAGCAAAGAAGGTAGACAACAGGACAAGTGTATAAGATCACTTCACATAATGCCAAGGGTTTTGTTAAAAATGAAAGAAGGTGATGTAACAGTGAATGAGAGGGAACTGGAGGACAGCGACCTCAGCTTGGGGGCCAGGGAGGGGAGTGTCAGGGAAAATCTCTTTAAGGCTGTGGTGTTTGAGTTGAGTCTGAGAGATGAGAAGAAGTGAGCCATGGGAGGATGTGGAGGGAGAGTGTTCCAGGAACAGGGAATAGCAGGTGCAAATACCTCAGGCAGGAATGAGTTGGGTTCTTTGATAATAAAAGCATCAGTCTAACAGAGCATGTAGAGAGGGAGAAGGGTGGAAGACGGAGGCAGACGAGTAAGAAAACACGTTTCAGCCGTGCAAGTGATTTGCAGTGCGATCTCCTGTAGGCGAGCACCCAAGAACAGCTGTGCAGATAAAATGCAGGGAATTTTCAGGAATGAGGCTCCTTAGGTCCTTTGGTCTAATGTCATGTTTTCATAGGCAAGAAAACTGAATTTATTCATCTGTGAGGTTTACACTGTTGGCGTCAGGAGACGTGGCTTATCATTCCCAGTGAATAGCCTGGAAATGAACTTAGCAACCTGTTTGTGGCCTAATCGTGATTTCCTCCCCCGTAAAAGGGGCAGTGACCTTCTACGTCCCTCCTCCTGAGTTTAGAATGGGAGAAATCTCATTTCTAACACTTTCGCAAAGCCACCTGCCTTGTATCTGGTCACAGGCAGATCTGTCAGCCTGGAAAACAGAAACGTTTTGGGCCAAAGGAAATTTGTATTTTGGAAACAGAAGCACCAGATCCGGCACGCCGGCGGCCACGGTGGCACGTTACCCTGAAAGCACCTTCCTCCGCTCAGGCCCCAGTTAGCTCCAGATAGCTGTGCTAGAATCAGGCCTGAGCAAGGGCCCCAGCCATTTCCCCTTCCCCTGAACTTCTGAAAAACACAGAAACTCGCAGAGCTGCGAGAGGAGCCAATAAGAAGTAAGGAACATGCAGCAGGTGGTACCATCTGTGCCCGGCTAATTCCAGCCAAAACAATCTGCTCCCTAGAGCTCCCAGTTGTGGAGAAGGGAAGAGGATCCGACAGTGGCGGGGCCGGGGAGGGGGTGTAGCGGCGCAAGTGCCGAGGCTGTTATTCCAGCGTTCAGCTGGTCGGGGAAGTAGATTATTGATGCCAGTGAACGATTATCTCTCTTCTTTTCTCTTTACAACCACTGTGGGAGATTCTTCCGAAGCCTCACTAGCTGGCAAGTACCAGATCCCACACCTGTGAGACAGACACGTAGGCATCCCTGGGAGTCTGTCGCCACTGAGATGGGAGGGACAGACACTCCCCAGCAAGACGCGGACACACAGCCCCCTCACTCCAAGATGGAAAAACAAGGTGGGGGCAGCTTATGTTTATTTTACCCTATTTTCCTAGCAACCGAATTCTCTCTCGCCTGTTAATTCTTTGAAAATTATCTACGGTTTAGAATGAGCTTATATGCCTCATGTTTGATCCCCAGGTTGGCATTTTCTAAGGTAAAATTCTTGCACTTGATGGACTTCCCCATGGGGAGCAAATCTTCTCCCCCAGCACACGTATAATCATGGGATGAATAAATACATGCAATGCAGAAAGAGGTCTTTGTCGGTGGTAATAACCTTCCTTTAAGAGTAACAGATAGACAGGAACCACCCTTTTCGCAGATGGAGGAGACAGCAATGATTTGAGGGTCATGGAAAGAACTGTCCACTCAAAAAGAAAATGTTACCCACTGCAAAATTTCCACCAGCACCTTTAGGTTAAATCGCTGTCTCCAGGAAGTCATCTGTTAAATGCAAATACCTGGGAGGGGTAACGTTTGCCTATTGTCATCCTCCCTGAGATTAATTGATCAATTTAGAGCACAGAGCTGAGCCCTGAGGGAGGGGGGCACAGGTGAGTCCACTTTTACTGGGAGATGAGGAGGTCTGGATCTCAGGTGCCAACCCAGAACACTGGGACCGCATGGATCCCTGAAGGAGGGGAGATGGTGCCTGCTTCTCCTCCCCTGCTTGGGCTGGATTGTGTCCCTCACAAAAGGTATGTTGCAATCCTAACCCCTGCTACTTATGAATGTGACCTTATTTGGAAATAGGGTATTTGCAGCTACAACAAAGTTAAGATGAGGTCATTCGAGTGGATCCTAATCCGATATGGATGGTGTCCTTATAAGAAGAGGGAAATTTGGACACAGACACATGCAGGGAGAATGTCATGTGAAATCAGAGATTGGAGTGAGGCAGCTGCAGGCCAAAGAAAGCCAAGGATACTGGCCATCACTAAAAGCTAGGAGAGAGAAATAGACCGGGAACCTCAGGATGAAGCAGCCATGCCCACGTCTTGATTTTGGACTTCTAGCCTCCAGAACCATGAGAGAATCCATTTCTGTTGTGTTTAAGGCACCCACTGTGTGGTACTTACAGCCGCCCTAGGAAACAAATGTCTGCCCCAAACAAACCATGGGGAAGCCTTCAGTTTTCAGTCTCTAGGTTGGTCTAAAAGTCAAGATTCGTTTTTGATCTCTTAGTGCCGGGGCTTTCACAGATAAGTGTCAGCAGGAATATCCCTTCTGATTTTGAGAGGCGTGTTATCAGGAAAAAGACAAACTGCCTACTCTTTTTCCCAAATGTCTTCTATAAGGTAATCTTTTTAATTAGGATAATTAAATTCTCGTTTCAAAGGGCACCAAAGTGCAAGCATTATCATCTGATTTCCTGTAAAGAGTCTTTTTTCTGCCTCCTGTTCCACATGGTGTCCATTAACAGAAGAAGCACCAAGCGAGTCAGACATTACGGTTATAGGTTTGTGGCTCGTGTCAATGCTAAGAAGAGGGAAATGAGAAAGGAAAACATAAATTGGGAAACAGTGTCAGAGGGCAGGCCAAGATAATGAAAGTACCAGAAAGCAGAGGAAAAGGGTGTTGTGTGGGAACCAAAACCTTGCTTCAGGTAGGAAATGTCAGAGAAAAATACAGCAAATGTTTTTAAATGAAGGCCAGGGGGTGGAATCCAAGCAGTTCTTTGTTGTGTTTTTTTGCAGTCTGACGTCAGGAATAGAAATTAGTGAACGTGCCCTCTCCCCTGGGTCATACTGCACTATGAGCTTAACCTTTTTCAGCTCCAAGTCTCCTGTGACATCAGCTGATAGTTCCTGCAGTATACTTACATCCCTGAGATTCAGGGAGGATATTGGGGGTCCTGTGGGGAAGGCAACATGAGAGTCCAAGACAGGAATGAGTCAACTGAGGTGTGTTTTGATATATTGATATATTGCTCTGGCCTCAAGCTGGGAGTCAGTGAGACCAGGTCCTGGGCCGGGTTCTCAGATGTGCCTGCGAGCTCTGTTCTGCCCCATTACTCCTGGCCTCCGGCTGCCCGCCCAGCCATGAGTGGACCACAAAGGCCCAGGTAAGAAAGTCAGGGGATGGTTCACTGAAACTCTCTCATCTCTTTACTAAGAATAACAAACCCAACTCTATGTCTTCTTCACGGAGGCCAGCATGCCATCCTTTACATTTTATTTCTAGAAGATGGTATATCATCTTAAAAGCCTGGGTTAATTTGCTTTTCTCCAAGCTTTGTGGTATTTTTTATATGCCATTAGTCTGTTCTTGCATGTTACTGGCAATAACCGTCCCACCTAATGTATTTAATTTGTTTTGAAAGTCATAGAACATCTTTACACAAAGAAGACGCAGCTTTTAACTCCATTGATGACTTCCTCTTTAAAAGTCCTCCTTTAAATTCCTAACCACAGTCTTCTTGGTTTTCTTCCTACCCACTGACCAAGCTCTGCTTTCTTCACTCAATCTTAAATGCTAGCGTTTCCAGAGTCCCTCTGGGGCTCTGTGCTCTCCTCATTCTGATCACTGTGCTTCAGCGACTTTTCTATACCCAGAGACTCAAAAATGCATCTCCCTAGTAAGACTTTCCTCCTGTGCGTTAGACCCTAGCATCCAAATGAATACTGGACATTGCCACCTGATGGTCTCAAAAGCACCTCAAATTTGACATGTCCAAAATGGACATGGTCATATCTCCCTCCCACCCACCATCCGCCTGCTAAAACCTGGTGAATGTCACTTCCTGGGCCACTCAGGTGGAAATCTTGAGAGTCATCCTGCTCTATCTCTAACTGGGTTATCAGTCTTGTGAGTCATAGTCCCCGTTATCTCTCCTGCTTGTTCCTCTTCCTCAGTCACCTTTATCACTTCCTTATTTCAGGCATACATGAAATCTCACGAATTGCCCTGATAGCCTTTTCACTGGTCACACTGGCCCCAATCTCACCCAAGATGTTGCCTCATTCTTACATAGCAGGGAATAGAGCTTCCACTCAGGGTTGATGGAGGAGCTGGCAGATAGAAGAATGCACCTTTTATGTTCTTTAAAGATATTTCTGGATATCTTTACATACGACTTTCTTGAACATTGTTTCATCGCAGTCTTAACAACTGTTAAATTGTCGTATCTTCTTAAATACGATTGAAAAGAATGTGTTCAAGAGAAATAACTTGCTCCCCCCATCCCACCTGTAACTACACTTGTGGTTTATCACCTTCTAACTCATCCCACATTCCTACATTGGCCAAAAGTGCTCTTTTGGTACTTTAATGCTTTCATGTCTATCTTCTTCTCCCTAAACCTGTAAGCTTTTAAAGAGTAGGGATCCTGATACCATTGTAGTCCCTGGGAGTTACTGCCACCAATAAATGTTCACTGATTTAATCCATGAATGCCAAATTGATGATATTAAAACCTTACTTTGAAATTCTTCAGTGGTTCCCCAAAGCACTCAAACTGCAAGTCATTTTCTTTAGCTTGGTCCACAAAGCTTTCATGAGCTGCCTCCTCCTTTCCTCCCTTTCCATCAGCTCTCATCACCCCTCCAATTTGCATCTGCCTGAACATACCTCTCTCTATTTTATTTTACTTTTTTGTCCTTCAGAGCGTAGCTCAAGGGTCACTTTTTTTTTTTTAACATTTTTTATTGATTTGTAATCATTTTACAATGTTGTGTCAAATTCCAGTGTTCAGCACAATTTTTCAGTCATTCATGGACATATACACACTCATTGTCACATTTTTTTCTCTGTGAGTTATCATAACATTTTGTGTATATTTCCCTGTGCTATACAGTGTAATCTTGTTTATCTATTCTACAATTTTGAAATCCCAGTCTATCCCTTCCCACCCTCCACCCCCCTGGTAACCACAAGTCTGTATTCTCTGTCTGTGAGTCTATTTCTGTCCTGTATTTACGCTTTGTTTTTGTTTGTTTGTTTGTTTTTGTTTTTGTTTTTTAGATTCCACATATGAGCGATCTCATATGGTATTTTTCTTTCTCTTTCTGGCTTACTTCACTTAGAATGACATTCTCCAGGTGCATCCATGTTGCTGCAAATGGCATTATGTTGTCAGTTTCTATGGCTGAGTAGTATTCCATTGTATAAATATACCACATCTTCTTTATCCAGTCACCTGTTGATGGACATTTAGGCTGTTTCCATGTTTTGGCTATTGTAAATAGCGCTGCTATGAACATTGGGGTGCAGGTGTCATCCTGAAGTAGATTTCCTTCTGGATACAAGCCCAGGAGTGGGATTCCTGGGTCATATGGTAAGTCTATTCCTAGTCTTTTGAGGAATCTCCACACTGTTTTCCATAGTGGCTGCACCAAACTGCATTCCCACCAGCAGTGTAGGAGGGTTCCCCTTTCTCCACAGCCTCTCCAGCATTTGTCGTTTGTGGATTTTTGAATGACGGCCATTCTGACTGGTGTGAGGTAAGGGTCACTTTCTTAAGACTATTTTTCCTGAAACTCTAGTCTTAGACCTGCCCCTCCTCTGGGCTTCAGTATGTGCTTCGTTAATGCACTGTCCGAGGGTTGGTTTCCCAAAGGCAACGTGTTCCTGGAAGGTCAAGACTGTCAACATTCTGACTCGAGCCCCCAGCATAAAGCCAGAGACCCAGCAGCAAGAACGTAGGAAATGTGTGAGTCTCCTAGAGGGCGGCTATCAGCAACGTCTAGTCCCCCACCGACCCCGGTCATCAGCCAAAGAGAGGAATAAGTCAGTGACAAGACAGAAGATAACACAGAGAGTGATGTCAAAATAAGGAGCCATGGAAGGACCCCGATGCAAACCAGAAATTTGTAATTCAATACACTTGAAGATTTTTGAAAACCATTTACAAGATTCTATTGGGGCACAAATTTTACCCTTATGGGTTAACAACTTCATTTCTCAAATAATCACTAATGACCATAGCAGCACCAACCTCTCCTACCAACACCCAGACATGGATTGAATTGTAAAGTTAGTGAGGCCAAACTCACTGCAGTCCAGGCGAGGTGGCTTACAGGGCAGCATGCGTGTGTAAGCTTTCTACCTCATACCGAATGGCAGCGTAGCCTTTACACTATTTTAGCAATGACTCAGATGGAAACATGAACTAAATAAAAGAGGAAGAGGCCTGAAGTAATCTGGGATGCATTTTCTTCAAGTTCTCTGGAATTTTCAATTACCTCAGTTTCCTGACAAAGCTTTGCTGATGCCAGTAATTTACAGTAACAATCAGCAAGATAACAGCAGGTTTGTGTGGGCCAGAGGTAAATGTGGGTCTGACATGAGTAATATATCCTGCAGTGAAGGACAGTGGGAGGCATGAGAAAAGGTACAGTTTCTATTAGTGATTTTTGAGGAAAGTGAAAACCATATGCATACGTCACAGAGCAGGTGAATATGTATGCAGTCCTCACTGTTTGTTCCCTGGGAATGTAACCACTTCCTTCTTGAATCCTAAGTGGCTTTTTATCAGGACCCCAACACAGATGCTACCAGAAGATGCTATGCATTTGTATCTGAAAATTTTATCTGACAGAACACACTGTGAGTACTCTCTGTATTTTTGTGTAATTACAAAAGACGTAGCAGATACCATCCTTGCTTTGGATGGTGTACAATAAATAAGACAAACAAATGGGAGACAGACAAAATAACCTTTTGCCAAGAGGAATCTTCTGCAAACCAAATGACTAAACTGAATTTCTTAAGTCACAGAGACAATTACAAAACTTTTTTCTCCAGCCATTGTGACAACGCCTGACAAATTCTATCAGCCTACTTTGTCCCAGAGTGTGAAACCCACAGATCATGAAGGCATTTAGCTGGAACTTTGCAGTTCCTTGGGGTCAACACTGAAAGCTTCATTTCTCATCGTGCGGGACTGAATGTGCACTGACCGCAGGCTTTCCCGAAAGTTGCCTCTCTTGGTTTTCTCACAAAAATTGCTGATGTGAACTGGTTCCCTCATGATTTTGCTTTTTCCTCCTAAAGCTAAAGACAGCGAAACCAGAACATTTAAAACTGAGGGTTCTAATGTTGTTTCCTTGTCAATAAAATGAAGGGTTATAAAGGATTCTTAGGCTCCTTCCTATAAAGTTTATGATGTGAGAGTGGTTCTGGTTAAGGGAGTTTCCCCTGCTTTAACACAAGGAGTTCTGCAGTGGAGGGGTGAGAGGCTATGCTTTCTCATGAAAAGACCTGGATTTGAGTCATGTGACTCAAACTGTGTGACCTTGGCCAAGTGACATCACTGAGCCTCAGTTTACTTACCTTTAAAATGGGAATAATATTATTAACTATTTCACAGAACGATGGTGGGAATCAAATGAGACAAGAGGTGTGCAAACAGAGTGCAATTGCTCCCTAGGGCAGGCCCTGCCGAAGGGACAGCAGTGCGCAGTGTATTTATTTCATCCACTCTCCCTTCGACTCCCTTCCACAGTGTCTGTTCTTCCGTCCTGTGTTTGAGGGAAGCCTTCCTTTGATAACCTAGTGTTAGGTCCACAGAGAGCTCTCTAAAAGGAGCACAATAATTTCAGAACTTAGAAATATTCCAGCATGTAATTTTTAGGGGGCTGGGATTGTCTCAAGATTCATCCTCAAAAAGACCCTTTGTTTCATGGCGGGCGTTAGCCTTGGGTTGCTGAAAGAGGAAGGAATGTTTGACAATGATCAGTGCGATGAGAGGCCTCAGAGCATGAGAACTGAGGAGGTTGTTCTGCCTCGATTCTAGATATGGGATGCCTCCGCAGCGCTGAGCAGATGATCCAGGGCGATAATGAAGTAGTCACAAGGGTGAACCTTTGTAACAAGGCACCCCAGGCACTGCTCCCCATTCAAACCTTCCCGTTAGCCCTTTTTGCATATTTTAAAGAGATACTTTGAAATCCTGAGCTGGCCTTGCCTGTTGAATTGGCCCATATGGGGAATCTCTCTCGGAACTTAAGAGAGACCCAGGAGGGGAAGCTGCTGGAGCTGGAAACTGATGGCAGGAAAAGGTTTCGAGTTTATGATTATTGTTTTCCTTTGGCTAATTTTAATTCTGATGAATACTGAGTTTTCTTTGGTACTTTTTGTTCCTCAAGTCTTTTTTTTTCCCCCAGTTATGTTGTTCAGCCAAGTATTTCTTAAGCCTCTGTGAAAACAACACTACATATTTCTTCAGCTCATGTAAACAAACATTTCCATGAAGACTGGCTTGAGAAATAGATGTAGATGGCAACCTGAAAGACCGTGCCTATTGTAAAAATGAAAAGATTCAATAGATTGACAGGTAAATAGATAGCATACTAAAACTTAATGTTAATTAAAACGGATTAGAATTATGTTAACTCTTGCCATCCTATTCAGTTACTTTCTGTTCCTCTAATAGTCTAAATAGGTGGAATGCCTTGATACAGTCTGATCCTTGGATGGCAGGACACGTGTCCAAACTGCTTTAAAACAAGTCATTTGTCAACAAGTATTTACTGATTGCCAGTAAACACCAGTCATTGTGCTGGACAACAGGAATAATTTATGGAAACTCATGAGCAAACAGATCATTACAGGGGCAACGGAGAGGAAGGAGTTCTGGTGGTTCTGTGAGGCCTCTGCCTTGGGGAGCTAGGGAAGGCTTTGGAGAAAAGAGGGTAGTTGAGTTTGGTGCTGAAGAGCCAACAGGAGTTTAGCAGGTTGAGAAGAGAGGATAATGTGGAAGGCACGGGGGCGAGGAGCGTGGTGTGGGGAAAGAGCGATGAGCTCACCATCTTCCTCTGGTTTTCACTCCTTGAATGGGACCAAAGTAGACTTCATATTTAAACCAAGACATAAAAAAGAAAAAAACCCTCATCCTGTAATAGATTAAATTATATCTACTCTCCTTGGTATTAGTTACCTGTTTTTCACAACTGCTAATGAAGACCGAAATGAAGCAGCAATATCTGGGCCTGATCTGCGTTGCGGAGGAGCAACCTCCTGGCATCACGGGGGAAGAGGAGAGGAAGCCCCTCCACGTTGCCCCTTCCAGTAGAGATAAATACGGCTGGAATGTCACCATGAAAGTGACGCAAGCCCCTGACTGATAGGTCATCTCCCACTTAGATCCTGACCTTCCACCTAAAACAACACCATCTAGTGACTTCCAGATGTGGATGCTTGACCATTACTAAGCAGTCAGGACTGAAATGTTGTTTCCCACAAGCTATGAATAAATGGATGACTTATGAGGGCATCATCTCAGTATGACCAGCAAGAAGAGAGAAATGTGAGGACATAATTTAAGCATCTGAATGAAGCTCTTGCTCTATCATCCCTTCCTGAAAACTGTATTTCAAAGTTAGCCTTTCTAACAGGAAATAGAATAGCTTGACAAAAGGAACCACAACTGTATATCTAAACTGGCAGCCTATTTGTATGGTGTGGTGTGATACATATGTTCACCGCCCTTTACTGGTTAAACTGTATTTCATTATCACCTCCTTATTTCCACTTCTAATTCTAGCAGAACAATTTCCTATAAACAGGTCGGTTCTCTAGCAGTTTTGAGCATAAGAATTTTTTTTTAAATGCCTGATCCCAACTTTACTAAACAGTGTTTTCCCTCATCCTTAATTGTAGCCCCTTGGACACACACTTAACAGGTCTACTGCCATAAGTGGGGAGAAAAAGTTATTTACCACCAGTTTCAGCTGCAATGTGTATATGGATATTTATGCCATCTGTGGTTTCAAAAGAATGACTGCTTGATTAGGGATATCTACTTGATAGTATTATAATATAATGAATCTATAGATTTGATCTTTATAATAATATATATAACATATGATACTACAGAATGCAAGAATCTTCCCAAATCACCAAGTCAATCTTTTCAACCCAATTCATTTTATTTAAAAATGGTTCTACGTTGCTTAATTTAAAGGGCAGATATTTTCTCTGTTTTGGATTTGAGGGTATCGTTTTTGTTTCTTGTGTGTTATTTTGTCATTTTGGCTTAACCTTTGTGGACTGTAAAATTCTCTCCTGTTGGTTCAAACCCGCCGAATCTCTGTAGGTGTGGTAATGTTCCAGAATGCTGAATCATAGGATGTGGATACTGAATAATTTTAGATAATGGCCACCAGTGAGAATGACACTAATCAGGAAACCATATCCAGAGGCCTCCCACAATGTCCAAAGTCAAAGATAAAGCATCACTTTGACTTCTTCTCCTTCCTTCTCCTCTCCTTTCTGTTCCTTCCCTTTCTCCTCCCCCTTCTTCTCCCCCCCAATTCTCCCCCTTTTCCTCTCTCTCTCTCTCCATCCTTCCTCCTCCCCCACCTTCTTCTCCTCTTCCTCCTCCTCCTCCTTGTCTTCTCTGTCTCTTCCTCTTTTTCTCCTCCTCCTTCAACATGGATTAAAAATGCACCAACTGCTCTATTCTGTCAGGGTATTATACTTTTGCATCTGAAAATTTCAGCTAGAAAAAAAAGTACAATTGGATTTCCTTTACATGGTGAGGAAGACCCCCAGTAAATAAGCTTTTGAGAAAACCAGGCTTCATATGCTTTGTGCTTGAGAACCCAACAGCATCACAGAACCTCCTAAGAGCTCCCACCAAACTAGAAGTTCTGTGTTTTCACATTTAAAAATGAATTGGACAGGAATATTCTGGGGGGTTAGGAATCCATACCCTAAAGAATTCTCTTACATTCAAAGAATAAAAGCAATAGATATGTTTGAAACAAATATTTGGATATTAAAAGCACTGAGACCTGAAGCTTATTAAACACATAAAACATTACTTTTGTAATCATGTAGCTTCCTTATAAATTCAACAATATGTCTTCAGACATGATTCAACTACAGAACTTCCAGAGGATGAAATGAAGCTTAAGTTCTGGATTTGAACTTGACCTAAACATAGCTTCTATTTACCTGACCTCGAATTGTCCACAGCAGCTTCCTCACTGCTGTTCAAATGAATGTATAGCATCATGTGGTACAGTGCTTCATTTCTGACAGAGACAGCTTCTCTAGCAAATCTCTTCCACTTTTTCCTACATTGAGGGCAATTTGCTGATTTTGCACTCTTTTTTCTACCCTATGTATTTAAATATTTTTAGGGGAAAAAAAAACCTGATATCATACCATAACATTGTTTACAATAAAGAAGAATTTTTTAGTTACTACCAAAATAAATAGATAAATAAAAAGAATTCTCTTATATTCTAAGACTGGATTAATAAGTAATATCCAACTTAACTAATTTTTGTGTTTAAAATGTTGACATTTTTATTTTAAAAGTAGCTTTTTCTAGTTTCCTTTCAAACAAAGGGATAAACATATTAGATATTCTTTTAGATAGAATTTGGGGCAGTAGAATAGACTCGTGCTATTACAGGTGTCAGAGAATCAATGTTTTGAGGAAAGAGTGACTTCAAGGTCAAAGGCAGAGTCATTTCCCAGGTTAACTCATTCCAAGAAAGGAGTACCAGGCATAGTATCCCAGCCTCCAGAAATGGCAAGTACAATCCAAGAAGAGGCTCTTCACAAAAGTGTGAGGCCAGAAATACATTCAGTGCGAGTAACAGCTCTCATGATTTCCCCGTCAGGACTCCCAGGTTGCACGGCTTCCTCTGTGGGGAGCATGGCCCCACTCTGCTACGTTAGGTTGCGTGTCAGATGAAATTGCCGCCGTGCTCACTAGGTCTCCGCTCATTCCTCTCTCACCCCAGGCTTTGCTTTACCCTGGAACACAAGTGAGCAAAAGTGAGAATTTGTTCCTCTAATTTATAAATTTAAAAAAGCATCGTCAAACTTCAGTGTTTCATTCTCATAGGTAACAAACGCCTTATACGACAGTGCACCGTTAATCAAAACCGATCAGGATGCCGGGCCACAGTGGTTGAGATCTGCAGCTCTCGAGTCAGCGCGCTCTGGCTCTGCGCAGGATGTGGCATTCTAGAACGTTAATGCTGCTGAGAGCTTGCAGTGTGTCCTCCTCTCCACCCTTCAACTAAGCTTTGAGAAAACCTTTCCATCAAGTGTTCTTTACTCCTAACATAGGCTGGGATATTTTCTTTTCTGGGTCACAGCACTTCAGGAACTGGTTTGGGCTTCCCTTCAGGCTACAGACATCCCAAACCGAAGAGAGGTTCTCACCATGTGTTGGGATTCTCCAGAGAAACAAAACCAATGGGATGTGCATATGTGTGTGTGTATAAATATTTATTTACTTATGTTCTTATATATAATAAAATACATTCTATATACATTTATATATAGTATATTATAAAGAATTGGCTTATACAATTTATGGAGGATAGCAAGTCCCAAGATCTCCAGAGCGACTTGGTGACCTGGAGATCCAGGAGAGCCAACGATGCAGTTCCAGTCTGGAGGCCTGCAGGTTCAAGACTCAGGAAGGGCCAGAGTTTCAGTGTGAAGGCCACCAGTCAGGAATAAACCTCTCTTACTCAAGAGAGTGTTACTCTCGCTTTTTTCAGGTCTTCACCTGGTTGGATGAAGCCCAGTCAGATTAGGAAGGGAACCTACTTTACTCCATCTGTGAACTTAAATGTTAACTTCATCTAAAAACACTTTCATAGTAACACCGAAACAATGTTTGACTAAATATATAGGCGCCCTGTAGCCCAGCCAAATTGATGCATAAAATTAATCATTAGACCCTAAAACATGGAGAAAAGTACATGGTTTTTTATAGATTTGAACCTTATGATGGTGTCTAGCTTTTGGGCAATTTTTCAACCTCCTTGAGCCTTAGTGTCCTCATCTGTAAATTGGTGAGTATGCTTACATCCTAGGTTGATGGTGTGAGGGTTAAATTAAATAACATAGCATACGTATGTAATAGATGTACAACAAATAAATATGAGTCTCCTGCCCCTGTGTTGGGGTCTAAGTCTTCCACAGACGAGCTCACGTCTCTGGCAGAAACTGCTTGTGACAGATTATTTCCTACAGAAGGTAACAGAGACCTATTCCTCATTTCTTCCTTCTGTCTAGAATCCTGATGTTAAGTAGAAGATAGCAGAGCTCTCATTTAAAGATACTTTAGAAAGGGTATAACCTTTCTAATTCCGAGTGGATAAACAGTGCCTGGTCCAACCCAAGCACAGTGTGTAATTCTGTTCACCAGAGGCCAGTGGTACGAGGCACAGGACCCTGGGAGGAAAGGGGAAGTACGTGGAAGGGGGGAAACGTGTGAAGAAACTTCTCTGCCTCTTCTTTCCTACCTTTGAAATAAGTTCTGGGAAGACTAGATGTTTGGATATGAAGCATGCATCTGATGACAAGGGGATACTCAAGAAGCCGAAACAAAAGATGCCAAGAGCCTGGGTCCTCGATGACGTTGTTTGTGTACCACACCTCCTCCAGACCTGCTGTCATGTCATCTCGTCGAGGCTCACTCCTTAAGCTGCTTTTGGTTGGCTCTTTTGTTATTTGCAGCTGAAAGCATCCTAAATGACACTGAGGCCTTTGCCACTTCTGAACTAAACTTTTCAAACCCATTTAGACTGTGATGAAATTTTTAAACCACTGAGTCATGGAGGCTACCTTTTTTTGGCATGAAACAAAAATAGAACTCTTTGCCTCTATCTCTGACATTTATTCACATGTCAATTTTAATGAGCATTTATTGATGGCCTCCAATGCACAAGACACTAGGATAAGCTATGTGGGGCGAGAGAGAGGAGGCTACAAAGATGAATGAGACCTGGATCCTATCCTAAAGGAAACTTACAGCCCAGTTGGATAGATAAGAAACAATAAAACAAAAGCAGAATCCATAGTTCTGGCCTTAAAAGGAAGCTTGGAATCCACCTCTGTAAATCACTAAAGCATGCACCTATCACATTTTACATTTTATTTTTATATGCCCAGAAACTTGAGCTAAAAGTGGAACAAAAAGGAAAAAAAAATGAGGTAGTAGAATAAAATAGTAGACATTAAACAAGGGGGGCTGAATCACACTCTCACACTTTACAACTCAAGTTGGAAGAGAGGGGCAGCGGTGATTGATGCCTTAGCTTGGGGCCTCTGGAAGAAAGACAATGAGAAAGGCAGCTTGCTTTACCTGGCTCCCTTTCAGCTCAGGAGTTGGAAAGCCAATACCGAACTGGATTTCTAGGTTTTCTGGCTCTTGTACAATATAATAAATAAGACTCTGGCAATTTGTGTTAGATTCTTGTACTGGGTCAGCAATTACTATGTGTGAGAGTGCTTCAGAACGACAGTCCTCTATACTGCACTCCAAATGGCTTTTCATATGTAGAAATATGATGTACTTTTTCTTTGGTGTTTAAAGCTTAACTAGACAGAAATGACTCTTCATCATCTACAAAATAGCCCGAATAAACCCAAGACAACTCCCCAAAGTGGAATAAAATCCGGAATCAAAAGGCGGCACGTTATAGTGGATAAAGATCACAGACTCGGGAGCTTGACAGGTCTGAGTGCAAATCCTGGATGTTGTCTTTGTTCACGTGACCCCGGGCCAGTTGCTTTACCACTCTGAGCCTCAGTTTCCTCATTCAGAAAATGAGATAACAGCACAGCCCTTAAAGATTTACTGCAAAGATAACTGGAGTGATAAGTGTGGACAGCAGCTGGCCTCAGCTTGTGTACACCACAAACGTTGCTTCTCTCCCCTCTCTTGGTTTTGATCTTGGATATATTTTAGATTTTTATTAGTATAGTCAGCTTATAACTAGACTGTAGCGATAGCCCAAATACCACCAAGTGGCAGATAATCCCAGACTTGGCTTGTTTTTTTTCTCACCTGCAACTGTATTTGATTAGGGATAAGTTTTAAGAGAATTCACAAGACTTCAAAAAGAAGTTTTATTTTACATAAAATCCACTTGAGATTACCTAGAAACCTCCTCATTCTGTCCGTTTTCCAGAATAATATTCCACAACCAGGATGAAGTAGGTACCTGCTATGTGGCCTGTGTTTTATAAAGAAAAGGGACAGAGAGGAATGAGGATTCTTTATCAGAAAGAAAAAGACATCTTCACTCTCCTGCAAGAGCTGTTCAGACTTGAACTCTCTCTCTTTCCCTTTCCTGTCTTTCTCTCTTCTTGCAGTTTATGACTCATGTTCCTCTAAAGAAGGAGAGTTAAGAGCGGTTGGGTCTGGAGAGAGACATGGCTATTTTTGCCCCTCAGATTCCTGTGGTACTGGACCTGATGGGTGAGTCAGCAGGTCAGCCAGTTGTATGTAAGGAGTGGGAACATCATTCAGCAGAATTTCTGCGGGGAGAAAGCATGCAGATCTCACAGGGGAAATGGCAGAGCTGAAGACCAGGTATCTCCTTCCGGGGAGCCAGGCAGGGCAGGCCCGCCTGGGGAGGGTGGTATGTGAGGGTGCAGTGTGGAAGATGGGGTGACGCTAAGACAGCCAAATGGTGAGAGAACTGCTCCAGACAGGACAGGGAGGATGTTTAGCAAAGGATTTTAGGGAGAAGCAGACAAGCCTAATGATTTGTCAGAAGTTTTCTGGGTGATCCATGTTGTAAAACCCCTGTTCCACCTCTCCTAGTAAATACCTTTATTGTTCTTTTGGATCCTAAAGCTGGAGTAGAGATTCTCTGAATATGACACTACACAGCATCCAGTCTGGGGAAGACGGGTTACACATCATCGCGGGAGTCAGAGAAACAGAAACAATACATGAGGGAATGTAACACCAGCAGAAACAGCCCAATTCCCAACCCCATGACTTCCTGCCTGCTCCCTGTTTAAACCTTCACTATTGCTTCTGAGAGTGTCATTGTGAAAAAATACAGAGCTTTTAGAGAAATACTGGGTTCAGAAGTGGAGAAAAGAAGAAATTTTGAAAAGTGAAGTAAAAGTAAAAAAATGTAAAGCAAAAACAGTAGAACAGAGTTAGCTGACGGTCAGCACTTCAGGTGGCTTGGCGTACCATTCAGTGCCCTTCCCCTCAGAAATGTCTCATCCCATATTAGGAAGGAAAGAGAGAAGGGAATCAAAAAGAAAGAGAGAAAGAAAGACAGAGGGAGAGAGGAAGAGGGAGGAGAATAATGGAAGGAAGCAGGAAGGAAGGAAAGAAGGGAAAAGGGGGGAATAAAAAGAGAAAGAAACCCTCACGACAACCACCCTGGCAAAATCAAGGGTCCATTATTACTCATTTGTACACTTGTGAATTGGTTGACCAGATGTCTGCCTGGAGGCCCAGATGAGAGCACTACCTGATGAGGGCGTACTTGACAAGATGACTCTAGCTGCTGCTTTGTTGGAGCCTGGAGCAGATGGGGAGAGGTGGGTTAGAAGCTTAAAGCAAAGAGAGAGCTAGGCTCTGGGAAAAGAAGTACTAGGAGATAGAAGAAGAGAAAGGAAACCATGAAAAGTCTAGTCCCAGACTCCATTTCCCCATCAAGAGACCAGGCCTCTGGTTTCTATATGCCCATTTGATAGCTCTGTGGTTCTTAGCATCAGAGGGCATTAAAAACTACGTGAGAAGCTTACTAAAAACATATCTTCCTGGGCATGACACCCCAAAACTCTGACTTAGTAGGTCTGTGGTGGGATCTGGGGATGTGCACTTCTTGTGGGATCCCGGTGATTCTGATGCAAGTGTTTCTCAGTACATTCTGGAAAATGATGGAGTACATGGCCTGAAGGAAGCTGATTCATGGGTCTCGATAATATAAATGTCCCATAGGAAGTGGTTTGGGGGCATGGTAGGCCTGATAGGACCAAACACAAATAAGTCCTTTTCGGGTACCTCTCTGTAAAAGGTCTACCCATCTTGAACTATGTACTTTGGACAACATGATCCCAATTTAAAGTGTTGATTCAAGTTTAGGTTCAGGTGTCTTACCATGGAATGGACTGAAGAGTTTCTAAACAGAGCTGCATATAGTGCACTGCATACATATACAGCAATTACTAATAAAGGTCAGAGTTTCAGAAGTAGTTCTCGATAAGTATATTACAGCATCCTTTGGTAGCATGCTACCACATTTAGATCAGTGGGTAATTTCTGTTTTTGCTTATTACAGATAATGTTATTGATTTTATCATATTTTTCAGAAACAATATTGAGCTGAGTAGGTTAGATACCACAGTGCTGAGTTCTAGGTAAGTGATAGAGTGAGTTAAAAAGTGTAGTATGAGAACAACCTGGAGTCTTGAGGGTTGTAAGTTTTCTGGAACAAGCGAAGACCTTGGCTTGGAAATATTTAAGAGTCCTGAAAGGGCAAGTAGCAGTTCTACGCACCTAGTAACATGACAGACTGTCTGTTGAGTGTCGTAATTAAGGCTACAAAGGAATCTCTGAATGTGCTACCAAGTATTCTAGAATCCAAATGTGTCTGGGAACCTGAAAACTCTGAGAACCACCACACTACAGCAGAGTTCGGCATTAAGGAACAATCGTGTCTCCACAGATTCTCTATCAATCCAGAATAATTTTGATGCTTAGGATTCTGATGGGTGAGGCAAAGCATTGCAAGTCTCTAGGAAGGATGGTGTTCACAATTAAGTGATCACAGCTAGCTTAAGTAGGATTCCCTGGAAATAGACTCTGAGTCAAAGAGTGGCATGCAGAAGATTCACTGGGAAGTGATCTCAGGAGACAGGCCTGCATGGAAGTGAGGAAGGCAAGATTAGGCAAAGGGAGGAGCTGGCAGTAGTTTGGTTACAATTGAGTCTGGCTAATCCTACACAGGGAGGTGGGATGGCCATTTGGAGTTTTGCAAAATGAGGCAAAAGAATTGAATCCTTGCAGCTCCCCATCAATCATCATGGCCTGGGCTTCCGCCTTGGAAAGGGTTATAACCTTGCACAAGGCAGTGCTCAGTGAGGGACACAGCTGGGAGCCTCAGCAGCTGATTTTCTCAGTATCTGGGGGATGATACGTGTTAGTCAGCTTGGGCTGCCATAACAAAATGCCATAGACTCGGCAGCTTACAAATAGGAATTTAATTCTGGAGGCCAAGAAGTCCAAGATCCAGGTGCTGGTCAACTCAGTCCCTGGGCAAGGACCCTCTTCCTGGCTTGCACTCAGCTGCCTTTTCACTGTGTCTCTACATGGCAGGGAGAGAGAGAGAGAGAGGGCAAGCAAGATCTTTGGTGTCTTTTCCTCTTCTTATAAGAACACTAATCCATCGTGGAGAGCCCACTCCTATGACCTTATCTAAACCTAAGTACCTCTCAGTGGCCACACTTCCAAACGCTATCATATTGGGGGTTTTGGCTTCAATATACGAATTTAGGGGAGACTCAATGCAGTTCATAGCAGGAATATCAACCCAAAAGAGAGGATCTGGGCAAGGCACAAGAGTATCCACTACAATAATATAATTTGGGGTACCACTTAGGGTGGAAGTCATTGAGCAAGGGCTTTGTGGCAAGACCTGTGGGAAGTGGTAAACAAAGACACATTTTGGCCCCTGACAAGAAGTGGTTTGCTGAGGCTAAGCAAGTTACCACTGCCCTGGGCGAGCAGGCTGGCTTTGGTTGGGCTTCTACACCCAACATGAACCTGGAGACTGTCTCAGGAATTGAAATGAAGCCTCTTCCTAAAATATAGGCAATCACATGTCTGTAATTATCAATGGGAGAAGGCAGCCATGCACATTCATGTGCATAAGCATGCACAAAGGGAAAGACCCTACATTCTTCAAATACAAGGCCTATGCCTTGTGGTATTGGAAGTAGTTCCAGATCCATGGAGGGTCTGGGTCTTGGCCCATTGTGTTATTTGTAGCCACTTCCTTGGAACAGCGCTGTTACATTAATGAGAGCGTTCTCATTCAATAGCTCTAGTAGTCCAAACTTCATCAATGGTCTTTTATTGATATTATCTGCTGTTATCTATGATAATAGATATTTATATATGCCATGCTCCAAAGGTGAAGATGTGAAAGTGTGACACCAATAGCACCTACAGAATGCCTCTGTGTTACAGTGCATAAGGAGCTTCCACGGATCTTAGTTTAAAGCAGAGTATAACCTCTAAGACTGAATGAAGCCACCCATTCCCCCCTCATGAATTAGAACATGTGCCCACCTCCTAGTTCATTTTTCTAGATTCTGAATTTAAAAGCTAGAAATCTGTGCCCCCCCCCAAAATCATCTGGTCTGTATTTTACTATTTATAGTGGAAGATAGCCCCAAATACTTAATTGCTATGATCTGGAAGATTATACTACTTCTCCACCCCACCCCCCCAAAATAATCCATGTTTGCCTCTTGCTTTTGAGATTTGGTAGTCTCATATGTTGCTTTTTCTTTCTCAGTGACTCTACCTCCACCCCCCCCACCCCACCCCATTTAGGTTCACTCAGGAATTTTCTGTGAATTTAGTCACATTCAAGTTTTGTAGTCAGAGCACAAGGGTTTAGATGTTGGATATACAATTCATTCTTATAGTCCATGCTTGTCTGTCTCGAAAAAGTCATACTCATCAGTGCCAGTCCTGAGTTATCACACCAAGAATTTGTAATGCCAATTAACTCAAAATTTCCATCATGTATGAAGATTTATGATTACTCCAGTGATGTCTTGACTTACTAAAAAGCAAGCCCTGAGATTGCTAATACAAGGTACATCTTCAAGAATGAAAGCGTAACTTCAGGAAAATGAAATTAGCTCATCCTTTCCTGTGCAGGTTATTGAAAAGAAACCCGTACCTAAATAAAATTCAGTTCATGCATAATTTCCCCTTATGTCATTTATATGATACTTTTTATACTCTTATTCTTATGATAATTTATAAACAGATATTCAAAGTAATTCTGCCGTACATTGGAAATGTTTATCTTTCTGTCAGTGTTTCTGTTGGCAAAAAAAAAAAAAAAATTACTTGGCTTAAGTTATAATAACAGTATCCTTTACAATGCAAAAAAAAATTAGGCCCATTGTGTATAATATAACTAATACAATAATTATATATATGGAAATGGTCACATAGACATTTATTTAAATTATATAATTTTAAAATTTTTCAATTGGTAGACTATTGAAGAACACATAGGTGATTCCAATTTAAAACTCTGCTCAGACTTTTTACATGAAAAATGTGGCAAATAACAGTATAATTCAGAAGAATATTTTGAACAAATTCTCCAAAAGATTAGGCATTTGTGTAAAGGGATTTATAATTACCACCAGAATACAATTACATCCCATGGCTAAGCTGCACAATTCAACAAAGAAAAACAGTATCTCACTCATGCAAAAGATTTTGTCATGATGAGGTTTGTTCTTCCCTACGTGTCCCCTCAATTTTCTCTTTTTGAAAGTAGACAAATAGTAACCCCAGTATTTGGCAATATTTCCTGCCTTATTCTCGTCTAGGCCAAAATTCAAGTCCTGGTGTGGAGGGAGGGAGCTGTTAATGCCTCAGGCTGAACTTTGCAGGTAATCCCATTGCTACTTTACCCAGAGGAAAGCAACATTTATTGAGCACTTACATTTATTGAGCCAGATCTGTACTTGCTAATGCTTCAATATGTCATTTGTTCCTTCATTTCGTAAATACTTATTAAATACCTACTGTTTGCCAAGCACCGGGAAAACCAAAAATATGCCAGATTCCATGTCTTTAAGAGATATAGTCAGGTTCTCTTTGTTGTTACTGGATAAAACACTTTTACACTCTACTTGGAGTGCGATGGTGGGAACTGAAGTGGGAACTGAAATGTCAGTAAAGCACTCAGCGTCAAACTGCCGTGATGTATAATCTGAAAGCTTATCTTTTTCCTTTTTTTCACTTTATGTCTATTGCTTATATAAAAGATGCCTACAGATGGTTCTTTGCCTTCCCCACAAATTAGGAAAAGAAACAAAACTATTGTATGACAAGCAGTCTAGTAGTCATTTTGTTGGTGCTGCTTTGCCCAGGAGCCAAAACTGAGCAAGCTACAACATTTGGACTCAAATTCAGTGAGGGCAGATAATCTTCAACAGAATGTTAGTGGAGGTCCTTAAATGTGACTCAAGCTCACTCCTTCACAGTTCATTTCTCCCACCAGAGGATTCTTAGAACTAACTCCTCTTTTCTATGCATAAATGTCGGGCTAGACCATGCAGGCCTTTTGTTGTACTGTTGGGGGCACTTTGAATGAATGACCTGGGGCTTGGCCAAAGGCCAAGTCCACTGGAAACTCCCCTCTAAGCTGTGCATTTTTAGGCTGTGGTCATCTTTGGGATTTCCCCCCAAAAACTTCTCTGTCATGGCAGAAATTTAACAACCCCATTTTCAGAATAGTGTACAAAACCAGGGTGTCAAAGCGAGTATGAAGTGATTTGCTTTGCATGCTGATTTCTCTCTTCTTCTTAAAGCCTTCCTCATTCTTAAATCTTTTTCATTTGCATATTCTTAAATCTTTCTCTATTTGCATGCTGAAGTCTTCTTGTAAAAGTCTCCGCTTTCCCCACAAAATGGTGCACTCAACATTTCCTGACAGTCTACGTCCCATAGAATTCTAGGTACTTTTGGTTTGTTATAATCAAGACTAAAGAGAAAGTTTCTAAATAGCTTTTGACAGGCTTCTAAAGTAATAAGAGTTACAGACTAAATGTTTTGTCAAATACAATGATACAATTCATGTTTCCAGCAAGCTGTTTCTTGGTTAAAAAGCTGGACTAAATTTCTATATATATATATATAGGCACAAAAAAGACATATTCAGAAACAACAGGTCATGCATATTTAAGTTGTTGGTAAAAGCACTGGATGACTGGATTTTATTTATTGTTCAGAGTAATAAAATTTTTGGCCTAGAAGATGGTCCCTAGAATGACAGACTGTTACGAAAAAGAAAAAGATCCTCATTGGTGGAAAGGTATTCTATTCAAACTGTTTCATTTTCCAAACAGGCTCACTACCTCTATATGGCGTACTAGGAGACTAAAAGTATATTCAGAAATTACTGGTCAAAAACTGTGACCCAGATACTGTTTGGATTTGCATGAGATGTTTCCAAAGCAGTCCGGGAAAGCCCACAAATTCAAAGCAGCCTCTTTATCCTCACCCCATTTCTGCTGAGTCCAGGAACCTTATTTCATTTCCTGCATGGTAGGCATTTTTTAGGGACTAGGTAAGCCATGACATCTGCACTGCTTTCTGAGTCATTGTCGTGAAATGATACATGCTTGGGTGTAGTGCAGCTACTTGGTTCCCAGAGAAAACAAACAAACAGCAGTCGGCTAGGAACCCGAGCTTTGCTAAAAACAAAGACGACGCACAATTCAAAAAAGGTTTAAATTTATTTTTCAAAAACAGAGCCTTCAGCTTTCAAGTTTTCCAAATGATATTTTCTAACCCTGAGAAAATATTTTAAAGGAGAACCTTTGCTCTGCATGCCTCATTCAGGCACATGCCATAGTTTGTGAGGGGAACTGCCCAGACCTCCTCCAAGAAGGTCTGTCTCTGGATGCTTGAGACACAAAGCTACTATTTTGGTAGATCAGTGGGGCACGGCCTCATAGAAAAATTCCTGTATTCATGTAGCCTTAAAATAATTTTACCAGTTTTACTGATATAAATGGTAAATATTTATCAATTCTAACAACTGTCATACATGACAGTATCCTAGGTTCTGGACAGTTACAGGGAGTCAAATATAGTTCCTGCTTTCAGAGAACGTGGAGTATAGTAATATGGGGATGAGGACGAGGCATCGATCAAAAGCCCCCAAATTTAGTATATTATGAAATTACAAATAAATCATATAGGGACTTCAGAGGTAGAGGAGGAAAACAATGTAAGTTAAAGTCTCCTACAAATTAGAGTAGAATATATTTGGGAATAGTAATCAGATTTCTTCTATCTCTGAAGTTAAAAAAAAAAAACCAACAAAAAACAGAAACTAGAAGTGTTACTGGGAAATCCCTAGAACAACAATAAAAACAAAACCTTAAGTAAGTGGTTAGTCCTACCATCCTCTTGGGTGCAGAAGAAGGTTGGGTAGAAAACAGTTATCAAGTGCTTCTATTATACCAGGCATGGGTGAGATATTAAATTCACTAATCCAAGTAACATCCTAGCATCACTGGCTTCACTTTTAAGATGAACTGATGACAGCACAGGCCAAGTAACTCGCCCAAGGTTACACAGATGAAAAACGGTAGAGCAAGGACTGACAGCAAAGTCCAGCTAGTTTCAACTAAGCGGCCTTGAATAAGCAAAGGGTGAGAAGGAAACACAAGGCATGTGAAGCCATCTAAGGATTTAGTAAGCGATTTAGGCCCAACAAGCTTAGGCTGTGTTGTGCCGTGATAACAAACAGCCCCTGTATCTTGGTGGCTTGTGGCCCCAGATCGATTCCTGGCTCACATTACATGTGGGCTGCAGTTCTGCTGGGGCTCTGCTGTAAGTCCTCTTCACTCTGGGGTCTGGGTTGAAGGAATCATCCCTATTTTGGACACTAAAATTCTACTCAGAAGCAGCACATACTACATTTGCCCTCGTTTTGACCAAGGTAAGTCACAAGGGCAAACCTGAGGTCAACGGGCAGGGGTGTGTAGCCCCCTTGGGGAGGAGCAGCAAATATTGTGAACAAGAGTACAATCTATCACTCTGTGTCCTCCTGATCGCATAATATCATCCCCTCCTTTCTGCACCCTGTGTCCACCCTGTCCCTGAAAGAGAAAATCCAAAATTCCTATTTATTCATGGGACTCAGCCCACAGTTCAGGATCTTGTGATCCTCTCTGTATCAGGTCTGGATGTTGCTTATTTTGATCCAGAGACGTACGAATTAAATAAGTTATTTTCCCCTCTACAGACCCAACATACTGTAATGAAACAAGAATCACCTCAATAAACATTTCCACACGGAAAGGGAAGAAGATAAGACACACAACCATCCCTGAGACACCAAAGTCCTAAGATTCCACTGGGCAGCTGTGGTGAGAGGCTTCTGACCTGGGGACGGGCCTCCCGGCTGGGGTCACTCCAGGTCTGGGGCAAGCCTGATCTGTAGGATAGGTGGCACATTTTGAACTGGAAACACGAGTAAAGGTTTGATTTGATCTGGATTGGACTTTTAACTAATTGAAAGTGAGTCTTGATCTGGGCTACAGAAGGTAACCAAGAGCTCCGTGATCAGCTGAAGATGTTTTAAGGGACAGAGAAGGGAAATTCAACAGAACGCTGCTGAAAATGGTGACTAAAGGAACTGCATACTCATTGCACGTTTCTACCTCTCTGAACTCAGACTTTTTGTAAAACCAGAATTGGCAGATAGAAGGGGGAAAAAAATAAAAGATGACTACATTTTCTATCCTTGATAGCTGGGAAAATGATGATACTATACATAGACACTGGGAAATGGAGAAGAAAACAGATTTCAGAAAGGAGGCGATTGCTTTAACTTTGGCTATTTTAGACTTGCTAAGTGTTCAACATTGAGCTAAATATTATGGTCAAGGGAGAGGGAAAGAGCAGAATTATAAGAAACATATTCAGACTCCGGAAACTCACAGTGGTTTGAACTAAGTAAGACTAACCTGCAAGAATTCAAAGGTGGCAATATAATGTTTGGATTTGGTTGTTGACCTGCTTTTAATGAAAGTGAAGGTTTAGGACATTAATTTCCTCTCTCT
This sequence comes from Camelus bactrianus, assembly GCF_048773025.1. Classification (NCBI taxonomy): domain Eukaryota; kingdom Metazoa; phylum Chordata; class Mammalia; order Artiodactyla; family Camelidae; genus Camelus; species Camelus bactrianus. The sequence goes on along the minus strand of NC_133543.1, from coordinate 31,956,764 downwards.
TCCTGCGTGGTGCTGAGGCTATGCCCTGTCTGTCTCAATGCTACATTGATGGCTCCTAATAATGTCTTGTCCAACATCTTTGGCTGGAAAATCCAAACGTCAGAATTTCCAAGCATTCTCTCCCCGTTACACAACACACAACGCTTAGGGACATCCTTGAACAGTCAGTTCTCAAAGTCAGAGGAATAGAAGGGCAGCATGAGATTGGGATAAGATTGATGGCCTCAAAACCTAAGCCACAAAGAAGTCTGGATGGATAATATGTATGACTGAATCACTTGTCATGGATTGGCATCCTTGGGCCACTACTATAAAAATCTATTCACCATCATGAATAAGTCATTTTTCACTTTCTTTTTCTCCAAAGATAAGTCAAACTTAAGAAGTTATCATCTATTCTATACCATAACTATATAATTATTTTTCAAAAACATATTATTTATGTCAACACGTAATTCATTTATTCTTATTTTTAATAAAATTAATTTTAGCTTTTAATTTAATTAATATATATTTAATATGTCAATATACATAATATTTAATGTTATTTAAAATAATACATATTTAATAAATATTTAAATGTCTCTGCTTTAATTTCTAATACAATTATAGAAATAACTATAACCCATACTTTATTTTATTTTTATTGAGTTATAATTGATAAAATTGTAAGGTATTTAAAGTGGGCATCATGATAATTTAATACTCATATACATTGTGAAAGGATTCCTCCCATTAGTTAAATAGTATTTCTACCACCTCACATATTTATCCTTTTCTTTTCTCTTTTTTTTTTTCCTTTGGTGAAAACATTAAGTTCTACTCTCTTAGCATATTTCTGTTATACAATACAGTGTTATCAACTATTATCACTATGTTTTATATTAGCACCTCAGACATTATTCATTTCATACCTGAAAGTTTGTACCATTATACCAACCTCTCTCTATTTCTCCTACCCTCCAGCCCCTGGCAACCACTTTTCTACTCTATGCATTTGACTGTTTCTTTCGATTCCACATGTAAGTTTTTCCATGCAGTATTTGTCTTTATTTGGCTTATTTCACTTAGCATAATGCCCTCAAGATCCATCTATGTTGTCTCATACAGCAGGATTTCCTTCTTTCTCATGACTAAATAATATTCCATTGTGTAAGTATAAATATATGTATGTATATACATTTATATGTATGCACACATTTATTTATGTGTATATACACCACATCTTCTTTATCCATTCATCCACTGTTGGATACTTAGTTTGTTTCCATCTCTTAATGCTGCAATGATCATGAGAGTGGCAATTTCTCTTTAATACTCTTTTCATTTCCTTTGGATATATACCTAGAAGTGGAATTGCTGGATCATGCAGTAGTTCTATTTTTAATTTTTTGAGGAAACTCCATACTGTTTTCCATAGTGGCTGTACTAATTTATAATCCCACCAACAGTCCACAAGTGTTCCTTTTTCTCCAATTCCTCGCCAACACTTGTAATCTTTTGTCCTTTTAATGAGGACATTAAAACAGCCATTCTAACAGGTATGATACCATATCTATTGTGGGTTTGATTTGCATTTCCCTAATGATTAGTGATGTTGGGCGCCTTTTCATTTACCTGTTGGCCACCTGTATGTCCTCTTTGGAAAAATGTCTATTCAGTTCCTCTGTTCATTTTTTAATTTAGTTACTTTGTTTTGTTCTGTTCTGTTCTGTTCTGTTTTATTATTGGGCTGTATAAATCTTTATATAGTTTGGATATTAACCTCCTATCAGATATATAAGTTTCAAATATTTTCTCCCATTCCATAGGTTGTCTTTTCATTCTGTTGATGGTTTCCTTTGTTGTGCAGAAGCTTTTCAGTTTGGTGTAATCCAACTTGTTTATTTTTGCTTCTGTTGCCTTTGCTTTTGGTGGCAAATTCAAAAATAGTCATTGCCAAGACCAATGTCGAGGAGCTTATCCCCTGTGTTTTCGTCTTGAAGTTTTACAGTTTTGGGTCTTGAAGTCTTTATTTTGAGTGGATTTCTATGTATGGTATAAGACAGTGGTCTAGTTTCATTCTTTTGCATGTGGCTGTCCAGTTTCCCCAACTATAACCCATATTTTTAAAAGCTTGTTAAGATCTTCAGTAGTTCTTAAGAATGTAAAAGGATCCTACAACCAAAAAGTTTGAGAACACCCGAGCTATATCACTCACTCCACCTCTGTGGCCAGAAAATCCGTTATTGCTGTCATTGCCTGTGCTTTGTCCCATATCTGCAATGAATGCCATTAGTTTTGCCTGAGCCAGGAACCATCACTTGAGTTTGAGAATGATAGGGAAGCCCACTGGAATCAAAGCAACTTGAGTGCAGGGATTGTGTCATTTTCATCTCTGTATCCCCAGTACCTAGCCTAGAGTCTTGTACATCATAGTTGCTTAAGGAAAAAATATGTATATAAATGAATAGAAGTGATAACTTAATTTTTTTACATAAAATGAATTTCTTGGTTTGCTTAATGTTCAAAGGAGATTCTAAAATGATACTAAGTACACAAGAAACTGACACAACATTGTAAACTGACTATAACTAAATTAAAAAAATAAAATAAAATGATACTAAGGACTCTAAAATGAGAAAGCATTAAAGTGACCTACCACCAGTAGACCTGAACAAATACCAAATAACGTTATATTTTAAAATGTAACAATGATGAAATACTAACAGCTAACCTTATTTGAGTGCTTCATGTGTCAAACACTGAGCTAAGCACTTTATATTCATTATCTCATTTATTCCTGAAGATAACTCCAGGAGTTAGGTGTTATTCTCATAGAGCAGACAAAGATACTGATCACTGCAGAGGCTAAAGCACACAGCTTGCCTAAAGTAACACAATGGTGAAGGGCAGAGCTTGGATACTGACTGCACCAAAATATACTACCCCCTCTAAGATGGTAAGAACAGTTTAGAGCCTTTATGTTCATGTGTCATTCTATTCTCACAGCAACCTAGTGTAAGGTGAGAGGCTCTGCTAATGTCCCTCTTCACAAATGTGAACATGGAGGCGCGGAAGAGTCCTGCAAATTACCTGGGGTCCCACATTGAGTCGGGGCAGAGCAAAGACCTACCCAGAGGCATCTCCTGCTTGGGTATGGAGTCACTGTCACCCAGGAAATCTATGGATCAGGTGGGCATTTTAGTTCGACTGATAAACACTGAATGTGTGTCCCAGTGGCTGCCCTACTGCCCGAGGTGAGGACAGACTCTGTCCTTCAAGAACTGACATCCTGTTCAGAACAAAATTCGTAGACACTTTTGATACTGCTGCTTGATGAATGCGACCATACTTATTAGGTAGAGTAAAGTTTGTGTACACAGGATAGAAAATAAATGAGAGATGGTTTGTGGTAGAGGAAGAGTGAAAATGTGAGAAATAGAGGTGAGAAAGACTGACTGCTTCTGTAAACGATTCCTGTCGGTAGTTATCTTTTCCTGAAATATGAAGAGAAGCAAATAACAAATCCAAAGTTTGAGTCTGTGTTTCATGTTTTTGACTAGTGCTACCTGTATGGTGCAGAGTAAGGCACAGTAGTCCTCAATTTCAGTTTTCTATAGATAAAATGAAGCGGTTGGGCTAGATCAATAATCTCCCATTTCCTCCCAGTACCACTCCCAGTCTCATTACCAAGAGAGAATTATTTCTTTCCAGAAATAGTTCATGCATATACAAGCCACACACACATACATACATGCATGTACTCACACCATATCTCTATTTTTACACAAATAGAGTTATACTATGCATATTTTTCTATAACTTTCATTTTCCACTTCATCAAAGATCTTTCTCTAACAATACAGATTTATTTTTCGTTTAAAAACAGCTATTTACTATGCAATTTTACTAAGGTACCATAATTTACTGAGACCCCTTTTGAAAGACATTTACATTGTTTCTAATTTTTTGTTACTACAAACATTGCCAAGGTGAACCTCCAGGAGCAATTTAAATCTTCAGTGTTTGGCAGAGAATCCATCATTCTTTGTGAAACTCCTGAAGCGTTGCCACAAAGCCCCAGGGTTCCAGGAAGCACAGTTTGAAAACCACTAAACAAGATGATCTTAAATTTCCTTTTCTCTCAATTAAATGGAACTCTTTTAACCTTTAGCATTTTTTTCACTCACACATTATTTTGCAGCATCTCCTAACAGTTTTGAGTGAGTGGATATGTTTTGTCTTTCAAACCAAGTTATAATTAGTTTGAGGCTACTGATTGCTGAGCATCTTTTTGCATTCCTCAAAGCCTAGCATACTACTGAGAGAGGCATAAAGAGAGCTTAATAAATATGTGTTTAATGGTATTAGGAGTTAATTGGGTTGGTAAGACAGAATACTTAGCTATACATCTTTGTTGATTGTACTTGTCGAATGATGTGAGTACCTAGTAGTCAACCTTGATTTCAGTATAGAGAGCTTCAGTGGGTTTGATGCAGTTTGTAACTGTCGCTCAGATAGGGGTGTAAAGGTAAAATGGGCAATTCCTCCACGCATGCTTCGCATTTCTGGGGTTGCCAGCCACGTACAACTCTGGAGGCATCATTCACATTGCATTCTAAGTGGTATCTCCTACAGTTGTGCTCCAGTTGGCTAAATTCACATTTATTGCTCACAGAATTCAACATGAATTGTGCCCTCTAGAGTTGTCCAGGGCATTGGTAACATATATATTACCCTTTCCTCTATTCTCAAGAACTTTGTTCCATCATCATTCTCCCCGTTACCTTAATCTCTAGTCCTTCCCATCCTACTTAACTCTTTTCTTATAAATATGCTTAAGTCTCTTTCATCATCAGAATAATAGTCATAAAAATGATGATGATAATGATCAATCCCTTGCCTACATCACATCTCTACCTTTCACAGGTGAAGCTTTTTGAAAAAATAGTCTACACTTTCATCTTTAAATTTACAACTACTCCACTCGGTGACTTTCTGTCATATCTTACTTGACTTCTCTGTGGCATGAGCCATGATTCACCATCTTGTCCTTTGGAAAATCTCTCCTTCCTCTCCTTTTGCGATGGCACTTTCCCTGGGCTTTGCTTCCAGCTGTCTGTCCACATCTCAGCCTCCTTCCAGAGCTCTTCTCTCTCTACTCAGTCCTCACATCTTTTCTCTGGAGCTCCATCCTCTGGCTCTGTTATCCTTAGTTTAGTATCTTTCTGATTCATTGAACTTAAGACAAATAGCTTCTTCTAAAACTTACTCCTCTTCCAAGTTCCATTTGTTTTTTTTTTTAATTCCATTTTAATTTGATGAATATACTACCATCTACCAGATGCCCATACCTGACAACCTGGACCCCTCCCCAACTCCTAGTCCCACTACCAAGAGAGAAAATTCTCAATGCATTACATCTTTCCAGAAATAATATTTAATGTATGTACAAGCTTATATACTTTACAAAGCGATGTCATCCTTAACTTTCCATCCCTAACTCGTCCCTAACTTCAATGTGTCACCAAGTTTAGTCAGTTCTAACCCTTAAATATATTCAAATCCCATTTTACCTTCTTATTGCTACAGTAATCTGTAGGCAAACCATCATCTTCCTGAATTACTACAACATTCTCCAAACTGGACTCCTTGCCTCTGGTCTAGCTCTTTTCAAATGCACTGTGCTTCAAGTGAACTTTCTACAACACACGCCTGCTCAGATCAATTGGCTGTCTAATGTTTTCAATAGTTTCTTCTACCATTTGTGATTAAGTCCAAATGCCTTTGCTCAGCACAAAAAGCCTTTCTTAATCTTGTTCTGTTTATCTCTCATCTTTGTCTCCCACCACCTCCTCCGTTTAATTCTCCCCGTGTTTGCATACCCAGTTTGTTCTTGGAATACCATGTCTCATCTTCCTTTACTTTTCCCCTTTTTTACTTTCTTTTCTGTAACACAAACTTTCATCATTCTTATACATCTACCTCAAGCATCATTTGCTCCAGGAAGCCACCCCAGCCCCAAATCTCATTTGACCTTCTCCCTCAGCCTGTGCTCCCCCCAGTCTTGAATATAACTTTATCTTAGTATTTGCCAATCACTGATTGATCTTTTTCCTCTCACTAAATTGTAAATCTCTTGATGTCTTTTTCTACTTTGTATGTCCAATATTTAAAACAGATAATAAATATTAGTTGAATGAATGAATAAACTGTATTTTGATGGGGTAATTTTAAGAAAGAATGCCTATTGTTGTTAAATATGAATACCCAAATCTTGAAAATTCAATATATCAACATTAATATTTTTTGTTGATTATGAACCTTTGGATTTAGTTATAATTGGTTAGATAATAATCATACTTCGATGCAAATAAAAATTACTTTTTAACACATTCCTCCTTCTACTTAACCACACTTCATTATATTATTAGAACAAACATAGTCAATAGACGGTTTCACTCTAGACAGAAAAAGAAGCCGATGTCTGTATTTGTTGACATTTTGTAACATTGCCAAGTAAGAGTCAATAAAAAAAGTGCTCAAGAGAAATGTTTCTAAAATGAAGTGAGGACATTTTCTGTTTTCAGTATTTACTCTGGTCATCTCTACATCCTTTCATTCTTGTTTTTCTCTATTCCTTTTTCTCCCTTGAACTCCTTATCTCTCTAATCCTTTCCCCTGAATGCTCTTATATTATCTCTCGCTCCACTGTTTTCCTCCAGGTCGTCTGAGTCTATCTCCTCGCCAGGTCGGGTTCCCCAGGCTTTGCTTGGCCCCCTGACCCTCCTTCCTCTCCCAGGACTGTGTTTCCCCTGCCTCTCCTTTGCCTCCCGGCAACCTAAGCAGAACAATACTGGAAGTGGAACTGGCAGTGTGACAAGAGGGAGAGCAACTGGAAAGAAAACTTTACTCATCGAGAAAGAGGCAAGTATCTTAAAAATATCTGTGGGAAGGTGTTTGCTAAATCATCTGCTTCTGCAGATGTGGAAATTTCAGTACTATGGTTTCCCTTTCAGTGGAGGTGGGTAAGAAGCGCCTTCTTGGGCTGGAAAACTGAGCAGATGCGAGGAATTACAGACCTCAGTAACTTAGCCTTGAATAAAGTTCAAGATTTCCCCCCCTTTATTCATGCTCTTTCTTTCTTTCTGAAAGCCCTGTTGCAGGAATTCAAAGGGCCAGGTTCTGCCCTCGGCTGTGAGTCATGACTCCCACCAAAGCCAGGAGCTCACATGTATGTATTCAGAGGAAGTATTGGGCCTTCGGGACTCAGATTCAATAACAACAGCCCAGGCATTTGTTTGCTTATTTGCTTAAACCGTTATAAAAGGAGCACAAGTCCTGCTGTACCTGAATGCTTTTTTATAATCATTTTTAAAATACACAGTAGAATTTAAATTCCCACAGTAGATCTCCTGCATTATAGCACAAATAATAAGTCTATCTTACCCTGTGCCCCAGGTCCAGGACAGAGTTGTAGGAAAAGAAGCAGGAATGAATTTCTAACATGCCAGCTTTTCACTGAGTACGTTCTGTTTGTATCCCTAGGGAACTCCGCACCAGGGACTGACGTTCAGTGTTCCCTGAAATACCTAAACAGCTTTTATTTCTCAGTGCTAGATCTCTGACCGTAACAAGGGCCACTCCACTGGCTTTGGGAAAAACAAAGGTCAACAAGCTAGAATTCCGCCCTTGGTCTTCTCTGTCGTGATCCCCTCTCCAAGTTCATGGACCCTTTCCTCCTCATCTTGTGGTTCTCTTCTCACAAAAAAAAAAAAAAAAAAAAAAAAAAAAAAATCAAAATTATATCCAATATCAATTCTCTCTGCCTTCCCTCTCCCAGAGAGTTATGTTTGTTTGTTTTCCTGCTAGTACAGAATCAAGATACCTTTTTTAACCAAGATAAAAAGTACAGGATTATTTTTCTAAGTTTTAATACGTGTAAAAACTTTATACTCTGCCATTTCTATTATAATGTATTTTTTTCTTTTAAAAAAACATTCATTTCCATTTCCATTGGCTTAGACAATATTATATGCCAACCATCATGAAACAATAAAAATACAGAGACAAATAAAGCAGAAGTGAAAGTCCCCTCCCTCCAGTTCTATTTTCCAGAGGTAACCACTGTTAACACTTCCCAAAGCATTTATATTTAAATTTTTAAATGTAAAATGAAATATTGAAGTGGTTGGCAGGAGAATATATACTGTTGTCTCTCTTCCAGACACTTCTCAGATCCCCCAGTCCCAGGAGAGGTTTCCAGAGGGCAGACAGGAGTGGCTAGGCACCTCTGGCTTTTTCTAATATCAGCCCTGGAATGTGGCACCTTCTCTGCCCAAGCACAGATCTACCTGCTGGCGAATTCCTTTCCTGGGGCTTGTTCTTGTCCTTCATTTTACTGCCTGAACACAAGTGGAAATGTCTTTCTACACTTCTTAACAACAACTACTCCCTAGGTGCCCAAATGCCAGGATTCAGAGTTCATTCTCACTGTGCCCATTCTCTGTTCTTTGTTTTGTTTTGTTTTATTTTCTTGGCCTGAAACTTGACACTTTGGCTCATATGGTAAAATTATGCCTATGTTTGTTTCTGTGTATAAAGAGGATTAGCGGAACCAATATTAAGCAAACAAACAAAACAACAAACAAAACTTTGTAACATTGACATTGCTTATAGATAGTAGAGAATGAAGGAAAAAACACAACACATTGTAGCATTGTAGTAACAAATGATGCTTATGAACCATACTGATTGCCCACATCATTTAATGTATGTTATTATTCATTCATTCATCTAATAAACATTTATTTCCTAATGAATTTTAATTTTGTTGTGAATATGAAATTATTACACATATTGGATATTGTTTTATAGGTTACAGTCTCCTCTTAGAAACATCATCTTCATTCTTTGGTATGATTACTGCCTCAAACACACTCTTTGACCGAAGGGTCAGCATGAGCTGTCATATTGAATGTGACCCCACACAGCTGACCATTATTAATGGATCCAGTAGTAGGCACTGGACCCAACCTACTGCAAAAAGATTCCTTCTCTGGGAAATTTTTTGAATGAGAACTGACAGTTGGTCTGCTCTTTTCCTACGTGGGAAGCTATGGGAATGAGATCTGAAACCCGGGAACTCTTGGTTACTTTGTTTCCCACGTATGGAACCGTAGTTCTCAGTCCTGGTTCCAGGTTAGGATCACCTTGGGAACCTTTTAAAAAATGCCCTGGCACGAACCCCCAGAAATTCGAATCAACTTGGTTTGGGGTGGGACCCAGGTGTCTATATGTCTTTAAAACTCCTAAGGTGATTCAAATGTGCAACTAGTGATGAGAACCAGAGAAAAAACTTCACAGTGAGAAGGAACACAGTCCTGACCCGCAGCAATGCCAGAAGACACACACACACACACGCACACGCACACACACACACTGGCTGAATTGCTTCCCAGACTTTCTTTCACACTATTCTGTTGACAAATTCTTTTTTCAATTACCTGAGATATCCCAGTGTCTTTCCAATAAATCCTCCTTTTATCCTAAGCTAATTTAAGTTGCATTTGTGTGATTTGCAAACAAAGAAGTCTGTACTAGATCTCTGTTTTTGTGTGCTCAGGCTTAATAGATTTTTACACTTGAAGAATAGTTTCTCTCGATTCTGGTCGTCATTCACTAAGTTATTAAGCAATAATGCCCACAATATGCCAAGTTCTGTGCTACTTACCAGGAATACGAAAACAGAGAGACTATACAGTTCCTTTATTTAAGCAGCTTCCACTCCAATGAGGGAAATGGGCACATCAGGGAGAAGTAGCAACATATGCCGTGTTATAATAGAAGTATGGACTGGTTACTGGGAGAGCACTGAGGAAGTGTGTGGTCTAGTGAAATCATGGAAGCCTTCACAAAGGAGGTAGCTTTAGGGTTGCCACTGGAGGAGTGAATTAATGTCACCTGGTAGACAACAAAGGGTTGACATGAGAAATTACCTAGCTAAGGGCCCAGAATTATGAAAGAGTAAGGCGTATTAGAGAATTAAACTATTTTTGTCATGGCTGGACTGAAAGTTTATGCTGGACGACAGAAACAGAGAACAGACCATAGACATCTGCATTTGTCATGCTAAATATTTGAGATTTTGTCCTGTGGCTACTGCAGAGAGTTTGGAATGGTTTAGATAGAGCAGGGCTTTGACAGAGTTGCGGGCTGGAAAGATTTCTCCGGAGAAGTGATTGGGCAGAGACCAGACTGTCTGGAAGGAATCAAGTCAGGCCATTGCAACCGTGCAGGAGAGAATGGTGTAGATATTGTAGTTACTTGGAACACTGATTTCTGATGAAGGGAACTGGGAGAAAAGAGGTTCTGGATAGTAGTGCATAGATACAGAAAAGAGAACAAAGTTAGGGTTGGTGAGAGCCTGGTTTTCAGTGACCCATCATTAAGATCTGAAGGCAGGACAGTCATGGATGAGGAGAAGGAAGGGTTTCTGTATTCTCGCCCTGCCTCACTTGAACTTGCCTGCCAGGCATTCATTCTCTTTTCTGGTAATAACACCTGACATTTCTCTGGGAAACCACCTCTGCCTCATTGTGTGTGTGGGTTGGTGGGACTGCCGGCTTTAAGGGATCCTGCTGCGCCCTAGCCAAGGAGTAAGCACATGGCATAGACTAAGACTGAGCCGAGCAGAGTGATACAGAGTTGGAACACACGTGGAGCTGACTCATCACAATGGCAGAGCTCTCTAGGGACTGCCCACCAGATTCTGCTCTGTAGAACTCTCTTCTCCCAGAATGTCTGACTTCTGCCCTTTTACAGGCTAGGATTTAAACCTTTCCTTCCAGTCATTTACTTTTAAATTTTTCATGTTTGTTTATTGTCTTTATTTAGCCAAAGTTGGTTTTCTGTACTTGCAGACAAAGGATCCCAGGAAAAACATGCTAGACATTACCTAGTAGATTACTCAATGCAATCATAGCTAGATTATGCATTCATTTACTTTTTAAAATAAATTACAGTACTTTTACATGCTACAAAACTTTGGATTTGAGCAAAACTCTGATTTAATTTTCTTGTATCATGCCAACTGCAATACAGAATTTAGAAGTCGTGTAAGATTCTAAATAACATGCCATGCCAAAGAGAGGCATAGGCAGGTCCCAGGGATATGCTAAAAATAACCTAATCCAAGTATAGAATTTCTTTTACTAATTGAGGGGATGCCTATAAAGGAGAAAGGGGTAAAGTAAAGATAAAAATCAGATAATAAAATGCTAATAGCTAACATACAGTGACTTAAGGGATGTGAGAAAAGCTATTTTAAACATACGTACGTGTGATAATTGTGTTATGATTACATGAGAAAATATTCTTTGTATTTTTTGAGACATACTGTTTTATTTAGGGGTGAAATAACATGACATCAGGATTTTCCTTAACAAGATTCTGTGTATGTTTGGGAATTCCCAAAATAAAAAGTTAAAAAAATGCTGAGGAATTAAGAGGTACAAACTTCCAGCTATAAAATAAATAAATCACAGGGATGTAATGTACAGCAGAGGGAATACAGTTAATAATATTGTAATAGCTCTGTATAGAGACAGATGGTAACTAGACTTATTGTGCTCATCATTTTGTAACATATAAAAATATTGAATCCCCATGTTGTACCCCTGAACTAATATAATATTGCATGTCAATGATAATACAGTTAAGAAACAGAGTGAAACAACTTTAACAAGCTAATTCCTCTGTGTATGTGTATTCTTGCACCAACATTTAGCTCCTTTCATCGTTTTTCAAAGTACCTTGGAAATTGTGTCTTTTGGCAGTGGTTTTCATCCTACCTCCTGTAATTTACTGTCTCATGATTTATAAAATATTTGCTTATTAGTGGTAACCTGCTGACACTAAATTATTTTATTAAGCTCTGTCTTTGAAATATGCCCCCTCCTCCAATATGCCTATGTATACCCAGAGGAAAACCAAATGGTAAGAATGAAAAATGCAGAAGCAAACGCCTGTGCTTACCTAACTTGATTTTTGTGTTGAAGTTTTTTAAGTGCTAAAATAATATGCCACCAAAAGACATCTTACTAAGTGTCTTTTGGGGGAAAAACATTACTTTTCAAATAGTCAAACCTATTGTGAAGATGTAAAGGTACCAGATTACTAAACGCTAATAGTCTTTGGTTTACTCTTTATGTTCAGGGTATTTTTAAAAAGCCAAAGCTAGCCTGGGAAAATCCTATTTTATTTTTATTGCTTCTACTTTTTAATAGCAGCCAGTCTTGGAGAACAGAGGTCACATGGAACAAAATGAGTCACTACCCAAACTATGAGAATGCTAGCATGACCAATTATTGTCCATAAATTAGACATAGTACTTCATTCTCTTGCTTGAGTATGGCTAATATAGTCTATCCTCTCGATTTTTGCAATGTTTTCTACAATAATGAACAATTTGGTTAATCTGCCTGTAAAAATCGATTCTGTTTGTCCTCCAATACTTTGTACTAATAAGAATTTCCCTTTAAAACATAGCTGGTTCTACCTCATCAACCTCAGACTTTCATTTTAGAGTGACTCTTCTAATTATACAACCATCCGGTGACAGTCTGGACAAAAATGGCATTCTGGTTAACGCTCACCACAAAAGAATACAGATGCCTGAGTTTATACCAATGCACATCCCCCACCTAAAAATGGGGGCAGACGTAGAAGTCGGTTATGACATTATTTCACCTAACACGTTTGATACAGCCTTACCATTTCAGAGAAAAATATAGGTGCTAACTACTCAGAGAGGAATATACTATCATCTGTTACAGAGGGACCGTTTTATGCGAGTTCATGTTCAGAAGCAAACAGATCTTGAAATGTTCTGATGATAGGCGACACCAATTGGCATTTTCTCAAACATTCTGCTGAAAGAAAAGAGGGAAGTTTGATAACATCAAGATCGGCTTCCCTTTTGTAAAGTCTTCTTAAATCATAACTTCTCTTCTATAGGAACAAAAGCAGCATGGCCCTATTTCAAAATAGGGACAAATAAATACTAAGTAGAACTGAAAACGATTTCAATGAGTCCATTTCATATGGTTCTTCTGCATGACTGCAAGAACGTTGTGTGGATTTGTTGGGAATTATTCAAAAAGCAACAGGAAAAAGAATACAGTACTTTTTTTTTTTTTCCGTTTGCTCTGTGAATGAAGGGAAAGGTGATGTGTTAAAATACAAGAAATGCTAGTAACCGTACTCTACTCGTGAGAGAAGCAAACTGTAACTAGCTTGTGCTTTACAATCCCCTTGTTCTGAAAGAGATTTGAGGCACATATAGGATTTTAAAGCAAGAACAGAGTTGCTGACGAAAGAGCCTCTGCAGTGCTTCAGAACCCACGAAAGAAGGATTTCCCCTGCCCCTTCTTTATGTGCTTTTGTAGCTCTTAAACTACAATAATTTTCAATTGTTCGTTGTTCAATGGCTAAAACTGGCCTTCTGCTTTCAGGGGTAGAGCAGCAAATAGTGTTGATCCGAGATATCTGCAAAGTATCTGACTCTGAAAGTTGTTCTTCCATCATCCATTCCCTCCACCAAAACTGTTAGATTCATCCTTCCCATAGGTGCTGGACCCAAAGCACACAGAGGAGTGAGTCTCTCTGTTTCAGCCTTGCACACATCTGTGCATGAATGAATTAGGAATATAAGGGACTAATCCCATAGAAATTTAGATGATGCACTTAAGGAGTGAATGTGAAGCAGCAAACATGATAAGTAATCAATCCGCTTCTGATGGTATTGGGTAGGGATGTGCCATCCATCTGAGAGCCTAGAAGATGGACTGTTAATGATGTATGGCCAGGTTGGAGAGAAAAGAGGTTTAGAAATGATAAACAAAGATACTTTTCCTAGATATGGTAGATTAAAGATTTCACTAATTCTTTATTTTAGGGGAGGACTAGAAAGCAGCACCAGAACTGAACTACGTAAAGAAATTTTTTTTAAACCACAAAACACACTGCTTGTGATTTTTGTATATCTAATGTACCTAAATGGTCTACTTAGTATATTGTACACTGCTCATTGTATTATTCTTTTGCAGCTGTTTTATGGTCCAAAATGTAAACTCTGTTACTGCAGTTGTGAAAGAGAGTACTCTAAATCCAGTCATGTTCTTCAGGATAGGCTAGACAATGAAAGCCCAGTTAAGCGCATTGGACCACTCGGCTCTGTCACTACCAAAGGCTTACTTGTAGCTCATGAGAAATCTCTTGAGGGTTGAGTTGCTCTCCAGACCTGGTCCCAAGGGTCCAGGCGAGCTTCCTTCTTATAGCTATGCCCTCTGGAAAGTGGGGCTTCTAGGGCCACAGGAAGAATAAGTGCTCCTAAAAACTTTGGCTGGAAGTGACAAATTTCATTTCTTTTCAAGCCCATTGGTCAGTACTAGGATGTGCCCCCAACCTAACTACAGAAGAGAGTGCAAAATATGGGAGAGCCACATGCTGTTGCATGAGCACCATTGTCCCTGCCACACCTGATTTCTACAGGTAAAATCTGTACTAAGAATGTCTAGATAAAGGAAGTAACACCTCTCCTAGAAGTTCTTCTCTAACGGTAGTAAATATATAGTCATATTGGGGGGCTGCTTGTTGAAAAAGCAGATTCCTAGGTCTGTGTGTTGAGTTCCATCTAGTAGGGATGAAGCAGAACTAGTGCCCTGATCAGGCTTACTCTGCAAAGGTGTACGCGTTGTCTGGTGCACATGGAAAGATTCTGCATTGAGGTGCAATGTAAAAAGTCTCTTTAGGGGACTGGAATGTAAATGAAATGAAACTAAAACTCAAAAATAAGTCATATGGGACAGTCAGTGTCTTTTTGAGTCACCTCTTCAATACCACAAGGGAGTCCATTCTACTCTAGGGTCCTGGGAAATTGGACAAATACCCCACCAACCTCTCATAAGAACAAATGCAGCACTGCCAAAGCCTGTCTGTGGAGAATCGTGTTAGAGCAGGACCTCTGTCCAGGCTCCCTAGTTTCTTAGGTTTTCTTTTTCTTTTGCCAATTGCTCTTATACTTGACTTGGAGAAACAGTGTTAGAGGAAAACATGTTGGCTTCTCCTCCCTGCTCTAAAATAGGGTCTTTCCCTTCTTTTCTTCTCAGATTGTTCCTCAGGCTTCGTGCTCATCATTGTTATTCTCTGGAGCGAAAACTAGAAGAAAAAAAAATTAGGTGATAATAATGGTAACTTTAAGTGTAGGCATGCACAAAATCTTCTTGAAAATCAGGTTGCGGTATGCGTTCTTATTTTAGATTTGCCCCTGTTAACATCTTCTCAATAAGCAGGTGCATACACTTCCCCAATCTGTCGCTATTGTTTGTTTAGCCTGTATGCTTCAAAATCTACTGAAGGATGATACCCAACCAGCTTGAAGCTTGACTTTCAGAAACCAAGGCCTTGAAGTTTTAAATGAGACTTTCTTAAAAGTGTAGTCCAACGAGTTTGTTAGAACAAGAGCACATCTCTCAAAGATACCGTAAGAGTATCACATTTGTATGTTAATTTTAGTTCAACAAATAGGAAAAATGATTATGAGTAGTAGCTCTCAGCTTTCAGATAGTTCTTTTCATGTTCAAAGAGCTTGACAAACATTAATTAAATCACTGGCAGTCAAATTAGATAAATATGTTCTCTGTATGTGCATAACTATACCTTCCACGCACACAGTCTTCTAAATCACATCACTGCAGATCAAACAATTTTTTGCCATCCGAACTTGGTTGGCTGACACTGATTCTAAGCAACAGATAATTACTGGAAGGGCTAATCATGAGGAGAGATTATGTAAGCTTTCTTTGTTTTTAAACAAAAACATGAATTTATCCTTCATAAAAGGTACAGGATGAACCACAGCATAAAATGTTTCTGTCTCTAGGCCAGAAGGTAACAATGATAAAGCAAATTCCCTAACATCATACTGTGGAATAGCTAAATCCTAATTTAAAAAGACCATTTCATTAACAGAGAGTACATTTTATGTTTCCTGGGCTACTGATGTTTTTGGCCTCTTTAGCACCAAAAACTAGAAGACTTTTCAGGCTAAATATGGTGTTGATTTCAGCAATATGGTAACTGTTCATTAATGCTAGGAATCCTTGGTCACTACTGACTTGAGAAGCATTTGGGCCAGCAAATTAAACACAATAAATTTCATGATTATTTTTAGAATAACTTACATTTATTTTTTTCTTCATTGAATTTAATGAAGCTTTCCAGACCATCCCATGAGATTAACTGCTCCCAATGGACCCCCAAATGAAGTATAATCCACATAAAAAAGAGTGCTAATAGCATTCCATCCTTCAATAACACTTACGTTAACACACTCTACCCGTCTATATCAGACAACTGAGAGAAGGCATGTACTTGCATGTGTGGACAAAACTTAGAGTCAGGCTTGGTTTCCTCCAATGCTAAAGCTGCAGAGCTACTAATGGTGGGGGCTTAAGTTTCTTCTTCCGCTCTGTTTGCCAAACTAGTCTAGTCTGTTTCCAGGGAAGAAAGGTACTCATTAATTGTCTTACAACTTGTTAAACAAAAGAACCAAATTGTCTTTTTGGAAAGACTTTGCCAAAGGACCTGTTGGAGTCATGGTAGCTGTTCCTGTGGATCTCAAGGAATGGAATTGTTTCTCTTTTATAGAAGTATTCCTCTAAACCTAAAATATGAGAGACCCCTTTTCCTTACTAATGAAAATCTGGAGTTCAGGGAAGTTATGTGATGTGTTCAGGGTAATACCAACAGCCCAGAAGGTTTAGATCTGACAGGTGGCAGTAAAGGAACCACAACTGATATGGTACTGCCACTGCCTTAGTATTTCTACTCTGAGACTCTTGCCATATCCCAGGAGTAAGACTGAACTTTTTTTAAAAAAAAAATTGATTTATTTAAACTAAAAACAAAAACAAAAATAATTCACCCATTTCTCCCACCCCCAACTCCTGCCTCTGGCAATCACCAATCTGCTCTATCTATTAGCTTGTTTAAATATATGTATTTCCTTTGGTAAATACACAGAAGTGGAATTGCTGGATCATATAATACTTCTATTTTAATTTTTTGAGGAAACTTCATACAATTTTCCATGGTGGCTGCATTAATTTACATTCCCACCAACAGTGAGCAAGGGTTCCCTTTTCTCCACATCCTCACCAACACTTGTTATTTCTAGTCTTGTTTGAGAACAGACATTCTGACAGGTATGAGGTGATATCTCACTGTAGTTTTGATTTGCATTTCTCTGATGGTTAATGATGTAGGACATCTATTCATATACCTGTTGCCCATCTGTTTGTCTTCTGTGGAAAAATGTCTACTCAGACCTTCAGCCCATTTTTAAATCAAATTATTTTTGGCTACTGAGTTGTATGAGAAAATATTCACAAATATTTTCTTCCATTCAGCCGGTTTCCTTTTCGTCCTATTAATGATTTCCTTTGCTGTGCAGAAGCCTTCCAGATTGATGTAGTTCCACAGTTTAGTTTTGCTTTTGTTACGTTTGCTTTTGGTGTCAAATCCATAAAATCATCACCAAGATCTATGTCGAGAAGCTTATTGCAGGGGTGGGTATAGCTCACTGGTAAAGTGCATGCTCAGCATGCACTAAGTCCTGGGTTCAATCCCTAGTACCTCCATTAAAAACATTATAAATAAATAAATAAAAAGAAGCTCATTGCTTGTGTTTTCTCTGAGGAGTTTCATGGTTTCAGGTCTTAAATTCAAGCCTTTAATCCATTTGAGTTAATTTTTGTATATGGTGCAAGGTAATGGTCCAGTTTCATTCTTCTGCATGTGGCTGTCTAGTTTTCCCAACACCATTTATTGAAGAGACCGTCCTTTCCCCACTGCATATTCTTGGCTCCTTTGTCATAAATTAATTGACCATACATGCATGGGTTTGTTTCTGGGCTCTCTCCTCTGTTCCACTGATCTATGTGTCTGTATTTATGCCAATACCACACTGTTTTTATTACTATAGCTTTGTAATACAGTTTGAAATTATGGAGCAATAATGCCTCCAACTTTGTTCTTATTTCTAAAGATTGTTTTGCCTATTCAGGGTCTTTTATGTTCCATATAAATTTTAGGACTGTTCTATTTTTGTGAAAAATATCTTTGGAGTTTTGAGTGAACTGTAATTACATTTAGAGCAGAGAGTCATTGATGTGAGTAATTTTTGGCCCAGAAAAACACATGTCTCTATGGTATAAATTTGTTCCCCCCTCAGTATAGAGACAAAAATTAGACCCAACTGGGAATGTTTAAATGGATTTAAAATTTTATTACTTCTCCAAATGTAAATGGCCTTAAAAGGTAAATAAAATGCATACATGCTCTGTACATTTTGAATTGTACTGATTCTTTGCTGCCTCAATTTCCTCACTTCTCACCACCCCACTCTATGCAAACTCTTCTCTTGGAGGTCACATATGACATTTTTCCTGTTAACTATACTAGTTCTTAGCTAACGCTTATTCTCCTTGACCTTTTCGCTGCATTTGACACTATGGACTCTCCCCACCTGACACCGCCTACCACCACCCCTCATAAGTACCCATTACATGAGCTCCTTGACATTTTTACCTTCCTTGCTAACCTTGCCACCAACCTTGTCTACCTCACATCACCTCCTGCCTGGATTATCACATAGGCTTCCATCTGGTCTTACAGATTCTAATCTTCCCTCCTCTAATCCAGAATGCCAGAGTGACTAATCTTCCAAATATCTGTACTTTAACCTGACCTCAAAATCCCTTCTTACCTACAAGGCCTTGCTTACCTTTCCTGTTTCATCTCCTTCACATTCCTCTTGGCTGTTTATGCTCCAGAAACACCTGGCCTTTTTCAGTCTCAGGACACTAAGACTGACCCCTCCTTAGGGCTGTGCAATAGCTAACTCTCTGCCTGAATAGCCCTTCCCCAGATCATCCCAGGACTGATTGTTTCTGTCATTAAACGTTCCTCAGAAACATCTTACCTACTTTCCAGACCCTCATTTTGGCATCCTCACATTTTATTTTCTTTGGAACAATTATTACAATCTGATAGTTGTACATTTATTTGTTCCTTTCCTTCTCTCCTAAGTGGAATGTGTGCTCCATGAGAGCAGGAACTTGTTATTTTACTGGTTCACCTCCAGAACTTCAAACGTGCTTAAAGGTTAGTAAAAATTTGTTGAATGATGAGCAGTATTGATTTCCAATTCATTCAACTCTGCTTCTCACTATTTCTATATAAGCACACTTCACAGTCCACCCAGGTTGTTCGCACTGTCCATGGAATTTATTCTCTGTTGTGTTCATGGAATTTATTTTCTATTGTGTGAGGTGTATTGACCTTTTATCTTCAACCGGATTATAAGCTTATGAAAGGCAGAGGTGCTTTTTATATTTTTCCAGCCCAAGGCCTAGCAGAGTGCTGAACAGTATCTGGCACGTATTTAACAAACACTTATTGATTTATTCCTGACTGTAACATTATATATACTGCACTACTGAGCACTTTTACATCAGTAAGGGCTGAAACGGAAATAAAAATAGGTCGACCATAAAACACCAGCTTAAGGCCTGGGTAAGAACTTTCTTTCTTACCTTCTAATTTGATTTGAGTAGCAAACTAAAGTTTCCTAGAATAAGGATGTGATGAATAGGAGGGTACATCTTGGGAAAATTTTTTGCTTCGTTCTCCAGCAGTTGAGAGCTTGTACCTTTTGAGGGCTGATCATCTTCCAACTCTAAGATGCTAAGGTCTATGTGTACTGTTATCGACTCTTGCCACAACCCAGAGTCATCTTGGACTTCTTACTGATTTTTGATTCCCTAATATATACTCACTAAACCCAAGTCTTTTCCTTAGTGGCATTTATGTTTAAATCCCACTTGCTACTTCAGAACCTCAGGTTACAGTCTCCTGTATCATCTTCACTCCTCTCCCCTTGCAAATCCAGAATGATTTCCATTAGATCAAACCTAAATTTCTCAGGCTCAAATTCAGGTTCTCTATCAATGGTTCTACCCTATTGTCTCAGCTTTGTTTTCTATTGTTTCTAAAACAAACCTCCTGTTTTAATTCACCTGATTTCCTAACGTTTCCCCATTGTTAGCTTGCTCGCTTTTTCCCCCAGTGCCTTTGTTCAAGCAATTTCCTTTATTTTTTCCTATAAACCAATCCAAATTCCACATTTCCTTTTTGTCCTTTAAGAAGACTTCCCTTAATCTACATGGTTAATTTCCAGATTAAGATTTAGATTTTACAATTGAATCCTTAGTTATTAACAGTGAATTGTTTACAATTTATGTTCCATATTTCATGTCCCTAGTAATGCTGTAATTTTCTTGGCAAAAGGGACTTTATAATGCTTACAATCATGCACAGCTCTCGGTACCTCCAAGGATGAATGTGTTTGGTTGGGACATGACTCTAGATGCCTGGCCAGAATTGCCTGGACTACCATGATAAACTCTGACCAGGTGAGATGGAGCTTGTCTAACAGGAATTCTTGAAGCCAGTGGGATAAAATGACCTCTGACAGTGATACCTTCCTTGCTGATGCCAAGTTCAATTTCATACACACTCAGACCATGTAGGCAAAACTACAAAGTCAAAGACCTCTGATGTTGAATAGCTTTGAATACAGTTACTCAAATATAAATATAGTTAACTATAAGGCAGATGCTGGCAGCGATGTGAAGCAGGAGATTTGAGTTTGAATTCTGGCTTTGTTTCCAATTAATCTGGGTAATACTGAGTAAGTGATTTATCATCTCCGGGCATCATTTCTTCAACTGTAAAACTCTAGATGTTATTAAGGACTAGATAAGTTAATTATAAAATTGTATGACTCTATTTCCAAAGCAATGAAATGGCAGCCGTAGTTTTTGGAGTTTTTCGTATACCTGTTCTGCAGGATAGGGTGTACTAGTTTCATGTATGGTCAGGAACCCTCACTTTCAGCTGTCAGCATTTATATTTTTCTATTTCCCAATTTGTGTTAAAGTGGATGGACAGATGGTCTATTAGGATTTCAAATGCTTGTAATGCTGTTGTTCAATTCCACAATGGTTTCAAATTTTGAAGGTCTACATAAAGCCTGGATTTTGTTTAGCATGGCAGATAGTTTTGACTCTTCAATTTGAAGATAATAATGTTTACTCACATAATTTAAAGCAACTTGTGGTTGTAACTCCAAAGGCCTAATCAGTTTTCCTTATTTTGGTATGTTTCTTAACTCATTTCCACATAACAGTCTAATTCTTTCAAGTTGCAGTTTTAAAAATGAAGTTACCAAATTCCAGTTACATTTGCATGTTTTGCCTGCTTCTGACTGATTTAACCCAAAATCTCCTTCCAAATACAAAATCTTTTGATTTGGAGTAACAGAAATTTCAGTGTGGAATAAACAAATCCCTCCTTTTACAGGTAAGAAAACAAGAGACCTAAAAGATCCTGGTGCTCTCTCTACTGACTATGAATTTTATAAATAAAAGAGCTAAAGTGAAATTAGGTTGCAGGGGAAAAAATGCAAATTTTGTGAATTGTAAGCCTCAATGGAAGTTTGAATCAATTAATACATTATTGCAGAGAGAAAGTATTGATGGGAACTATGCAAGTCAAAGTTTTCTGTGTGATTTTAAACTACTCGAGTGACCCTCTTCGTGTAAATGGGGCCGCTAACATGCAACTGCTTAAGTCCCAAGGGCATTTGAAGTATTTGGAGTGGTGAGAACAGGAAGGAAGCGCAAAATGTAGGTGAAGGAACTCGTGAGCCTGTCAGGAGGGTTCTGAGGGGACCAGAGAGAGGGAAATTAGGCCTTGTCGCCAAGGAGCAGCCAAGGAGGTGCGAGCTGCTCAGCAGGTGGAGGTGGCAGGGAAAAAGCCGGTCGGTGCGGGACCCTGCGGCTCTCCAGCAGGCCAGGGAGGGGTAGGGAACGGGGAGAGAAGGACCGCCAGGACACTGAGGAGGAAGCCCAGGGTTACCCAGTGAGCAGCGAAGACCTTCCAGAAGGAAAAAGAAGGCGCCAATGCAAGTTTAGAACCAGATTAGGGGTTAGAGAAAGACTATAAAAAACCCTGAAGGGGCAGACTGGGATGCTGCCGAGAGACAGGGAAGGCCGTGCGCGGAGATGGGAAGCGAAGCGAGGCCCCCTGGGCAGTGGGCAGGTGAGGAGAGGCGCGGAGGCCGTGAGCCGAGGTGTTCCGGGTCTCACGGGCGGGAGCGGCCGCTGAGTCAGGCACCCGCAGTGTCCCGGCCACGCAGGGGGCGGAGCCTTGAGCCCGTGGGCGGGCCGAGGGCGGGGCCTGCGCCTGACGCGCCCCGAGGCCTCCGCGGCCGCGGGCCGGGCGGGGCGGCGGTGGCGGTGGCGGCCGCGGGGGAGGGGCACGGCGTCAGTGCGTCGCCGGCTGGGACGCGCCGGTGGCCAGGAGGGAGAGACTAGGAGGAGGAGGAGGAGGAGGAGGTGAGTAGGCTCTGGGCTGGGGAACCTCGCGGGCCGGCGGGGAGGCGGGGAGCGCAGCCCCTCCCCTCCCCTCCTCGGCGCCCGCCTCGCGGGGCCGCGCGGCTCGGAGTTCCCAGAGGGGCTGCGGCGGCGGCGGCGGCGGCGGCGGCGCGGGGAGCTGGGGGGGAGGCGGAGCTGAGGGCCGCGCGGGCGGCGCGCTTCCCGGGCGCACGCGCTTCGCTGGCTGCGCCGCCGTCCGCTCCGCGCCCTGAGAGGCGCCCGGGCTGCTGCGTTTCAGTCTTCCTGCACGCCTGTCATTTTCTGACTTTGTTTTCTTGGGTTCTGCGCGTCATGCGGACCGGCTTCCCGCCGCTGCCGCCGCCTCATCGCGCGGCCGGCGAGGGTGGGTGGCGGCGCGTCGCCTTCTCGCTGGGAGGAGGGAGGCCGGTTCCCGGGCTGGCCCGAGGAGCAGAGGGGCCTCCTCGCCTACCACGAGATGGCCGGGCCGGTGGTCCCCCGTGACGCGCGCCCCCAGGCCTTCCTGGGGGGCCTCTTTGCGCCTGGCCCCTTTATCGCCCTCACTTTCCTGACCTCACCAGCCCCTCAGTCAGTCAGCTGACTAACGACCTCCCCCACCCCCAGCCTTCCTCTGCGCATCCAGCATAGGATTATTTTGACCGGGATCTAGGCATTCTGTATGTTCGGGCGGAAAGGTTCTCTGAATTTGTCCTGTAAATCCAGCCATGTACCCAACAGCGAAGTTGCAGTACTACATTAATTTAGCCTTTAGTTTCGAGGGAGGTCTTTTTTTTCCCTCCTCCTCTGGCAAAGACAACTTTTAGTCTTCTGAGAACTGTACTGCATTAGATTATCTTTGAGATAATTCTTGTTAGCGCCTGGAGGCAGTATGATGGGAGGTTCAAAGAGAAGGCTTTACACTTTTTTCCTCCACCTGTATCACAGTTTGAAGTGGAAAACGTGCGTTGACGGTGATTTTCCACACAGAATGCAGCCCCCGTGTGCCGTGGCTCACCCTGGTTATTGGGTGCCACGCCTGAAGTTGATTTTAAAGCTCACCAGAATGGTCAGGTAAAGGGGCTGCTGTAAAGAAATGCAGTATAATTCACTAGAGCCATTTTATTGGATTCTATTAACCTGTTTATCCCTAAGCTAAAGCATGGCAGGAGTTTCATGTAGGAACCCACATACCAAGTGCAATATTGAATTTTAATTAGTGTATTCCACATTTGATGTGGAATAGTCTCCTCGGGTCCCACTGCCTTTCATTATGTATTTTCTTTGGGATCTTGTGTTTCAGACTTGAAAACTGGATAGGTAAGATCTGAGCCATGATACTAAAATGAGGTAGGAAACTGAATTTTATAGCATTACCAGTTTGAGAAGTTAAGAAGGTTTCTTTATTTTTGTTACGAAACCGTGTTGACATTTTAATCTTATGGACTTCAGAAGCACAGAGTTTTTCTATTTGTAAGGAACTTCAGCAGTTTAATCCAGCCCCATTATTTTGCAGAGAAAATCCAAGTTTCTTGAAGAGATTTAACATGAACTGAATAGAAGTAGTTGACTTAACTAAACACTTAAGTAGATAATTCAGACCTCTTCAGTGGATATTTTTATACGAAATTTGTTTTGATTTTGATGTCGTAAAAGTTAATAATTACTTGGTTTTTTAAAATTTTCCCCTGTGTTTTGAGTATCTTCCTTAGTTTGTGAGGACTCATTAGATACAAATGAAACATTATATTTTGGGAATGTTTCCATTCTTTCATTAATTGAAACAGTACTTTGCAGTTTGTTTGAATTAAATAACTATTTTCACTTTAAGAATGTTTAGTCATATTGAGTTAGATAAGTCTATGTCAGTCCTAGGAGAATGGCGTTTCAAGGGTCTTAGAGTGATGGTGTATGGAGTCTTGATATTAATTAGGAAGGAAGGTCCTGTACTCATGTAGTAATTGAATTCCAGCATCCTCAGCATCCCTTTTCTTAGTGGTCCTCAAATGCAGAAGTCCTGAAGTCCTTTCTCCGG
Source organism: Camelus bactrianus (assembly GCF_048773025.1). Lineage (NCBI taxonomy): Eukaryota > Metazoa > Chordata > Mammalia > Artiodactyla > Camelidae > Camelus > Camelus bactrianus. The sequence goes on along the minus strand of NC_133543.1, from coordinate 31,932,230 downwards.
TGGGGAGAATTTTTTGCATCTCCCACCCCAGTGTTTACTTGCAGGCATTTAGTAGATCCTTTTTGGCTTGTGTACACTTTCCCTGGTAGGGGCTTCATGTAAGATGGACTGTGTCTTATTCATCTGTGTATGACTCATGTCAAGTGTAGTGGGTATTCTGTAAATGCTTGTGGTCTTGCTGGCCTTAATCAAACTTGAGAAGGTAGCAGAGTGCCTGGAAGTCATGAATCATGATATTATAAACTTGAAATAACTCATTTCCGTTTTTGTGTTGAATCAGATACTCTGTTAGGCTGAATTCCAATATTGAAAGAGATAGCAGGTATCAAATATTTTAGAAAAACTGAGGGAAGATCTTAATATTGAGAATTTTGTTCTTTAATATATATTATTAACTATGAAATTGGGAAAGGACAATATTATTTAAATTTTTTGATAGGACACTTAAGTTGATCTGAAATAATCCGAATTTTCCCCTGGAGCAAAGTTTGAAAACCATGAATAAAATGACCCTAATTAATAGTAGGCCACATTTTTTAGCCTTGGTTTCACTTTATAAGGATATATTTTTCAGTATGTAGATCTCTGTAAGCAACATGACTTTCAGACTTCAGACTACCTTGGCAAGCTGTCTTGAAATGATATTTTAGACAGTTTTTCGCTATGTTGTACATAGTGAAACAAACAAGAAAACAACAAAAACCCCACCCAAAATCAAAACAATGAAACAAACCCTGCTGTATTTTCTTTTTCTCCTGGGCTTCTCTTCTCTTTCTTCAATACATTATTATAGAGTATTTTATTTTATTTAAAAAAATAACTGAGGAAAATTTTCAAGCATTCCTTTTGGAAAGTACCACCTCTCCACTCTTTGAATGGCCTTGGCAAATAATGTTTGGGTAAATGCAGGGCTGTTTCCATAGTGTGATTCTTATTTGAGTATGTTGAGTTATATAAATAGTGGTCTTCACAGGGACACTCCATCTTTGGACTACATGCAATTTTTTTTTTCTACTGACACTATTACTGAATACAATTGTACAGTAGAGTAGGATGAGGATGGTGCTTAATTTATAGGGAGCAAGTTATTTCATATCTATCATTACTGGCTCCTATGTCAGTTTCATTCTGCCTGGTCTACCCACTCCCTGTTCTGTCTCTTCAACCCAGTCCTTGAATTGATGTTTAAGACTGAAAATACCTTAAGATCCCCATCTCCCTCAGGAGTTGGGATCTGTAATTGTTCTGGTTCCCTGAACATCCCTTGCTCTCAGAGGTATATTGTCTTACTGTATCCTTAGCATGTACTCAGTTTGACTATGAGATTCTCATTTTTAAAAATACTTTTACTCATCAAGAGTTTTGAAATATGTGGCGTAAACATTTTAGGGAAGTGTGTGTGAAGATCTAGAATATATCAGTATAGATTTAGATGGAGTTAGGGTATAGAATCCAACAACTGGTAAGAATTAGTGAGAATATCTAGTCCTTTTTTTCCACACTTGAAGAAGGTCACACTTAAGTCACTTAAATTTAAGATTATAATTTTGGGGGGTATTTATTTTTAAAAGTAACCAGAAAGCAATTCCACCATCTTGCCTTAGCATTAAATAATCCATAGAGTTGATACATTTCTTATGTTATTTCTTTTTGTATTCCAGATCCTTTGTAGACCTGGAACCTTGTCTTAAGCCTCTTAAAAACTCTGCTGCTTGGCCATCTCCGTCTCCTTGCCATCCCCTCTCTTCTCAGGGAGCGAGGACCTGGTCGTGTCCATGGTGGATGGTTGGCGTCCTACTTCCAGTGGGGCAGAACTTAAAGTCACGATAACTTTGCTGCTGCCTCCTGAACTCGCGCTCACTCTTAGATACTCAGGTCAGGCCAGCTGAGAGCTGGGCTCTTTGGCTGTTTTACTTTCAGCTTTCTTTTTCAGGGTCAGCTGTCAACTTTTCACTTGCATCTGACTCTAGGACACCCTGGATTATCCAGTCGTTACTTAGATCCCCTTTCTGACTACCCTGCTCTTGTTCTGCCTTCTTGGCCTAGTTACTAGGTGAATTTTATCCAATTTCAGTGGTAGCTAATTATTTTCAAGTGTTTGATTTTCTACCCATGTCTTAGTTTTGAGCTTGCTTTTGACCAAGTGCCTGTTACACTTTCCTGTAGTACATTTGTTCATTATCCTTCTTTCTAGACCGTGTACCGCGAGTGTTGGGACTGAATTTGTGCTGTTCCTGGCCGTGTGCTCAGCACTTAGTACGGTACCTGGCACATAGCAGGTGATAAATAAATGTTGATTAGGTATACGTTCACCCTAACAGTAAGTCTGTTATAAGTGTGGGAAATCAATGTTCATATAGAAATTTGTAGTTCATACAAGAGGTTCAGATATTTCATTGCCATCATTAGCACTAGGGAGTCTGTATTTTAACTTATAAGCATATCCGTATACAAAATGGCATCATTAGTCATCTGGCAGGTCATTTATTTAAGAAGAGAAGGTATATAATTTTCATCATGTATTGTTAGGTGTTTCATGTTTCTCTTTTTCTTGAGTTTGATTAATATGTATTATTATTTTATATTTCTTACAAATAGAAGTTTTATGGCACTATAAAGAAGTAAATTTAAAGGCCCTATTTTTGTTCATTAGTAATTATATACTAAAGAGTAAATTCTCATTAAAAGGCCCTTAAATGCCTGCTCATAAAAAGGAGAGACCTCTGATTTTGTTCTCCATACAATCCCAGTTATTGTATTGAGGCAAGTCGTGAAATCTTTAGTAGTCTGAACCTGTAATTTGGTTTCAGAACAGTAGTCATGTATTGAATACCCAAATTACCATGTCTTTAACAAGTAATGCAAACAGTGTATTAAAAAGGTAATGACCATAACTTTTATTGTAGAATTTCTTGTGCTAATTTTTAAAAGAGGACTTTTGAACTAAATTTCCCGTGAAGGCCAAAATCTCATACTTTTAATGATGGTGGAGTATATATGTGTAGAGAGGAGGGGGTGGTAATTTTTGTAGTGTTTTTAAGTGGACAGTTTACTAATTATGTTGAGGTAAACTCTTTACAACTCTAAGAGGAAAACTTCAATTACCTGAATGAGATGAAGTACATGAAATTCATTCAGATAGTGGGGGAATCCTTAGGGTAAATGATGCATGTCAAGGGACGTGACCTCAATCTTGAATTTTTTTTTCTATATATCCGTCAGCTGCTTGTACCTGACTAGATTCTGATTATTTTGGTCATGCTAGGAATCACTGATAGAGGAGATAGAGTTGGTTCTATAGGGTTTTTTCCCTTTGCCACAGAGGGAATCCGGAATATGGTATTCTGTGGCAAGTATAGTTGCTCATCTCTCGCCTGCACTGCCTGCCCTTTTAGGTGGTACACCACAGCCTTCCATTTTGTCACCTTCCTGTCAAATGTCAAGTGTGTGTGGGGACTCCTTGAGGACACAATTGAAATTAAAGCCACACTCCTCTGTCCAATCTCAAAATGGTTATACTCCTTGCAAGTTGTTACAACAAGTTGTAAGAGTGAACTGAGCTGGATAGACCTTGATTCTTTTCCTGTCCCCCTTGGGATTTAATATTAAGCAGTATTTTGCAATGTAAGCCCTTGAAATAGGAACAAACATTGGGGCATAACCCCTGACCTTTACAAATCCTAACTTGAAATGAACATTTTTCTGATTGATTAGAGTTTGGAGTGTTTTAGGAAGATGATTTCTGCTGCCATTTACTGAGGTTTGCAGCATTCCTAGGCTCCTGGCATCTGAAAGTTATTGTGCAATCTGTAGATAGGCTATGTAGCTGTGGTGACATTTTCCTCTAGGCTTTTTGTTTTATTTTGTTTTTAAACAGAGGCAAGCTTATCTTAGCCACAGAGATATATGCTATCTGACACCTCTGTTAAGTGAATTTTACTTCTTTCTTCAACATTACCTATGGATGCTTTACTTAAAGCACCTCAGAACATTGCTCCTTATTTTCAGCATGCACCAGCTTCCTTTTCACCTCTTGGTCTTTGAGATACAAGATGATTCATATCTTAATTGCCTTGGGTAGAGTGGATATGATATGAGCAAGCTCTGTATCCAGACCTTGTGAGCAGTTCCTAGCTCATTGCCAGAGACCTTATATATATGCAGGTGGTGTAATTGAAGAGTTTAGGCTTTAGGATCAGTCCAAACTGATTTTGACTCTGTGCCATTTATGAACAGCATATCTTTGGGGGAAGTTAGTTACTTCTCTGGGTTTCAGTTTCCTCATCTGTAATATAGGGATAATATCAGCTAAGTGTATTGAGTGTTTTTTTTTTAAAGAGTAGTCTCAGCTGCATTGAGTTGTCATACACAGATATGTGTTTAATAATGTGAATTAATGAACTGTTTATCTCGATCTATGTTATATGTTTATACTGTGTTATAAGAAAGTAGGTTTTGTTCTATTTGATGACAGAGATAGTCAAATTAATAAAAGTTATTCCAAATAGAGGCCTTGCGCAGCTGACTTTAAAACTATGTAAGACTTTTGTAACCATCAAGCTGTTTATGTACAAAGCATATACTGATGTATGGGATAGGGAGGCAGAATGAGTAGTGTGCTCATTGGAGTAAGACAGACTTGGCCTTGTGTGTAGATGATCTAACACTTGGGTAACGTTGGTCAGGGTACTTTACCTTTTTGAGTCAAAGCTCTTGTCTGTAAAATGGGTAATAAAAGTATAAAAAGTTATAAAGGAAAAAAGGATAATAAAAAAGATTGTTAAGACTTAAGAGGTGAAGTATGCAAAGTACTTAGTAAAGCCTGAATCCATAAATACTGATAACTGTTACCATGACCTTGGAAAAGTGGCTTTACTTCTCGGTACCTCAGGCTTCCTCATCTGTAGCATGAATATATCAGAGAATTAATAGAATTATGAGGATTAAATGATACAATACAAATAAGAGCTCATTAAATGTTAATTGCTACTGGTACTTATATTATTATTAATTCAGTTTGAGAACATATTAGACCAGTTTTGAGTTACAATGAGAGAGTTCATGCAGATATTTAATATATTTCTTATGATGGGAGATATTTACTGTGGATTTGGGGATGACAGGTCATCCATCATTCGTAGCCTTCAGTGTTTCCTTAAGACAGGAGTCGTTCTCAGGTTGTGGTATACAGGCCTGTGGGGGGATCACTGAGATCCTTTCAGGGGGTCCATGAGGTTAAAACTATTTTTATAGTAATAGTAACTTTTCGCCTTTTCCACTGTTTTATGTTTGCCTTGCTGATACTAAAGCAATGGTGGGTAAAACTGTGGGCATCTTAGTAGATATTAAATGTCAGTGGCACCAGACTGTACTAGTAATCATTGCATTCTTCACTGCCACGCATTCACAGGAAAAAAAAAAAAAAGAAAAAGAAAAAAAAAAAAAAGCCAGTTTCATGTGAGAATGTCCTTGATGAAGCAGTAAAAATGATTAGTTTTATTAAATCTTGATTCTTGAGTACACTGTTCTAATATTCTGTGTGATGAGATAGGAAATATGCAAAAGGCGCTTCTGCTGCATATCCAGAGTATGTTGTTTGTCTCAAGGAAAAACCCTTATGTGATGTTTTGAGTTGCGAGCTGAACTAGCCATATTTTGCATGAAACATTTTTACTTGGAAGAAAGGCTATCAGACAAACTATGATTATTTAGACTTGGATATTTGGCAGTCATCTTCTTGAAAGTGAACAAAATGAGACTGTTATTTCAGAGAAAACAACTGACAATATTTGTTGCTGCTGATAAAATTTGAGCTTTCAAGTGAAAATTAAAATTTTGGGAAGACTTGTATCTATTGCTGTGCTCTTGTCAGCTTTCCAGTTTTAAAGATTTTTCTGATGGAATAGGTGGTGATATTAATGAGTGTGAGTTTTTCCTGTGGTATTAATTATGTCAAGATTTGGAATATTTATATAACTCAATGAACCAATATTTTCAAGGTGATCAGTGTTGCAAAGTTATGGTACAAGTTCCTTATAAAAAGCAAGTAACGGAATACGAAAAGCTTATGTGATACTGGATTTCATATTACAGCCAATAAATTTGTAAACTCCTACTTGTTAAGTTTTGATTTAGTATCAACGAAGAACAGTTACCTGAAAATGCTATTAATAATAAGATATACTTCCTTTTTTCTCACTACATATTTGTCTGGGGCTATTTTTTTTCATATAGTTCAATCAAAACAATGTATCACAACCGATTGAATGTAGAAGCAGATATGAGAATCCAGCTGTCTTTTATTAAGTTAGACATGAAAGAAATTTGCAAAAGTTATAAAATAGTATCATTTTTTATCACTAAGCTTTATTTATATAATAAAGTAATTTTTCATAAAATGTATTGTCATATTAAATGTCATTAAAATTTAAAATGAGCCAACACTTAAAATTTTCTCATCTAATTCCTAATATGGTAAATGTTGATAATTATAACTCGTATTACCAAAAGCCCTTAGAAGTCCTCAATTTTCAAGAACACAAATGAGTCCTGATCCTAAGAAGTTTGAGAACTATTTCAAGGGAAGGAGGCTAGATTCATCAAATGAAGAAAGTTTTAAAGTTTTAATCTTCTGAGTATTCCTTTGGAATATGGACTTCATACCAATAGTTTCTTTTCCTGATTGTAAGGGTATGTCACTAGAGTTCTTTGTCATTCCCCAAGTGGGCAGAAACTTCGTGTGTGTGTTTTTAAAGAAGATTTTCATTTTTATTTAAGATTGATGTATGTTGGTTGCTATGCAGAATTGAGATAATGGTTTATGGTCATTCCAGTCATCATATTCATTAGTGATACCACTCGTTTGGTTGTGAGCTATTCATGCAGTTTTAAGAGGTGTTTACCATGTACTTTAGGGTTGCAGTGAAATTCACTTTGTTGAAAATAAACTGCCATTTTCTTTGAAGTCTCTACACTAGGCTAATCTGTCTGCTGTAAAGTCTTTCTGACGTTTCATAGCTGTTTTCTAGACAGTCCACAACTTACTAATGTGTTTGTGAATTAGTTATTAGCAACAATATGATATGAATTACAGATAGATTCTATAGTACCATTAGTAGTATGGGCATAGCCTTGTTGTGGATTATTAATGTCTTTCTGTGGGGAATTATATTCTGACTCCTAGGATTCTAGCCAAATACATTACTCCATTGCAGTCCAATAGTGGCAAGGAACCCCCTTTTCCCATTTATAGTAGAAACAGGAGTGTTAAAGCTTTGATGGAAGCAGGAGAGGCATTTTGAAGCAATGTTCAAGAGACACAGGTATCCTAGGCACCCCGGGTGGGTAGAAAGGATGGTAGCACTCTCAGATGAAGCAGGTGTAGAAACTTTGGGGAAACTAGCAGTGGTGGAGGGAAAAAGGACAAGGGATGTTCTGGATGCTGCTTGGGGATGATATATTCCCTTTTGGAGCAGTTGCTAAAAAATAAGGGATGGGTAGTCCTAGGCTGAGAAATCCATCTGAATAGAGTTTTGTTGTGTTGTGCTCTTGTATCCGATTATTGTATGAACTGAGCTCAAGAAATAGAATGACAAACTAATTGAGAAGGTTTAACTCATAGATTTATAGGCCAGAGGTTTGAATGTAAAAGGAAATTGATGAATTCCAGGGGCATTCATGATCAGGAAGAGTAGAGGAAGCCAGGAGAGTGCTGGAACATGGAAGCCCTTCACAAGGGCCCCAAACAAATTCACGTTACAGGGTGGCTGTTCAGGCAGGGGTAGAACTGATGATCAGCTGGCACAGTTTAGTCAAAAAATGCTGTGACTCAGCCTACTGCCCTAGGGTTTCTGGACCATAGGAACTATAGACTTTTAAGAGTCACATCTACACAGGAAGCCTGTGATGGTGAATGGTGGATATAAAGCAGAAATCCAGAAGCAAGAGAACTTGGGGACACAGTCGAGGCCAACTTTGGAGAACCAGAATTTGACCTGAGGTTGAGCTTGTCTTCTTCCTACCCAAGGCCATTGTTGACCCCTTGGATTAAGGCAGGACTGATCCAAAGTGGAAAGCAAAGTGAGCATAGCTAATTGTCTACACTGAAGTGACAGACCTGCCCAAGAAATACTTGTTAAGTCAGTGGATGGAAGTAAGGCAGGGGAATACCGGAGTCATCACACTCACGTTCTCCATGCAACAAACATGGGGTATCATATTACCTGCCCATGGAATATTCTCTAGGTCAGGGGTCAGCAAACTATTTGTTAAAGCTCCAGATAGTAAATATTTTAGGCTTTATGGGTGATACAGTCTGTGTTGCATCTAAAGTCTGCCATTATAGCATGAAAGCTATAATGAAAAATGGTTATGTAAGAACAGGCAGTGGGCTGAATTTTGGGTCACAGGCTTTGGTTTGCTGACCCCTGTTTTAGGCAAATAGATGACTATCATTTATGATGCAGAAAGCTTATTAGCATTACTGAAATAGATATTCTCTAGGACAATGCTGTTGGTGACACTGTCTTGTTTTATAGGTAACACTGATGATAAAAATCCATTCAAGAATTTTGATTTGACATCTGCAGCAGGTTCATATCTCTCAGCTATAAGACAAACTGGATACTTCATAAAGATTTTCATCTGTTATGCAGAGAGAGCCAGAATCCGTTACTGAAATTGTCTGGGTGAACTGCCTGCTGGGTCCAGTGATGCACTGGTAGACAAAGAAGTTGAAAAAGAAGGCTGGCATATTCTTTGGATGACTGGCAGAATATGACACCAGTATGGCATCAAGCCCTACTATGATTCCAAGGACTTCATGACTAAATAAAAGTGATTTTTTTGGTGGGGGTTGGGGATGATTGAAGTAAATTTGATCTTTACATGGGGAATGTGTAATGTATTATTCCATAATGATATTTAGTAATTGCTTTGCTAATCAAACTTTAAAGATCCTGTCTATTATGGAAATTAATAATTATCACCTTTTAGTATTGGGCTTTCTTATACTTAGGAAAATACTGTAAAGAGAAACATCTGCTCAACCTAAAAAAATTTACCTAAAAAAGATTAATGTAAGGACTATAATTTCACATGGAAGTTTTTCTTTGGAGGAGTTTTTGAAATTTTACTCTCCCCTAGTGTGTTTAGAATATGTTTCTGTTTGCAAAAAGCTACTGTAGTTAGAATTTTCTAGGAAAATATCCCTTTGTGTAGGCTCTTGAACTCAGTAGTAAGTAGAAAATCATACTGTACAGTATTAATATGCACAGAACATTAAGAAATTAATAAATTAATAGATACTAATTAATAATAACTATTAATAAATTAATGTCTTCAGATCTATTAACTAAATTCACTTAAGATGATTTAGTGAGCAGATATGAACTGGAATTAAACCTGTGTATTTTCTAGGAGTACTGAATCATAAGAAAACTGCAACATCAAAGTATTCTCTGAAGCAAATCAATATTTTATTTGGTTGGAGTCCCTGCTTTTGGTATACATTTATTTATACCAGTTATAGAGGATTTGAAAGCAGTGCTGGGAAATGAGGTGGGTGGATTCTCTCAGAGTTGAATCCCATTTTTTTCCTCAGTGAATCTTCAACATTTTTTTCATCTAGCATTCAACAAAAACTCTGGCAGCTATAAAACATAGATTATATTTTATATAGTTCATACAGCTCATCTACAGACAGAGAAAGATTTCCTCATGATTTACCTTGAAATCTTTATTTAAGGCCTATACTATTCAGTCTGTCAGTGTGCCACCGCTGTAGTGCACATTTTTGGTCAGAGTGCAGTGCAGCTAACAGCCATCCCGTTAGGAAAAAGATCTGCGGGTTGCTGACTAGTGGAAGTTAACACACATCTAATTTACAAGTCAGATTAGTGATCACAGTCATACGATGGCTTTATGTGGAATTGATTTCATTTCATGGTTTTTAAGCTGTTTTTTCATTGAAGCAATGCCTATAACTGAGAGACAGGTGTGTTGTAGTATTTGAATGCTTTAAACTCTTGAATCTGGAATGAAAGAGATGTTCTTATAGATGTTCAGATCCTAAAACTCAGGGATTTTGAAATAAAATGCTCCGTCATTCGTTCATTGTGTTATAATTGAACTGCCCTGAAGATTTTATTTGGCATAATTGTGATTAATATTTGGAAAACTTTCCCATTTTCAAATATAAGGTACTTTAGGAAAGACTATGATTGTGTGTGCATGTGTATGTTTAAATAGAGCAGCAAAACCTGTTTACCTTATAGATAAGATGTATTTAGTAAGAAACATATGGGTTTAATGTTGATAGTACATTCAAATCAGGAATTCCATTGTCTTCTGGAAACCTATAAGGGGGAAGGGACAGTAAATAGATCCCTTTGTAGATTGCAGCTATAATTTTTCCCTAAAGTAAACCTTTTTAAAAATATATAGAATAATGCATAAATATGGCTTGATAGGTTATAGTTATTCTTATTTTACCTGTTCGTTCTGAAACTGAGAAGACGTCTCATAGATGTGAGTATGAAAAAGTAATTTATTGCAGAAAGAAAGTGCTGTTTATTGGAATTTGAGAACATAATTGCAGGCAAGCAACTATGGTTCTTGGGCCAGTAATTGATTTGAGTTTAATCAGGAGAAGAAGAAACTTAAAGAATTTAAAACTAATTTTCTCTCAGTGATGGAAAAAAATTTTGTCCTCCCTCATCCTGCCACATAGTAAGTTCTCATGAATTGATTTTTGAGATGACAAAACATTGATATTTAGAGGGTCTTAAGAATTTATCAGTTACATCTTTTTGTCCTGTATGTTTTACATAGGACTTCTTTAGTCATGGTTATAGGACATAAGGAAGATAGTGATCCTGACTTTCATGGACTTCAAGAAAGACTATTGAAGAAAGATTAAGGTAAAGATGTAGTAGGCATACATTACTGTGTTTATTTTAATAGAGCAGTGACTGTTTGAGTGGGTCCTTCCCTCATTTCCTTTTCCTCTAACTTCATAATCCATGGTTAAAGCTGCATTTCCTTGAGGTGAGTGGGAAGTAATTTTGTGAATGGAGACAGTGAATCTATTGTAGACGTTGGGAAATGGGTGGGACGTAAAAGAGAAAGAGATCGTAAATGTGAGGTAATTAAGATCATAGGTGAACACTGTTGTTTTGGCTTGACAAGGGTACTAGAGTAAAGATATCAGTAGAATAGAGTGACTTGTTATTACCGTTTACTGTTTATTGTTGCAAAATTCTGTGCAACACCCTTTTTTGGTAAATTTTTGTTTCACATTTAGTTGCTTAAAATGAAGTTTCCCTTATAATAAGTAAGCAGTACATGTAATGCAGGGAAATCATACCTAAGATGATAGGATGATGACTATGACTTCTCTGTTTTCAGAATTTCAGCTAAAGCTCCAAGGCTGAAACAAAGGTTAGTAAGTATCCTTACATTCTAAAGAGGAATGTGGGGCTTAGTAAAGGAGACTAGAACTGCAGTACCCACTTCCATACATAAGAGAAATTAGAAAAGGGGTTTTACAAATGTCATTCAAGTGAAGAATTGTTAATCTAGTGGAAGGTTAGTTCTGTGACATTTCCCTGTTTCTCCCCAAAAGGACCTTTTGTTTTCAGCCCAGGATTTGGATATGCCTTCCAGAAGGGTAGATTGATACTTAATTTCTTGTCTAGATGTTTAATGAGCTGCAGAATCTTGTTTCTTGATACAGTAATGGCACCTTCTAAAGAGTTCTTGAGAGGGCATAGCATCTGTCTCCTAGAATTTGGAGCATTCCTGAACTTAGATTTTTGGAGGATTCCTGAACTTAGACTTTTGGAGGGGAGGAGAGTGACCGGAGCTAGTGAGATGGCTTGTTTAAAGAGAGGGCAGTAATAGAAAGAGTTGACATTTACATTTAGTGTGGTAAGTAGGTATGAGGTTTTTTTGTTTTTTGTTTTTTGTTTTCTTTTTTGGTCGACCAGGTGGATCCCTTGGGAAGTAAACAGGCTTGAGTTATCTTGATGGATCCTGCCAAGGAGGGCTGCTTGTCCTTGAAGAGGATTTTGGGTAGGATAGTAAGAGATCAGCCTGAGAATGCATCTCCCATACAAGAGAACTGTTCAGGGTGGAAGGGCCAGCCTCTTTTTTGCTAGAACGTAAATGTTTTCCAAACAGGATTTTGAGAATGAGAGAAGATAGTGGTCAATAAGTACATGTAGATGACATATCCTCTTATTTCATGGCTACACTTCCATGGAAGTAGGCACACAGGACTTTTGTCCCTCTTCCTCTGCCTATTCTGATCTGGAGGAACCAGAAAGTGAGAAAGGAAGTAGAGAAAAAGCCAAGAAGGATTTTGAAAGAAACTGATTACGTTTGTCTTTTGAAAGAAACTGATTACATTCTTTATCTTGGCTGGCCTGGGCAGAGGTGGGGTGCATGGATACTCTTTGAATAAAATGTAAAATTAAAGGTGTAAATTGGACTAGGTTGTATTTTACAATACTTGAAAATGATTGAGAAGCAGTAGGATTTAACTGGGATGTTATGGAGAGATGGGTAGGTGAAATCCAGAAGACTATATTTGAATTGATGAAAGGAAATTAAAGCTCATATTCCATTGAGTTAAGTGTATTTGATCATCTTAGTTTAATAAGATTTTAATTTAGGTTAAAGGTTGAACAAAGCTTTACTGAATACCTACAATCTGATACGTAAGGTACTCTGTTGAGCGTTTTAGGACAGGCAAAGATGACTTAAGATTTTCTGTCCTCAAGGATCTTCTGCTTTAGTGTAAATAGGTAAACTTAATCAATGACAGAGTGACATAGGTGCTCCAGACCTTTAAGTGGCAATGCTGTGGGAATGTGGAAACAACTGAATGCCACTGGGGTTCAGGGCAAGTTTTGTGGAGGAGACTGAGTTTGGGCTGGGCCTTGTAAGAGGAGAATGGGAAGAAGGACATTCTAGCATGAGGAGTAATTGAAGGCATGGAATTGGAAATGAATAGATGGCTGGGAGGAAATAATGCTCATTTACACTGAAAATTTTACTTTTTAAAAACTGATTTCAATCACCAGTTGAACATGCTTGCCCATGTTACAATTCCAGTTGAAGTTTGGTATTTTTATATACCATTTTTGCACATTAGTAATGCACAGTAATTCCTTTATGAGATGTAGCATGGAGACGTTATTCACTTTAGAACCTAGATGGTTATAAGCATCAAAACCAAACTTCTAAATCTAATCACAAAGTCTATTGCTTTCCTTGATTTAAAACAGTAAAATGTAGAGAAGATGATGATTTTTACATATGATCTTAAGCATTTGGCAGTGCAGTTAGTTTCATAACAAGTGATTGTTTTTTAAAACCTTCCCAGAATAAGAATGAGTATCTTGATGCTAGTGTCATTTTTAAATAGCAATAGCTCCAGGAATGTGTCTGTTCACGTTGTTATCTTAAATACACACCTTATCTATCCATATTGCTGTACTTCAGATGTGAAAGTAAAAATAAAGGTGTGAAGTGCCTAGCCGACTTGTATGGATTTATGCAAATCAGAAAACACACAGTCCATTAGTGCTGAGGCCCTAATGTATTAAATTCAAGTATGGATTATTTCCTGAATGTTTTACACAAACATACACAAACACACATACACCATGATAACCAGCGATTTACTTTGCAAAAAAAAAAATCTTTACAAGAGGTTTTTTCTCTGAACTCTTGGCATATATCCAATTGTCATGCCATACCTCCATATGGATATTTAAAGGTATTTAAATCTAAAGTGCTCAAAACTCAGTTGATCCTTTTACCCAAACTTGTTTCATTTTTAGTCTTCTCCATCTAAATTAATGACAGTACCATCCATGTTACTCAGACCAAAAACCTTGGAGTCATCCCTAACTCCTCTCTCACATCTATACCTCATCTATCAGTTTATGTTGACTCTTCATCAAAATACACCTAGAATCTGAATCTGACCACCTCTCACCACCTCCACTACTACCTGGTCCAACCTATTCTCATCTCTTACTTGGATTATTTTAATAGTCTTCTGATTGGTCTCCTGGCTTACTTTTAAAATTCTCAACCTATAACCCAGCACTTCAGTCTAGTCTCAGTGCAGTAGCCAAAATAATCATAGTTCAAACATAAGTCAAATCCTGTCATTCTTCAATTGTTTCCTTTCCCATTCACTGTAAAAATTGTCTTTGTAGTACCCTGTAAGGTTCTGCATGATGTCCCACCTGAAGTCTTATCTTATGACTGTCTTGTTTACTACCCCCCATTCACCCTTGATCCTGTCATCCCCTAGATAGCTGGCCTGAAGGCCTTTGTACTTGCCCTTCTCTCTGCCTCTAAGGCTCTGCCCCCCGGATTACTGCTTAGTTTATTCCCTAACCTTTCTTGGGTCTTTATTGAAATGTTACATGCCTAATGAGACCTTTCTTGACCGTGTTATTTAAAACATTTTCCTTGTTCCAGTTGCTTTTTCTGGTTAGCACTTCTCCACACTAACTGTATATTTTACTTTTACTTTTTTATTGTAAGTTTTTTCTTTTTAGGATGAAAGCTTGATGAAGGCAGGGGATATTGTTCTGTTTACTACTGTACCAATACACTTAGAATCATTCTTGGCACATAGTTCATAGTTGAATACATAATTGATTGAAAAAAAGATAATGAAAAACCTATTATATAGAGGTTAAACCAATAAGGGCATCGATGTGCCCTCTCTGAAGCACATTTCCAGGTAATTACTGATCTCATTTTTGTCATTATGAATTAGTTTTCCCTGCTCTAGATTTCCATATAAGTAGTATCATGTTATGCACTCTTTTGGTTTTGAAGCTTCCTGTGTTACTGTATGTTTTAGTAGTTAGTTCCTTTTCACTTTAGTGTTCATTGTATAAATGTGCCAGAGTTTACTTGTCCACTTACCTGTTCATGGACATTGGGTTGTTTCTGTTTTTGCCTGTAAAGAATAAGCTACCATGAATGCTTATGGACAAGTCTTTGTGTCTTATGCTTTAATTCTTCTGGGTTAGATGCCTACGATTAGGATTATAATGATATATGGAATGGTATGTTTAACTCTGTAAAAAACTGTCCTACTGTTTTCAAAGTGATTGTACCATATCCCCCCAAAATGTATGAAAGTTCTAGTTGCTTCACATTCTGGCTAGCACTTGATGTTATGATTCTTTTAATTCTGTATTCTAGTGAGTCTGTGTGGTATTTCATTGTGGTTTTAATTTGCTTTTATTTGTTTACTAGTGACATTGATCTTTTCATCTACATATTGACCATTTGTCTTCTTTTGTGAAATATCTGTTCAAGTCTTTTGCCCATTTAAAAAAATTGAATTATTTGCTTTCTTATTCAGTTTTAATAGCTCTTTAGCTGTCTGGAAACAAGTTCTTTGTCAGACATATTTTTTCCCTACTCTGTAGATTGCTCTTTTACTTTCATTAATGGTGTCTTCTGAATAGCAGTTTTAATTTTTGAGTAAATCCATTTTACCAGTCTTCCTTCTTTCCTTCCTTCCTTCCTTTCTTGGTTCTATCTAAGAAGTCTTTGAGTAACTCTAGGTTGTGAAGATTTTCTCCTGTGTTTTCTTCTAAAAGTTTTATAGTTTTAGCTTTTTTACATTAAGTCTCTGGTCCATTTTGATTAATTTTTGTGTAGAGTGTAAGGTGTAAGGATCAAAGTCCATTCTTTTCCATATCTAGTTTTCCAAGGACCGTTTGTGCAAAAAACTGTCTTTTTCTTCTTTGAGTTTTCTTGAAACTTTAAAAATTCAACTAATCTTACAACTGTAGGTCTTTTCATAGATTATCACTTGTTGATCTGTATGTCTGTCATGCCACTGTTTCATACTAAGTCTTGAAATATGTGGTGTAAGTTGTCTAAGTTGGTTCTTTTTTGAAATTGTTTAGGCCCTCTGAATCCTTTCCGTTACCATGTTAATTATATGCTAATATGCTTTATGCTTATATGCTTTAAATGCCTGTAGGAATTTTGATTGACATTGCATTGAATCTATAGATCAGTTTAGGGAGGATTAATTTCTAAACAATATTGAGTTGTTCTAATCCACAGACATGATTTATCTTCATTTATCTATGCATTCTTTAGTTTCAGCAATGTTTTATAGTTTTTATTATGCTGGTTTCCAATGTCTTTTGTTAAGTGAATAGGATACAAACTATATTTTTGAATGTTTTTGAAAGGGTATTTTTTAAAATATAAATTTTACAATTGATCATTATTAGTATACAGAAATGCAGTTGATTTTTATATTCATTCATTAATTCTTTTGGCTTTTTTTGTGTGATTTTTCTCAGGATATTCTATGTGGATGATTGTGTTAATCACAAATAGAGTTTTACATCTTTCCAATCTTTGTATGTTTTATTTCTTAATGCACTTACTAGGACTTCTAGTAAAATGTAATAGAAATGGTGAGAGTGAGCATCCTTGCTTTGTTCTTAGTCATAGGGAGAAAGCATTCAAACTTTTACTGTTACGATGTTAGCTATAAATTTCTTATAGATGCCCTATATCAAGTAGAGCAAGTTTAAAATTTTTGGTATACTCCTTAAAATTCATATGTTGAAGCCCTAACTCCCATTGTGATGGTTTTTGTAGGTGGGATCTTTGGGAGACACTTAGGTTTGGATGATGTCATGTGGGTGAAGCCCCCATAATGGCTTTAGTGTCCTTAGAAGAAGAGACTGAAGCTCACTTGCTCTCTCTGTCTTATGAGGACACAGCCAGGATGCCCTCATCTGGGACACAGTTGGCCAGCACCTTGGTCTTGGATTTCATAGCCTGCAGAACTATGAGAAATAAGTATCTATTGTTGAGCCACCCAGTCTGTGGTGTTTTGTTATGGTAGCTGGAGCTGACTAAGATGGAGGCAGTGTATTATTTTTGTCAGGTTTTGGTTTCAAGGTAATGATCATCTTATTAGCCAGAAAAATCATTTGACAAAATGCAGTATGATTTTATAATTAAAACACTTTACCTAGGAAAAGGAGGAAATTTCCTCAACGTGTTAAAAGGCATCTATATAAAAACATAGCTAACATCTTAATGGTAAAAGAGTGAATGCTTTTCCTTAAAATAAGGAGCAAAGCAAAAATGTTGCTGTCACCAATTGTATTCAGTATTGCACTGGAAGTTCTAGTTAAGACAGATAAGAAAAAGAAATAAAAGCATCCATACTAGAAAGAAGTAAAACTGTCTTATTTGCAGATAACAATATAGAAAGTCTTAAGGAATTCATTAAAATTTATTGTAACTAATAAATGATCATCAAATTGTAAAGTACAACAGCATTATACAGAAAATTGTATTTCTGCACAATAGCAGTGAACAATAAAAGTGAAATTAAGGAAACAATTCCATTTACAATAGCAACAACAACAACAAAACAATAGAAACATTTAACAAAAGCAGTAGAAAAATTGTACTCCAAAACCTATAAAAATTGTTGGGAAAAATTCAAGAAATAAATAGACATTGCATGTTCATGTATCAGAGGCCTTAATATTATTAAGATGGGAGTACTCTTCTAAATGATCTACAGGTTCAAGGCAATCTCTATCAAAATCCTTGCTGTCTACCCTCTCCTCCTCCCCCTGCCCCCAGCCAAATGAAAACCAGATCCTAAAATTACATGAGCAAAGGTGAAGGGCATCCTGATTTCAAAACTTACTGCAAAACTACAGTAATCAAGACAGTGTGATACTGGTATAATGACAGATATATAGGTCAGTGGAATAAAATTGAGAGTTCAGAAATAAACCCTGACATTAATGTTCAGTTGATTTTTTACAAGAGTGCCAAATAATTTAACAGGGAAAAAATAGTCTTTTTAACAAATGTTGTTGGGATAACTGTGTATCCATTAGCAAAGAATAAAGTTGGACCCTTTTCTTATACCATCTATTAATATTAATGCCAAATGGATTATAGACCTAAATGTAAGAACTAAAGCTAAAAAAACTGTTAATGAAAACATAAGAGTAAATCTTCATGTCCTTAGGTTAAGAAAGCCTTCTTCAAAGATACCAAAGCCCAAGTGACAAAAGAAAAAAATAGATAAATTGGACTTAATAAAAATTAAAAACTTTTATACTTTACACGGCACCATCAAGAAAGTGAAAAGCCAACCCACCAAATGGGAGAAAGTATCTGCCAGTTTGTAGTAAGGAACTTCTATTGACAATATACAAATAACTCCTGCAATTCAGTAATCAGAAGACAAATAACAGTTAAAAATGTGCAAAGTTTCTGAATAGATGTATTTCACTGGAAATATGTCCCATCTGTTCTTTATTCCTTAATCTTCTTTTCCTGCTTTCTTTAGGATTAGCTGAGTATCTTCTTTGTGTTTATTTTTACCTTTTGGATTATTAGCTACACATCTTTGTATATTTTTTATTTCTTAATTTAGTGGTTCCTATAGGATTTATAATACACATCACAATCTATTTAAATAATGCCATCATGTATAATATAAGAGCTTTATAATAATATATGACATTTCTTCCCTCTTGTTCTTTGTAGTATTGTTATATATTTTGCTTCTGCATATTATGTAAAGTATCACAGTTGTTCTTTATTTTTTTCTTTAAACAGTCAGTTTTCTTTTAGAGGAATTAAAAATGAGAGAAAAGTCTGTTATTTTTACCTGCATATTTCTTGTGGTCTTCATTCCTTCATGTTGATCCGTGCTTCCATGTAGTATAATTTTTCTTCATTTTGATGAACTTCTTTAACATTTCTTATAGCACAGATCTGCTCTCAAAAAGTTCTCAACTTTTACTTAAAAATGTTTTATTTAGCCTTTGTCTTTGAAATTGTACCTTGACAGTTTTTTTTTTTTTCTTTTTTCTTCCAGCTAGTTAAAAAATATCTTTCCATTGTCTTCTGGCTTACATTTTCCCCCCTTTTCTTTGAATGAGAAGTCAATGGGGTTCCTTAAATTTTTTTCCTCCTGTGAATCCAATATCCTAATGTGTGTGTTTGTGTGTTTTAAACCTTCGTGCTTTTTAGATGTTCTTTTTACCACCAATTTTTAGATTTTTTTTTTTAATATGATGTGTCTCAGTGTTTTTTTGTATGCATCCTGCTTGAGGTTCATTGAGTTTCTTGGATCTGTGGGATTATGGTTTTCCTCAAATTTGAAAACTTTTAGGCTGTTTTTTTTTTCCAGAAATTTTTTCTGCTTCTCCGTTTTTGGCATTCCAGTTACATATATGACTGATGACTAGATATTATTCCACAGGTCACTGAAGTTCAGTTCACTTTTTTTCCCAGCCTGTTTTTCTCTGCTTCTATATGGACAGTTTTTATCTTTATGCCTTAAAGTTAAATTATCTTCTACATTGTCACAGGACCAAGTAGTAAATTTTTTTTTTAAAGAAAGTTTGATTTCATCTCTGTTTTTTGTTGGTTTTTGTTTTTGTATTTTTTGGGGGGGGCATAATTAAGTTTATTTATGTATTTTAAATTTTATCTTTCTCTCTTTTTTCTTAATGGAGATACTGGGAATTGACCCTAGGACTTTGTGCATGCTAAGCACATACTTTTCCACTGAGCTGTACCTTCCCCTCCAGTTTCATCTCTGGAAGTTCTACTTTTTAAAATAGCTTTCATTCATTCATCATTATGTTACATTTGAAGTAATTCTAAGTACATTCTTAAGTACTCTTTTAATGTACCTACTGTTTTAAAGTCCTAATGTACTAGTTCTATCATTTCTGCCATTTCTGGATCTGTTTTCTATTGTTTTGTATTGGTTATCAGTCACATTTTTCTTCTTCACATGTGTTGTAATTTTTGGTTGGCTGTTGGGCATTGTGAATGTTGTATTATTGAGTATCCCAATTTTATTGTCGTTTTAAAAAGAGTATTAGTTTTAGCAGGCAGTTTTAAGTTCTTTGTGGATTATCTTGATCTTCTTGAGACTGGTTTTGAAGCTTTGTTAGAATTGTTCTTGAGTAGCCTTACTCTAGCGCTAATTTAATCCTATTATTAAGGTGTGACCCTTCACGTTCTTTTGAATGCCATGTTTGATCAATGAACACTCTCTACTTTCTTGTTCTAATCTTGACTGCTTCTAGGCCTATGTGACCTTTGGGTAGTGTTAAGATTATTGCACTCTTGTACTTGTTCTTCTACCAGCCTCATGCGGTAATATTATAATATTCACCATGAACGTACATATGGGATCCCTGTGTAGATATCTGGAGCTTTTTCTGTGCACAGCTACTTTGTCTGATGCACTGCATCCTTACAGATTCTAGCCACAGCCTCATTAAGACTCTAATATCTGTTCTCTTAACTCAGCTTGACCACCTGCACCTTTTATCTCTGTGCCATGGTGCATCGAGTACCTCCATCTAGAAAACTGGGGTGATTACCATAGGGCTCATCTTCTTGGTTTCCCTTCTTCAGCGATCATGGTTCTGTGCCATATTGTCCAGTGTCTGAAAACAGTTTTATATGTAGTTTTACAGTTTTATGGCTGATTTATGGTGGGAAGAGGACACATCTAGTGCCAGTTATTCCATCATAGCCAGCATTAGAATTTCCTTGTTACTCCCTTTTTTAGTATTGAAATTTAAGAAAAAGTAAAAATTTTTATGTACATCTAGAGAAATATTTTTGTTGTATATTATCCTATCATTAAAATATAATTGAATATTGTCAGTCCTTTCTTGATGACTTTTCTTCTTTTTAACTATGTTACACAGATGTCAGTAGCCTTAAACTATTAAAATGCTCCTTATCTAATTTTCCTAATTTCTGTTTTTCCTCCTCTAGTGTTTTATCTATATCAAGACCAATGTCAACTTCTAGTAGCTTTTTTCTTCCTTGAAACTGTGTTTTATTTTTAATTTATTTTTTATTGTTTTTGTTATTAAAACTTTCTTTCATATATAATCTTGGCACTGAAGGCCCTCTTCAGTTAGGCTTTAGTCTGCTTTTTTTACCGTTATTTTCTACTTTTTTATACGCAACAAATACTGTAGTGTCTTAGTCGACATTCCTATACTTGCATCTTTTTCTTTTTATTTTGCTGAAAACCCTTCTTCACCTCCTCCTGTCCAAATCCTAATCATTCTTCAAAGTCTCTCATTTCTTTATGGTGGTACTTTTCTTACTAGGATATTACAGTCCTTTGAATATTTGTCAAATTCTTATTAAATTGTAGTCTCATTGAATGCTTTACTCATCTTTGATTCTCCTATAGTGCCCAGAGCCTGGCACACAGTTGATGTTCTGTAATATTTACTGAGCATTTACATAAGTAATCTTCAAAATAGAAAGCCTTTAGGGTGTATTAAAGTAGTAGATCTCCAGTGTGACTTGTTGACTGAATATATGTAAGAGTGCACTACTGCAGGCATCATGCTTCCCCCAAAATAGATCTTTCTGCATGGCTATAATTCTAGAGTAGGGAACAGACAGAAATAAAGAGGCCATCATTTGATGTAAGTAGTGTTCACCCAGTTAAGTCGGGGATTGCTATGGGCAATCTGAGGTGGTGGTGCAGTACTCATCCTCTGATGTAATTCATATCTTTCTCCTTTTCTTTTAACTTTTATGAGAATCCTTTACTTTAACCTGTATTGATCAACATAACTTTTTATTGAGGGTAGGCACTATTTATGGTGGCATGGGTGAAGCAAATAAGCCCTCAGTGGCTTGTATACAAATGGTGGACTCACGGATATTTTCTGTATGCCATGAATAATCATGGAGATGGGTGTCACGGTAGAACAGAGGAGAAACACTTGGATGTTTGGTTGTCCTTTTAGGTTCTCACAGGCCTATATCTAGGCGTATAAATTAGGGAGGACTAAATGTGCGTTGCTTAGCCTAACTTTCACTGACGGGGCAGTCTATTTTCAGGTAGTTCTTCAGATAGTGAAAGTCATCTGTCATTGCTTAATTTTATACACTCTTCCATTTATTTATACCCACTGCCATTGCTGAGGTCATCCTTTTAAAAAACATTTTCTTCAGGACCCATGATGTGCTGGGTACTAGTGTTGGCACTAAAAAGATAAAAACGACCTGCCTCCGGAAGAATGATAATGGCCTTCAAAAGTCTTGATTAGTGATTTAATGCCACAGTGTAAGGAACCTGGCATTTAATACTTGTATTTGCTTAAAAAACATGGACCTAATAACAGAGTTCCTGAGAGGTAGAATGATAAACCGGAATTTTCAGTTGAGGCATCAGTATTCAATAGATATGTCTATATTCCAGGGAAGTGCTACACCATATACAGAGTTGTGAAGAGCTAGTTTTGTGACCTTTGAATCCCTTCACTCACATAGAGGATATCAAGAGAGGGAGAGATTCCACTACGCAAATTTGACTGGAATGTCATTGGAGTGCTGTGTGTTTTAGCCCTGCCTCTCAAGTTAGAGATCTGAATCTTTCACCAAGCCTAGTGAGAGGAGTTTCAACTGTAGTACATGGGTCTGCAGTTGGAGTCACAAGGGATTGATGCTTGACTCATGCCTGAGAAAGCTAACGTGTTCTGTGGCAGTGGGGCTGGGTTTGAGAAGTAATTGCACTGCTTTCTTCCAACAGGTCAAAGTGTATGTATGTATCCCAGAATATGAATATCAACCTGATGTTATTTGAAAAGGGATCCTGCCCAAGAAAGTTTTCTGCCAGGGGAAGAAGATCCCAGCAGTAAGGAGTTGTGGGGTATGACCAGGGGGAAGTTTTGTAACTGGTGGATCATACCCTTGGAAGAATGCACGCTGCCCAAGAGAAGGAAAATCAGCTTTAAACACCTGCCATATCCACCAAGCCCTAGGTCATTTTGGTACAGTAGCAGTCAAGTAAGAACTATCCTGTTATGCCTGACCTCTTCTCCCCTCCCTGACCTTGGTCCGGGTGGGCTCAGAACTCAGGAAGATGACAGAAGAGAAACTTATTGGTGAGAAGAGAAGGATCCTGCTCCTTCCCTCACTGACAGTGACTAGCTCTAGCAGGCCCTAGCTGAATGGAGAACATAAGATTTAATGTTAACTGAACTTTGGAGTGTGGACTATTATTTGGATGTAGTCTTTAATTTTGAAAAAATTCAAACCTACAGAAATGTTGAAATAGTAATCTAATAAACACTTCATACCTTTTACCAGTTAATAACATTTGGCTACAAGTATATATTATATATACTGCATGCTTTGGCCAGTTGAATGGGGCTGTACCATGTGAAAATGACACTTTACCCCTAAATACTTCAGCTTTTTTATCCTAAAGATTAAAATAATCTCCTACATAATGCCGTTATCACACTCAAGACTTCACCACTGATACAACATTATATAATACATAGTCCATATTCAGATTTCCCCAATTGTCTGTCTGAGACTAGTTATTTTAAATTACTGAACTGAGACTTACCATTTCTAGTGATCATATGATTTTCTGTTACTTACCAGGGAAGTCATGGGGATTACTTGAATTTTTTTCTCTAAGGCAGAGGTTGGTTTTCTGCTGAATGTGTTTAATAGACCAGTAAGAGACAAAAATAAAGATTTTGCATGAAACCCATCATTTCTGCATGGTCAAAAGTTGGGTACACTTTTAAAAGGGTGTCTCAATTCACTGTGCTTTTGCATTGTTCAAGAATAGATTTCCTAAAGAGGAAAGAAAATTGATGGAGTGATGATAATTGTTGAAGCTAGGTGATATGATTCATTAAACTCTTCTCTCTACTGTTGTGTATGTTTGAAATTTTTCATAATAAAAAGTTAAAGGATTTTTAGAGTCTTGTGTTTTCTAATTTGTAAATTTGGAATGTTAGAAAATCACTTATGTTATTTTTTACTTTTAATGTCAGAGGAAATCAATTTTTAAATTGAAGCACTATAATAATAGTTCTGACTTTTGAGTACTTAACAAATGTCAGGCATTAGGCTAAATCTTTTACACATTACACATCCACATTCCAACATCTCCAAGGTAAATTTTATTTCACTGAAAAATAATCATTCTTCGGAATTCATTTCTCAGTCCAAAGATTTACTTTCATCTTTTCCTTAGTTTGTCGTTTGTTCCTGAAGTGGAGGAGGAACTGAGCCCAGCACTGGTGCTAATAATGGAGTGGATGACTTGAGTGAAAGTGTAGGAAAGTGCATGTTGGGTCCAAAATTAAAGCTAAAGTTTATAAGAAGCAGGGTTGAGTCTAACGGATTTCAACATAGTGCAGTGTTGGCTCTAATTAAAACTTATCAGGAAATACAGAGTTCTGAATAAGATGGTAGTGGGTAATTTCTCCCAAGTAAAAATAAAATAGTCCTAAAATCTAGTGTTTCGTTTTTATAGAGTTTATTTATTTGGAATTTCAAATATTTTGTGTATTAGGCATAGTGATAGTTTTGATGCAGATAGAATTGTTTTTGTACTTTTAGTAATTTAATAGAATTTTTTTTCTCATAATCTTAATGCTAACGGTAGGATCTTGTAACTTTGTCCTTAAAAAACACTTAATGGAAGCCAAATACATTTCTCTGTGTACATTACATACATCAGTGATTTCTGAATGTTAAACACAATTTATGTCTTCCTTTTTGTTCAGTATATTTTGTAAAGCTTTTTGTTTAGTGTATTTTGTAAAAATGAATAATCATTAAAAGAAGTTGCACTGATAAATGAGATGATTGCAGTTGACCTTTGTAAGAGAGACAATTTACTCATCAGTGTTCAGTGTTTCTTAGCAACAGAAAGTATTCCTGTGCTGGGCATTTTCATATATTTCTTATAAACACACATTTGGAAATAGTTTATATGACCTGATGGTTGTCCATCTGTCCTGAAGCTCTCACTGCTTCTTCATTACCTAAATGTCCTCATTAAACTTCACATTCAAGTAATATATTATTTCAGCTTAATAACCCACAGTTTGACTTGAGAATCATTTGGCTTGTCAGCATCTTACAAGAGTTCTGGGAAATATTTTTTGTGTGTGTATTGTGAAGCTAAAAGTTATTGAAAATGTGTTATATTTTCATAATAAAACAAGTATAAAAAGATTGCCTTGGGAGCTTGCTGACTATTTTCTTATTGTGCTTGGCCTCTAGGGAGGTAGTTTAATCACTTGTGATAAAGAAATAGCTTGGGTATATTTTGGCAAGTTGACTTGTATTCAGTTTAGATCATAATTTATGAAGATACTAGGTTCATAGGGAACGTTGTATTCATTCACCCATTCAACAAATTTTTATCGCGCTCTTACACTGTGCCAGGCTCCGAGACAGGCCCTGGGGATACAATGGAAAGCAAAAACACAGGTCTCTGCTCTCTAGAAAAGGATGGGGGTTGTCAGAGAGCATGATTTGGTCAGGTAGGAAAGGCTTCCCCCAGGAAGTGTGCCTTAGCTGCTATCTGAAGAGCATTCCAGGAGAAGCAACATGTGCAACGGAGGCCGCAGGGCACACTGAGCACCTGCCAGAGGCAGGGCAGCTGGAGTCCAGAGAGTGCAAGCCTGCAAGATGAGGCTTGCAAGGAAATCGGTTTTGAGAAAGGACTTCATTCTCTGTTGATGTTTTATGAATTCAGTAGTCATCTTTATGTTGACTTCTGTGTATCTGTTTTAAGATAATACGCTATTTTCAGATACAGATTTGAAGTTCCCTTAGAATTCATTTTTTCCCATTTGGTGCTTTAATCCCCTAAAGTAGTAATCCACTGTGAATGGGAACTCCTGCTTGAATACACAGGTATACTTGTTTTATTGCTCCTCAGATACTCTTTTTTACAAATTGAAGGTTTGTGGTAACCATGTGTTGTCAGATGATGGTTAGTATCTTTTAATTAAGGTATATACATTGTCTTTTTAGACTTAATGCTACAGTATAGTGTGAACATCTTTTATACGCATGGGGAAACCAAAAAATCCATTGGATTCACTTTATTGCGTTATTTGCTTTATTGCAATGATCTGGAACTGAACCCACAGTGTCTCCGAGGTATGCCTGTACCCAGCCCAGTCTCTCTGCTTTGCAACAAGCTTCAGTTTTAGACACTTTAAATTATTAGGGAGTTCTTACGTGAAGCCAAAATTTTGGTTTCTACTCATTGATCCCAGTTCTCTGAGGCAAAATGATTGTTCGTCAGTTCCTTCATGTATGTGGTGGTTACTGCTGTGTAGCTACAAGTCTCTCATTTCTAGACTTTTCCTCCTTAATATTGGAAAATTTTCCAATGTATACAAAAGAAGACAGACTAGTCTAATGAAATACCCTTCCTGCCCTGCTCTGCAGGTACTTGTTGCCCCTCTTCAACAGTTATCAACCCATGGCTTTGTTTGAATGACAGATACTTAATATTTTCTTTGCACAAGATGTGGTACAAGTTTCTGGAGCTATAAGATAGGACCTGACAGTTTCTGGCCTTAAGGAGCTGACACTTCAGTGGAGAAGGAAATAAGAAAATCAGTTAAAATGGTACAGCATGATGCATACATTCATCTAATTTGCAAGAGAATTATGGGGTTATGAAGAAAAAGTACAGGAAAGGCGCTTTATCCTGTTGATAGGTAGTAGAACTGGAGGGGGCTTGGGGTTGGGATTAGTATACAAATTTAGGCTCTGGAAACACTTCCCGGGAGTCTTGGAGAAAGTGAGTAAGATAAGTCAAAGTTCACCGGACATTAGGAAAGTCTAAAACAGCCCCCCGACATTGGTATGTAGAATCCTATGTCTGTACGTACTTAAGTAGGTATTTCTGTGGGAGGGGTCTTAGTTCCCATCAGACCTTAAAGAGGTCTATGATACAAAATAGGGCTATTGTGTAGTCCCTCATAAAGGAGTTGGATTTGGTAGGGATTTCTTAATGGTCAGCTTAAAACCTCATAAGAATTAAAAAGCCAAAAGAGAGAGAGATGTTCAGTCTAGTCAACTGCAAGTAATGTTTATTATTGCAAATAGATAGAAAATTATTTGTAGTCTCCTTACGGCCTAGAAATTGAGTAGATATAGATATAGATATAGGTAGATATAAATTGTATATCTTAAAATGTGAAGTAATTGGTTTAATTGTTTTGCCCAGAGGTCAGGGATTCAGTACTTGGAGAGATGATATCAAACCCAAAGTAAAAATACTGCCTCTTTCCCTAGATTGCATTAGGGTCCTTGCTTAGTTCAGTTTGAAAAATAAGCTATGTGAACACAGGGAGGACTGAAGAGTGTTGAGTTATGCTGAAATCTATTCTTTTTTGTAGCGTCTTACCAAGGATGCATCATAAACATTGATCTTGATACTTACCCAGATTTGCTCTTGTTTGAATTTTGTGACCCATGTAATGTCTTTTGGTGCAGCTACATGAGAGCGTAAGCATATGTGTGCACACACACTAATGCAGTAGTGCAATTTCCTCTGAGAACTTTTCCATCCAAGGAAGCAGGTACTATTTACAACATACCCCAGACAAATTGGAAGCAGGTGCTTCCCACTCTGTCTAATCTTCGCTGCTGTTGTTTCACTTTGTACTTGCTTGCATCTGTATACTAGATGCAACTCTATGGTGTATCTCCTAGGTTCTGGAATAGATGTGTGACAAAAACGCTGTAATGTAGTCTTTTATTCATTCAAAATGTCACTTTGTGCTTGAATACTGTAGTTGACTGATCACTCCTTTTATGTATGATTTGCTTGTTTATTTCTTCTCCTGTTTAGTATTCAGGAATTACACACATACTCTGGTTTGGCAAAAATGAGCAACTCAGGTTAATGTTTGTAAAGTATCTTGGAAATTTCATTCACATAGCTTTGTGCTGCATTTTGTTCATGCATATAATCATTTGTTAGGTTTGAGTGTTCCTGAAATGGAATTATTTGATAATTTGTGTAAATTATCTTTAAAATAAATAAAACGATAAGGTTTATCCTTTTGAATAGATTGGATTTAATTGTTATTATAATCTTGTTATTCTCCATAAAAGAGACCTAACAAAAGTCTTTTCTTGTTTGTGTTGAGTTACATAATCTAAGTCATATTTCTCTTTAGACATGTCCCAGTTTATTGAATATTTTTATTTGATTTCCATACGGAGCATATAGATAAGATAGATGGCTATGTAAGTTATTTGGGATAATTTTATGGATAGTATTGGAAATCAATTTCAGAATTCTAAGTGTTACCACTATTATTTTTTTTATTTTTCTTTTAGAGTAGGGTACTGAGCCATGTAGTGGACAAAATGCTTAATTCTGGCCCTCAAAGAGTTTACATCCTAATAAAGAAGAAAAGCTTTTGTATAAATAACTTCAGTGGAATACATGGTATAAGAGAGGCACAAATAAAATCCGGAGGAAAAAGATTATTTCATATTAGGCATTTCTTAAAAGATGTGATACTTGAGCTGGACCTTGGTAACTGGTAGAAAATTGTCAGGGGGAGATTTGGGAAAAGAATATTTCAGGCTGAGAACATAACACGAAACAGGCAGGGTCACACAGTGTATCTGAAGGGCCTCTAGTGGGCTTACACAGGAGCAGATGGGGAGCGACTGGCTACTGGACTCGAAAGATGGGTTTGACTGTCTTGTAAGCATGTGTGGATCTTATTTGTTAGGAATTGGATAGCCCTTGAAGGTTGTAGAACATCTCTTATGTGTCAGGCCTGAATGTGTCTTCTGATTTATTTGTAACGACTCTTGTTTAGTAGATATTACAGCCTTCATTTTAAAGATGAGAAAAACCAAGGCCCAGAGAAGTTAAGTGACTTACCCAAGGTCTCATGACAAGTAATTATTAGAGCTAGTATTCAAACCAAATGTTCTTTTGAATCTGCATGCTTCCTCTCTTTTAAGTGGAAGGATGAGACAATCAGGCTAAACTTTAGGAATGTTACCAAAGCAATTGGTTTCTTGGGTGGGGGAGTAATGTCTTAGAGGCATGTTGCTGAACTGGGAAGCTATTTTAGTGTTTCAGACAAGTGGTAATATGAAACTTGAATTTGGGGTTTTAACGATAGGAGTGAGAAGGAGAGTTCATGTATGAGATTAAGGTGGCAGAACTGTCGAGTCGGGGTCATTAAGAATGCATGCATTTAGGAGGTACTGGGACAGAGTTGCATGTGAGAAATGGAAAGAAGTAAAAACTGGAGAGCCAGAAGAGTATAACATGGAAGTCAAAACAAGAAAGTTTCAAGGATGGTTGAAAACGCTGTTGAAAACTATGTAGATTTGAAGGTATAGGAGGACCAAGTAAAGCTCATTTGGTGTTTGATGACCACTGGAGACTTGAGGATGACTTTAGCAGAGTGATATGATTAGAAACCAAATAATCAAGGATTGAAAGATGAGTTTGAAGACAAGGATATGGAGGTAGTGATGTAGATGCCTTTGAAAAATTTAGTGGAGAAAGCTGAAATGCTAACTCAAAGGATTAAAGCAAAGGATTTTAATGGCTGTCCATTTTAATGGACAAATGGGTTAATTTGTCAAAGCTACGAAGGCCATGGTGGTAAGAAAGGGATTGAAAATTTTAGAGAGGGAGTAATTGGTGGTTCATGGTCCTAAAGGATGGTAGGAGGGTTTAACATAGGTGTGTGGGCTAAACTTTGACTGAAAAAGGATTTTTTTTTTTGCATGTGTGTATGAATTGGCAGGGAAAGGAAATATATGGGATGAGTATCTACTTATAATTTATAGGAGGAGCTTAGTTGCTCACGTTAAATGACCTGGAAAGTTTACTGAAGGTAAAGAGTGCTCATCTAATAAGAGTTAATAGGTAGAGGTGGTGTTGAGAACTTTCAAAAAGAGGAAAAGATTTGAAAGAACTGCTATGGTCAAACATTAAACAGCAAGAATTTCCAAAGCAATGATTTCTAACAAGAATCTAAACATACATTTTTATTGGGAATTTTTTTCTTGGGAGGCAATTATATTTTCTTGTACAGTGTGAACCTTCTGTTATTCAAGTTTGTAGCAGGGCATCTATTCCCTCTCTTCCTCCCTCATTTACTCCTTCCCTACCTGTATCCCTTCTTCTGATTCATTCAACAAATACGGTTAAATGTGTGTGCTCTGCCAGGGACTTGGGGTATCGCAGTGTATAGATCAGATGGTCTCTTCCCTGG
The DNA here is from genome assembly GCF_048773025.1 of Camelus bactrianus. Lineage (NCBI taxonomy): Eukaryota > Metazoa > Chordata > Mammalia > Artiodactyla > Camelidae > Camelus > Camelus bactrianus. Next base: position 31,902,087 of record NC_133543.1, on the reverse strand, counting down.
TGTTAGCATCTAACGTAGATTTCACTAACTCAGATTCCTAAGGAGCATTGAAATATCCAGGAATACAGTGCAGGGCCTGGTGGGTAGCCAATTCCAAGGGTATTCTCATTCAGATTAAAACAAAAGAGGTGTGCAGGCCATGGGTGGTTTCTTTTTTAATGCAAAAATTTCTCTGTAGCAAGCATTGTTGTAAATCCTTTAACTAGCTTTCACTTGTCACTTCCTTTTTCATGTTTCAATAGGTTAGTTTACCCAATCAGTTTTGAAAACATGCTCCAGTTATCAATGTGCTTTAAAGTTTTGAGTATTTTCAATTGTTTAGTTCATATTAAATCAAACCAACCCTTAAAACTTACTAGATTCCAGTGTTTTACACAACACATGTGGACTATAAAGGATAGAGTCATTAAAAAGTGTAAATATCTTTAAACCTTTACCTTGGTTTCCATTGTTCTTTATTGTAGACAGATTGTAATTTCTTTTGCACAGTTTTTTTTTCCCTCTAAAGAACGAAGGATAACAGATAAACTTTTGGATTCATTTTCTTTTTTTTTAAAATCTGAAACTTATATTTGAAGAATATTATTTCCATCAAAGGATTGGCTATAAATTGTTTTGGTAATAAACTCTATATTCATTATATATGACATGTATTTTAGCAATGTGCCTGATGAAATTATACCATATGTTTAAAAGTTAATCGAGGAAAGTAGAAGAATTTTACTTTTCCAGTGATGATGATGTTAGTATTTCCTATACTGTGTGATCCTGAATAAGATTTTGTTGGGAGGTTAGAATTATGAGAGACCTAGGTTTAGCAGGAAGGAAAGGTTTGGTCCTCATCATACTATCAAAATGTCTTGTGCTTGTGGAAAAACTATGCCTAAAACACAAAAGCTTTTTTTTTTTTCTCATCTTCATGGAATTTTATTTGATTAGCAGCCTGATGTATTTTATCATCAAGGAACATATTATGGTCATATCAGTTGATCATTAATCTCTACAAATAACTAACTTCGGTTAACTTTTTAATGTGATACTTGCCACTACCATTCTAAAATCCCTTCCTAAAAGCTATGAAGTAAACTAATTTCAGTGGTTCTGTTTTAGTTGCATTTAGCTGGCTTCATGCAAACCTCATCATTGAAATGTTTTGTAGCTGGGAAAATTCTGTCATATTTACATGAGAAAGGGGAATTTTTTTTTTTTTTACTTATTTCAGTTTATTTAATTAGAGATTGCATTTAAATTTGTATAAACAAAGTTAAGGCAGTCAAAAAACAGTACACTGGCCTGAACTGATAGACAAATGTGCAGAGTGTCTGCATCAGAAATGCAGTGTTTTACATTCCTTTTTTTCCCTTTCTACTCAAATCTCTGTGTGTGTTTCACTCTCCACAATTTCACTCTTCAACCTCTATACATTAAAATATTTTGTGGAAATACCTTACTCTGGGAGCATTGGTGGTTGATGAACTTTCTGCAAGAGTCTTTTGTGTTAGAAGCTAAAACGTGGATGCCATGACTGTCATCTTAGAGGGGAGGTCCTTGGCATCCTTGCTTAGAACTTCCCCCTGGAAGGATGTGACACCAACCTTTAAGGTGATACTTTATTTCAACAAGGTACAGTTTGAGTCTAAAAGGGGAATCAAGCAGCCTTGAAGGCTCAGGTTTCCAAGGACCAATCTAAAGGCAGAGGAGCTATGGGCTGGCTATGGTTTTGCTAATTAAAAAAAAAGGACAATTGCAGAAAGTTATCATGTAAGTTTGCATGGAATAATCACAAAATTCTTTAACTTGCTGTGAATACAGCCCCAAATATCTGTTTTGGTGATCTCTTACTACTTTATAAACCACTGTAAAGCTTGGTGGCTTAAAAACATTTATTTTGCTTTTGCTCAAGAGCCTGTGATTTGAGGAGATCATTCAACATAGCTTGTCTTTGCTACATGTGGTTCCAGGGGAGGTCCAGAATCACCTGAAGGCTTGCTCAGGCACATGTGCTGGTAGAGCCTGGCTGTCCACTGAGGTAACTGGGAGTCTGGGTTAGAACACCCACATGGGCTTCCTCACACTGTGGTGACTGGGTTGGAAGGGTGAGGGGGAAGGGGGAGGGTGCCAAGGGAGAGAGTAGAGAGGGAGAATAAGCCAGAACTAGAGAGTAAGAGTAAGAGAGAAAGAACCTATACTGTCATCCTGGATATCCTCCCAGGGTACCAAAATCCAGGGATGCTCATGTCTGGTATATAAAATGGTATAATATTTGCATCCTCCTGTATACTTTAAATTGTCTCAATTATTAATTATAATTAATACAATGTAAATGTTGTGTAAGTAGTTGTAAATACCATATTAATAGTTGCCCATGCATGGCAAATTCAAGTTTTGGTTTTGGAACTTTCTGGAATTTATTTTTTTTCCCAAATATTTTTGATCTGTGGTTGGTAGAATCCAAGGATGTGGAAGCTGCAGATACAGAGGGCCAACTGTATTGCCTTTTATAGGTTACCTTTGGGAATTGGACAGTATTACTTCTGAGGCATTTTGTTCCTCAGAAGCCCTGCTCAATTTAAGCGGGAGGGGTCATTGTCCCTGCCTTTGGGTGAGGGAGTGGCAAGCTCCTGGGAGGGCATGTGGGACTGGAAATACCGCTGTGGCCATTTTTAGAAAATACAGTCTGTCCCAACTCTTTATTTTGTTACCTGTATTCTCTTACCTCTGGCCTCAGACATAGTGATCCAGGTGTGTGAGGTCAGTGTTCAATAGTTAAGTGTAGAAAGTAGATGATAAGGATACAGAGTGAAATCCTTCTCTGTGATTAATAGTCAGCTCCTTTAATTGCATTTTTTGGGTAATTGCACCTTTTCCTCGAACTCTGTCCTTGTTTATCCTCAGGAGGCATAATTAAAATTGCAAACAAAACAGAAACCCAGGATTTTATGTTATAGCAGCTTTATTGCTAGGTACTGTGATGCACCCCTGTTGAATGACCAGGATTCAAGTCCCAGGTCTGCTGTGTGATGTTGGGACAGTTACTTAGCTTCTCTGAGTTCACACATCTACAAAGTCCAGATAATGATCCTTTCCTTATAAAGCTGGCTTGTAAAATAGAGATATTAAGGGACAGCTCAATGACTGGGAAGTCTTGGTTTCTCAACCATTATTATTAGGCAGGTTAATGAAAACGTGTGATTGAGGATGTTAAATTGATTGTGATCTAGAATGATAGATTAAGAAACCAATTTAGGATATGTAGACACTCTGACACTAAACAAATGTAGGTGTCTGTGACTGAAAGGAATTAGAATAGAAGAAAAACTATGAAGGAATTCTGAAAGAGTGTCTACACTTTGAAAGGTACATTGTATTTTCTCAGATATGATCAACTTTTTACTGAAATGAATATTTCAAAGATTTATTAAAATAATTAACACTTAGTTAAGGTACTTCATTAAATGCCCTAATACCTTAGCTTGAATTGTTTTATATTTAGTGAAAAATGCTAGTATTTTTTAATTTTTATTTTTTAATTGTGAAAGTAATATATATATATGTCATAGAAAAGAAGCTAAGGAGACAAATCACCCGTGATTCTGTTACGCAGAGGCATACTGTAATACTTTGGAATATTTCCTTTCATTTTTCTTTCTTTGAAATTTTATATGTAGTTTTCATAGTTAAGATCATAGTATGTATAACTTTGTAATCTTCAATTTTCATTTAATTTTATATTGTAATCGCTTGAAACTTCATCTACAAATGCATGCATCAAAATTTATCTAGTTTTTGTGATTTTTCCTATAATACATAATATTGTGATGAATAAATCTCTGTATGAATGTTTATCATCGTTATTGTGATTTTTTTTTTTCACAGGATATATTCCTAGAAAGAAAATTGCTGGATTAAAGAGAGTGAATATTTTTAAGGCCCTTGATTTATGTGTTAAACTTGCTTTCTAGAAAGTTTTACCATTTTATATTCCTTACTAAAATGAAAGTAGCGGCACTGATTATTCATTTTTTATGCCTAGTTGGCTAATTAGATAGTTAAAAAGTTATTATTTATAAAATTTGCATTTATTCTATATTTGTTAGTTTGAAATTTTCTTTCTAATGTTTAATATTTATTTTCATTCCTTTCATTTTAATTTGCATAGATTTTCTTTATGTTAGAATATAACCCTTTCATATTATTTTTTTGGGTTTGGAGAAACTTCACCACTCATTATATTTTATCTGTGTTACTCTAAACAGCTTAAAATTTATTTTAGTCATTTCATGCAAAAGACATACTAGAGTCAAACTTACCTGAATAGTGCAATTATTATTATTTCCAATGGATGGTAGTTCTCGTTTTTAGTGTTCTTAATTTACATACTATGTTAGTTATTTTTGTTAGATATGTTGTTCATTTAAAGTGAATTTGTACCCATTTATTCTTTTAAGTTATGATTGTGAGACTTCAGATAACTTTGTATCTTGGTTATTGTGAAGAGATTTTTTTTTTCATAAGTAGAATTGTTCTTTCCACTGGCAAATTTTCTAATTTTGAATGGAATATTTTACTAGATTGTGGGTGATTACTCAGATTATATAAAAGTGTTCTTTTTTTTCTCTTTAAAATTTTTTAAAGCATTTTAAATTTATAGAAAATTATGGAAAAGTCTAGAGAGCAACATAATGAAACCTTCTCCCGCTTCTATCAAAACTGAACCTTTTGCCTTGTTTACTTCAATTTTTAATTTTTCTTTCTTCAGGAAGTGGGACTCTATAGACGGAGGTGAGGCTCTGTGGTGCCGATCCTCCAGTTCCCTTCTCCTTGCCCTGGCCTCCGAGGTAGCAAGAGTTCTGAATTGGTTGTTTATATTCTGTGCTTGTTTTTATACTTTTATTTAACATGTGTGTATCCATAACAGAAACCTCATATAAATTATATCTGTACCTATTCTGCAAGTAGCTCTTTTTTGCAGCTATGTTTTTGGACTTACCTGGGTTGGTGGATGTTGCTGTGGTTCAGGGGCTCTCAGAATGTGGTCCCTGACTAGCAATGTCAGCATCACTTGGGAACTTTTGCAAACACAAAATCTCAGGCCAGGACTGGAAACATTTGTGTGGCCCAGTGCAAAATGATAATGCTGGAACCCTTGTTCAAAAACTGTTAACAATTTGGAGATGAAAATGTGGCAGCGTGTTAAACAGAGTGGAGCCCTTGTAGGCATGTTCACTCATCCTTGAGGCTAGTTCTGTTTCAGGTCCCTTTCCAGACCTACTGAGCAGAAACTCTGAGAGTAGGGCCCAGCAATTTGGGTTTTAACAAGCCTTCCAGGTGACGCGTATGAATGTTTAAGTTGGAGACCATTTGTATGAGTTTTCCTGCACTGACTTGACAAAATACCATAGATTGGGTGGTATAAAAAACAGATTCATCTTCTCACAGGTCTGGAGGCTGGAAATCCAAGATCAAGGTGTCGGCAGATTTGCTTTCTCTTGAGGTCTCTCTCCTTGGCTTGACCACCTTATGTGCTTTGTCCTCACGTGGTGTGCAGGGGAACATCACTGGTGTCTCTCGGGGTCCAAATTCCCTCTTCTTATCAGGACACTGGTCATACTGGATTAGGACCTACCCTCATAGCCTCATTTTAATTTAATCACCTCTTTAAAGGCCCTGTTTCCAAATACAGTCAAAATCTGATGTACTGGAGGTTACGGCTTCAAGATTTAAATTTTGGGGAGAGAAAATTCAGCCCATGAGACTGCTGCTATAGTTCAGTGATTTTTTTTACAGCTGTATTATATTCAGTTTTATCATTGTACCCCTATTTATCTTTTGTGCTGTTGGTGGATATTTAGATTGTTTTCCATTTTTTCTACTGTGTCAGTTACGCTATATCCATTTCTTTTTCTTTATAGTTGCTTTTTTTGGTTTTTATTTATTTTCGATATGGTATCTTGGTAGACTTTAAGTGCCCTGATGTCAATTCAATTGAAACAAAGACAAAATCTCATATTGTCTTTTGTTTAATGGAAGGCTGTACTCTATAAGCTGTTAATTTTGCTAGCATGTAATTTTAAATAGTAATGTTTTTGCTCTTTGAGACTGGATTTTCCATGTGTTCCAGCACATGTGGTTTTGGACCATATTTTGAGTTAGCTACACAAGCTACTATTTCCATATATGGGTGGGTCTGTCATAATGATACTAAATAAATAAGTTCCTTTCTCTGTTTGTAAATAAAAGAGAACAGTGACTCCATCATTGTGTATGTACTGTCTTGAGTTTTCTTGACCTTTGCAGCTCATTATTATCATCTGGGAATACACTGAATTCCCACTGCTGTTAACTTTTTGTGCTGCTAAGGTTTATTTGGGAAATAAGTTATTTTTACTAAAAAGTTAGGCCTATTTTTTTATCAAAAGAGTAAGTTTTGTGCTGGGCTAGGGAAGCATTTTCTCTTTGTTCTGAGTTTCCACATGTTAGTTATATAATTTATAATTTTATTCTCTTTATTCAAATTTTATTCCCTTTCCTCTACCCCCACACCCCAGCCTGTAACTTCTAACAAATGCATATTATATGTATCGTTGATTTAGGAATTTATTGGATTCGTTAAGGATCCATCGATTCTCTGGACTTAGACCATGTCCCCGTGCGGTCTTCTCCCTAGCTTCCACCCTGCCAACACTTTGGCTCTTTACCAGGTTGTTAGTTATATCTCAGCTATAAAGCCTTGCTGTACCAAAGAGAGAGAAACACCATCTTCCTAATTGTCATTAGTGACTCTTTGGTGGCTGAACTTGGTGGACAAAAAGAAGTTTAAGGATGATCATAATTGAAACTTGAGTGGTCTGGTGGCAGTATCACCTGGGAGCTTGTCAGATTTGCTCATTCTCGGGCCCCACCTCAAACCTGCTGAAACAGATGCCTTGCAGGTGATTTCCTTTTCATGCAGTTCTCTTAGGATGATGCAGCAAGTGTACTGCCTAACTGTGCTGGGGTTGGTAGAGCAAGTCTTAATGCTTGTCTATAGCTTTTATTTTTTCCTTTGGTGGGGAGATAAAGTGAGGGGTGGGCTAGGCTGAAGGGGTGTGAGGAAAGGGGGTCTGATCCTTTCACTGGCAAACATACACTGATCTTCAGGAATGCACTCTTATCATTTCTTCCTTCTTGTCTTTTCACTCCATGTCAGCACTAGACTGCTGAATTTATGTTACCTCTTCTTGTGCATTTGGTGTCCCTAATGTCAAAGTAAAACCACTGATTTATTGAATGTTTAGCTGTATAAGGCCCATGTCGGTCTCTTCAGAGGCTGAAAGGAAATCTAAGTTGTGATCCCCATACGTGTGCTTGGGCATCGTAGAGACTTGGGTTCAGATTCTGGCTCTGAACTTCACTTGCTGTGTAATCTTTGGCAGAGTTCTTAATCTCTCTGCATCTCATTTTCCTCTATTGTAAAGTGAAGGTAACACCTACTGTGCATTTCTTAGTGGGATGTTCAGGGGATTAAATGAAGTAGTGTGTATGAAGCACTATAAGCATAATAGGCACTCAGTACATGGTGGCTGGATGCTATTATCATTATAATCATCATCATCTAGTTATTTCTGTATTTGAACATCACACTTGACTCTACAGGGCATACTATATTAATGGTCTAGGTGACACTTCTCAGGAATTGCTTTCCTGGCTGGGCAATGATTCCATCACTGTGGATAATTTAATTAGCCCTTGCCTGCTGAGCACTGTGGCTGTGGCAGTCAGTAAGAGAAATGTGGGACAGAGGGAGCCAGGGCTTTGGAGTCAGACAGATCTTGATCTGTCATTGCTCCAACAGTCAGTTGCTGTGCACCTCGGGCAAGTTGCTGAGCTTTTCTTCCTCCATTTTCTCATCAGGAAGGAAAGGATTGTAACATCTACCTTGAAGTGTTGCTAAGAATGGGGCTGGGGGAGTGTTGTTATTGTGTGGATGAAATGAGGGTATATGGAAGGCACTTGGCCTGCCGTGCTTATCTGGTAAGTTTGTGGCAAATATTGCCTTGTCCCTTTCCCACGCTCCCCTTCACTCCCTGCAGAATTTTAGTGCCTGACTCATCCCCAGTATATGCTGAGATTTCTCCTGCTTTGTGCACTTAGAGACCAAGAGCTAGACCGAGAGGCTAAGTGACTTACTTGCTTGATACTATTGGAACAGGAATAAGTTAATGAAACCAAGGTTATCTATGAGTTCTTGATTCCTAGGCTGAAATATAGTTTTTTTGGGGGGAGGGGTATTTATGAAAATCATATTGTTTTACTGTGGTAAAATATATATAACATAAAGTTTACCGTTTTCAGTGTATAGTTCAGTGGCCTTAAATACATTCACTTTGTTATGCAACTATCGGCCTATACTTTACAGCCTAGTTTTGGTATTATATTTGAATATTTATTTAATGTGTTCTGTTTGCTTGCCGCATAAATTAGAAAGGGCTCTCTTAGTGGCAGATAACAGAATCACCATAGCTGGTTTAAGCAGAAGGGGATTTATTAAGTTGTAACAGTTTACAGGATCTTTGAGAAAGCAGAAGAAATAGACTTTGGACTGAGCTTCTAGGAACAACTCCTGGAACCACACTTTTCAGCTGGCTTGCTAAGGGAGCCCAGCCTTCTCTGGTCTCAGAGCCATGCTGCCCTGCTCTGGTTTGGAGTCTTGGCTGTTGCTGCTGTTTCCAGGAGAATCATTGTCTTACCTGCCTTCATTGCTGGATGGGCTCATCTGCCTGTGTTTGGTCGCTGCCTTTCCCTGTTTCTTTCTCCTTCTGGTCTCCTAGGAGTGTTCCTCATTGGGAATCCTAGGGCATATGCAGATCTCAAGTTGCAAGGGAGTCTAGTAAAAGTACCCTTTAGCATGTGAGTGTATGTGGAATCTGTATTTAATTGTTAAAATATAGGACTCCCTGTTATAGATGGAGGGGATTCTTAACTTGGGGTTCATGGGGAATCTTCTGAAATTATGTACAATTTATATATGCAAATGGGTCTTTTTCAGAGACAAGCTGTAGTTTTTTTTAGAACCTCAAGTGGCCATGGGCCCTGGTAGAATGTTAATAATAGCTAGCCAAAGGCCATTATGGATATATGGGTCAGAGAAGATTGTTGGACTGGAGAGGCCAGGATGGATTCCTTCAGTATTAAGCTTACCTGCGATAGGGCTATTAGGACTGAGCAGTGGGCAGACTTAGGGGTGGTGGTCGTAGTGGTCTTTCATAGTCAGGGGCAGACCATGGGAACTATATCTGGGAACTGGCCTGAGCAGTGATAGACTAGGGTCATAATTGCATTTAGAATGTGTGACCTGTAAGTGGACACGGGGAGTCCAAAGACTGGACAAAGTCAAAGCCTGATGGAACGAGTTAGATTTGAAGTCTAAGCAGGTCAGCATCACTGATGAGCAAGAAGGCTGAGGCAGACATGACACACTTGTACTCCAGCAAGGCCTAGAGCAGTGGGCCAGAAGTTGATTTTTATCTCCTCCTCATCATGAGTTTTCCCAAAGAGACGGGGTCATCGCCCTGATATACATGCTACATGAAGCCTTCTTGCCTTTGCGTGGAAGGAAGCACAGGTGATCTACAGATTCCTGCCTGTTCTAGAATTCTGTGATTTCAAATGCAGTAACTCATCTTTCAGCAAGTAGAGTGCACTCCAGTAATTTCTGTCAGTGTTAGAAGTTCATTCCTGTAGGCAGAGCTGTTGTGTCTAGAATCGGTATGTTTTCTGGATTTGATCACATCCTAGAGGAACGGTCCTTTTCACTACTTCTCTGTGCCTTCTTAACTTGAACCCTTTTCTTTCCTCTGTGTAGTGATGTTGATTGGGCCTTTAGAGCCCTGGGGTAATGGTCAGATGGCCTTATGAAAGATTTGTATTTGACCTAGCACTCCTGCCCTGTCTTTTCTATTTGCTGCGACCACCGCTTAAAGGAGACTAAAATTCATCACACCCCTTCGTTCTTAGGCTGACTTATTAAAAGGAGTCATCCCCAGAGGATTTGCCAATTGAGGTCATGTTGAAATGACATCTTAGGGAGGGGTCCCCTAAAGACATTTTCTAGAAAGAAATTGAGAATTTATCTTGATCTAATTGAGCATTTCCTATATGATTAAAAAAAATCTTTGTTAATCATTTAATTTCAGCATTCATGTCTTACAAGAAAACTTTACATATGGTGAATTTAACCATACATGTGATGAAAGTGTTTTAGCTTCCTGAAAAGAGTCAGGCATATGAATACTAGATTATTTATCAATTTAGTAGTTTGTAAAATTTCTATCTGTCGCTTCCATGTTCCATTGTTTTCCCTTCCTTTTCCTATCTTCTTACAATTATTACTAAAAATTCTGGCTGCCATTATTTTCTACCAGTCAGACATTTGATTTGATCATATTAACAATATAAAAGGATAATGTTAGGGTTTTATGCTTTCTTGAATGTCATTCTGTTGTCAGATGTCGAAACCTTCTACATGTCTATATACATGGGCATTCTAAAGTTTACAGAATCAAGTAGTGGAATTGTGTGCTCCAAAATATATGTATACACACACACACACACACACACACACACACACACACACACACACACACACACACACGATACAGATTTCTGCTTGCCTCAGTCTTAAAATATGCCTTTGTAACAATTTTGGTGGTAATGGTTTGCTTGTGAAGAAGGAAGAGGCCTGATACAATGTCAGTAAAACTGTCTCATAGGTATGATTGAAACAGTTTTATTAGCAACATATGGGGCATGAAGGAGCCACAGAGGGGAGTTTGGAGTGTGAGGGTGATGGTCTGTCTATTTTGGCATATGATTATATCAGCCCTCATGCAAGGTGTTATTTGCTACTGCCTAGGGAATACAGAAAAATAACTTCTAATGTGGTGAAACAAACATACAAAAAAGCAGAATAAATTATAATTGTTGAGGGAATAAATTATAATTTATAGGGAATTATTTATGTGAATGATGTATTTTTTCCAACCTAAATTTTGTTTGGTCTTTTAAATTTTATTTAATCAGTCTTTTAAATTAAAACCCAATTTTTCAATAATTTGAATTTTTGGATTAGCTTTACATAATAGATGCCTAGCTGAGTTTCATAAATGGGGAAGAAATTTGTTTCTTTTTCCCTATTGTGACAGTGTGATTCTGTATAATTAGTTTTACTAAATATTTATTAATTTTTGTTAGAGGTATTTGTAGCATTTAAACAATTAGAGTATGCTGATGACTAGATGCTACACAGAAGACAATATGAGACACAGCCTGTGGGCTTATGGAGTTTAATTCTATAAAAGCAATTACATGTAGATGATGTTTAAATAATCAGTGGTAGAAATGATAGACATGCATGTCTGCAAAGTGGTTACCTCTGGAAAAGAGAAGGGGAAATGGGATGAGGGAGGGGTACAGAGGAGCTTCAATTCTAAGTTTCTTTCTTTCTTTTTAAAATTTTCTTTTCACCTAAGATTTATTGGTTGTCAGACTTTTTTTTTTTTTTTTTTTTTTTTTAACCAGAGATTCAGGTTGAAGCAAAGGTAGTGGAATAGTTGGGTTCATCTTCCTTTCCTCTAGTCATTTCCTGGCTTGTTCTGTGCAGTTTCTTAAAGGTAAGCAGGTAAATTGGAAGAGACTGAGGGCAGAGCTGTAAGTAAGTGGGGTGGGAATGGTAGGTTCTGGAAAAAGCCCTGCAGGAAAAGATACTGAAATGTTTTTCAAACTTCATTCCAGTTCTGCTCACTATCTCAAGATGTAGGTTAAATGTAGACATTTATATCACTGTCTACTTTGAAATACTTACATGTTTTATAGGTGATTTCTCAGTCTTTAGGTAGGAAAGTTACTCAGTCTTTATGTAACGGCAAAATTTCCACACTCTAGGTTTACATGTGGTCCTAAGACTGGTTTTAGAGAGACTTAGGCCTTTGAAATGGATGAATTCTTATACTGATTAATCTCAAAATGGCCAGTCTGATTCCTTCTGTAATGCTGGAAAAATAATATCGAAAGCCAAGCTGTTCAATATTTAGGTTGCAGTGATTAAGAAAGCAGCTGGATTACATGTTTATTTCTAGAGTGTGAGCAAATAGGGTCACACTTGAAGTGCTTTTCAAATGCTTGTGACTACTGTCATGTTTTGTGACATGATGATTTTATCTAAGAGCTATTTCCATGGAGTTACTTTATTTGCAGAATAGAAGACCAAACCTCTGCTTGAAAATGTAAGGAAAATCTTTACACTCATTTCTCCCCTTGAAAAATCAGGTTGAAAGCCTTGACTGTCCTATGAAGAAAAAGAAGTATAGTTGAATAGTTTTGTTCTACCTGGAAAACAATGTTTAATAAGAATTAGAGTTGTATTATTTATTGGTGGGTGGTTTCAGACATAGAAAAAGAAGGAATATTGCATACTTGCAGTCTTGTTTTAGAGAAAGTCAACTCTGCTAAATGAAATATAACTAAATAGTAATAATCTTAAATTTATCATTTATTTAAACCTCTTTTTCCTACCAGATCTTTAAAAAGAGCACCTAAGAAATATGTCTTATCTGATTTGAATTTAATTGCTATTATTTTTTTCTTGAATAAACTACCTTATGTACAATGTGGAAAACCTAACTGATTGAATAATCAATATTTCACTTTATTGACATTCAACACTAAGTAGGTTTATTAAATCTCAGAATAATTGAGATAATGACATAGTATTATAACATTAAAATTTTGTTAAGCATAAAGATAAGGTACGGATTAATTAAAATAATCCATCTGTACTATACACTAATGATTAATGGATTGTTGCCTTCTATTTCTAAAGCTCTGTGTGTATATGAGTATCGTTCTAGTTCTCCACACATGTCATTATTTATATTTCTTACATATGCTGTTACATTTTATCATCACAACAGTTTGGAAGTAGGTGGGGTAGGTGAGATTTCTCTTTACTAAATGAGGAAAATGGAGTAGTGTAGTAATAAATTGTTCTTCATGGGTGGGGCTGCACTTCACCCAGGGCTCCTGACTTCCGGGTTAGTAATATTTCCCTCTGGACCCTAGTCAGAATCAGGAAAATTTAGATTTGTCTGGCAAGTGATTTTTTTTTTTTTGGGGGTCATTTTGTTTTGGTTTGTTTCATTAGAATTTTTCCATTGCTTAGAAAGTCAAAAAGAGCCAATTCTATAAAATCACTTTGTTGTAATTAGTGCTTTTGGCTGTAGGTTTGGGGATGAGAAGGATAAAACTTGACCCAAATGACATTTTTAAATTATATCTCTATGTTTTTATTAATTTAATATCATCTGCATTTTTGATATTAGAGCAAAGTCTTGATGATTGAGATGCAAGCAGATTTATCTTCCTCCCTCCCTTCCTTTTTAAAAAAAATGTTTAAAAAATTTTAATTAAGATATAATAGACATATATCGTTATATTCGTTACAGGTATACAACAATGATTTAATATATGTGTATATTGTGAAATAGTTACCACAGTAAGTTTAGTTAGCATCTATTATCACACAGTTAAGCATCTTTTATTCTTGATATGAACTTTTAAGATTTACTCACTTAGGAACTTTCAGATATACAATACAGTATTATTAACTGTAGTTATCATGATTTTTATTACTTTCCCATGACTTATTTATTTTATAACTAGAAGCTTGTACTTTTTGACTACCTTTTCCCATTTTGTCACACTCTCCCCACCTTCCCCTGCCAAACCACCAATCTGTTCTCTGTATCTATGAATTTTTTGTTTTGTTTTGTTTGTCTCGTGTTGAAATTCCACATGTAAGTGAGATCATATGGTATTTGTCTTTATCTGTCTGAGTTTTCGCTTAACATAATGCACTCAAGTTTCATTTATATTGTTACAAATGGCAGGATTTCCTTCTTTTTTAATGGCTGAAAAATATTCCATTGTGTATATAATATACATATGTATGTATATGTGGTATATATATGTTTATATGCATATATACCACATTTCCTTTATTTATTCATCCATTGATGGAAATTTAAGCAGTTTCCATGGCTTGGCTATTGTAAATAATGCTGTGATGAACACGAGGGTTTAGATACCTTTTTGAATTAGTATTTTTGTTTCCTTGGATAAATACCCAAAAGTGGAATTGTGGATCATGTGGTGATTCTGTTTTTAATGTTTTGATGATTAGTGATGTTGAGCATCTTTTCGTGTACCTGTTGGCCATCTGTATGTCTTTAGAAAAATGTCTATTCGGATCTTTTGCCCACTTTTAAATTTTTTAATTAAGATTTATTGTTGTTGTTACTGTGTTTTATGAGTTCTTTATGTGTCTTTGGATATTAATCCCATATCAGATATATAATTTGCCAGTATTTTCTATAAGTTGTCTTTTCATTATTTTGATGGTTTCTTTTGCTCTTTGATATTGTCTCACTTGTTTATTTTTGCTCTTGTTGCCTTTGCTTTTGGTGTCAAATTCAACAAATCATCACCAAGACCAATGTCAACAAGGTTTCTCCCTATATTTTCTTCTAGAGTTTTACAGTTTTAAGTCTTAGTTTCAAATCTTTAATCCATTTTGAGTTAACTTTTATGTACGGAAGATAGGGTTCCAGTTTCATTCTTTTGCACGTGTCTCTCCAGTTTTCCCAGTGCCATTTATTGAAGAGACTGTCCTTTCCCCATTGTTATTTTTGGCTCCCTTGTAAATCAATTGACCACATATATGTGGGTTTATTTCTGGTTTCTCTATTCTGTTCCATTGATCTCTCTGTCTGTTTTTATGCCAATATCATACTGTTTTGATTACTATAGCTTTGTAATATAGTTTGAAATCAAGAAATATGGTGCCTCCAGCTTTGTTCTTTTTTCCTCAAGATTGCTTTGGCTATTTGTGGTCTTTTGTGGTTTCATATAAATTTTAGGATTGTTTTATTCTTCTCTTCCCTTTTGAGGAACTGTCTCAAACTAGATGTTGGGAGCCTCATGATTCCTGAAAGAATTTTTACTCATCTTCTCCCATTGTGATTTTTATAATGATTATTATTTTTAACTGATCTTTTTGAAAATACTATACTTTTAAATGGAATTAAAAGTAACTGAGTACTTATTTAAATTAAATACCAGTTAGTGTATATTATGAATGAAACCACAAAAAGATGTTTGTCTTACTTAGGTACACATAGGCATTAAGAAGTGGAAATTTGGGGCATTAGAAAGAAATGTTTCCTTGTTAAATACAACATAACAATGTTATTAACTACTCTTTTTAGTAATATGTAATTTATTCACACAAAGGTCACTATGACTTGCCTATAGTACTTAGTATAACCTAGTTACTGAAATACCTTATTTAGGGTAAGTGAATTAATTGTAATCAAAAGTTTAGATCACTATTAGGGCTAAGTTATTAAGTCTTTTTTTTTTTTTTTTTTTGTCCTTTAGTTGCAGCAAAATCTAACTTCCATGTGTTTTGCTACTTATATATGTCTTTTGGGAGATTTTGAAAAACCAAAGTCTTCTTTCTCCTGTGGAACTGTTAAAAATCCTAAGAAGCTTTCTTGAGATAAAGTTTGTCCCCTTTCAATTATTAAATGTGCTTTTCTCTTATCTGTGAGTTTCACCTTCAGTTTACTGGCAACTGCTTTTTTGTGTTAGGATCACAGAATTATGATTAACTCCTTGCAGTCTGGCTTTGGTCCCACTCCTGTACTGGAACTGCACTATTGAAGGTCACTGGTGACCACATTCTAGCCAGTTGTAGAGATATTTTTTTCTCCTCAGTTCTCAATCTCCTTGACATTATAATGCCACGTGACCTTGACTTTTCAGTTACATGAGCACACTACTTTGGATTTTTGCTTTGAATGCTCTGCTGCCCACGCTTCTTCCTGTAATACCTGTCTTTTCTTTGTAGGGTAGGTTTTGTCCATGTCCTTTGCTAGGTATTTAATTATTGCATTTTAAAGCTTATCACTTTAGTTCTTCTTGCTTTGCCTTTGGGTCATAGATAAATCATCATTTCCATAATTCTCACTGTGATGGATGTGGCTGGAAGTTCTCAGAGCTCCATTTCATGCCGTTGCCCATCACCCAAACTCCAGTCCTGCACTTCCGTCTGCTTTTAGGTAGATGTCCTTTTGACTCAGAACAGATCTTTCTCAAGTCATTTCCTTCAGATTCTTTTCTTCTCTGGATTTCTAAATTTCTTTTAAAGAAGCATTCTCTTAATACCTTGAAATTTTTAATATGGTGTCTGTTATCTCTCAATGTCTCTAGTGTCCTTGAGTTTTTCTTGAAAATATTTCTTAAATTTGTCCCATCCTCTTCATTCCCTCCTCTTCCCCAAAGTACTTTATTATAGAGTGTGAAGCACTTGCAGATGTATTTGTTTTAAATTCAAATAGCCAACATAATACATTTGTGAAATAGGAAGAGTAGAATTATCCCAATTTGCAGGTCAGGAAATATGTACTGAGAGAAGTGACTTGTCTGAGGTATCATTGCCTGTTAAGGAAAGAGCTAGAGCTAAGGTAATGTGCTTTTAAGTCTATACCTATGCCCAAATCAAGTTACTATTTTAATTTCCCATTAAATGATCTTCCAGCTTCCAGTTCTCTCCTTTAATTCACTTTACTTAAAATGCTAGATTAATGTCTATAAAACCAGTCAAGGTAGCAGCTCTTAGAGATTGGCGTAGTGTCTCAGTCACTGTGATAGATAATGTTTAATCCTCCAAACAGCTGTGCAAGGTAGATATTGTTATCCCCATTATATAGATAAATAAATTGAGGCTCACAGGAATTAAATAACCTAGTCACTATGTGTGATGGGGTCAAGGTGGAGTGGGGATTCACTCTGACTTCAAAGTTCCGGTTCTTTTTATAACCACATTATGCCGTTTATCAAATTCTTGATGTTACTCTTCTTTCTAAAAGTTGCTGTGGTTTTCTTTTGCCTGCTTAACCTCATTTACATCCCTTAATCAACCCTTCCAGACCCTCAATAATTTATAAGTTTCTTTTCCATTTATTTTCGCCAGTAGCCCTCCTAAATGAATCCTCTGCTCTTGACCTTGTTCTCTTCTCACACAGACCTTATCTAGTCTCACTTTCTGACTTTAACTCATGCTATTTTCCCCCTGTGTTGAATTATTTCACTTCTACCTCTTTACTTATCCATAGCCAGCTCTTTACCTTTTCCTCATTCTAACATTTAATGAACACTTAGAGCGTACATGGTGCTATGATAGCAGTTGCTAATATAGATGAATGCATGCACAGGTAAAGGGAGGAGCCAGACTGGATTTTCCACTCTAATCTGAGATCCTTGGTCAGAGGGAGGTGTGCTATGGCAACACTCAAGAAGATGTGGGTAAAGCTAGCCTGTCCCTGGCAATATGGTTCCCACATATCTTGCCAGAAGAGAGAGTGCACTGGTCAGAAATGCTGGGTCAACTTGAAAGCTGTATTTCTCAATCATCAGTTGACCTCCATATTAACAACTTGGCTTCCCAAGAAGCCTGCCTACAGGGAGACAATGAACTGATCTACCAAATCAAGCAATCCAATTTGCTTGACAGTTGTATCTCTCGTTGGAAATTAATAGATGGGCAAACACATAAACATATAGATATCTGTATATCAGCAGTATCTCTTAGCTGAATTAGCTTAAGTCTCTCTTACCTACCCTAGGAAGAGCATTGCCAAAGAAACCGGATTGTTCTAGTCAACTCAGCCATGACTTCCTCTCCTGTGGCTTACTTTGATCTTGTGAACATTTGCCTAGATGGCTTTTCTGATTCCTTTGCTGACCAGTCCTCCCCTTTCCACCACCTTCTGTTTGACACATTCTGCCTGTAGATGTGTTGAGACATTCTGTCAAGTTACAGAGACGTCTTAAGAGCTAGAGAAACAGAGATTTTCATATCTCTGTTTTGATATCCTGTTTTTATTTTAAGTCAGTTTTCTTATTTTCAGTCATTTGGGACCAAAATCAGGGAGTGGTGAATAGCACCCTGAAGCGAAGAGTGTGAAATTTATGGTGGTGGGATGTCAGAGATGAGGCTAGAAATGAAAATTGGGACCAGATTGTGAAGGGTCTTGGATGCCGCAATAAAGAGTTTGTATTTCAAAATCCTCTCACTTCAGTGAGTTCCTCCCTCCCCCACCTCAAACATCTTCTTTCAACTTTAAAATTTTTGTTATTATCTGTATCAAACTGTTAAAATCTTACTTTGGAGCATATGATAATGGCTCTCCTTAAGAGATCTTAAGATTTTTTAAGAGATCTGATTTAGACACTTTATATTTTGACAGATAAATATTAGGTGATATCTGCAGTTTAAACATAAGGTGCTTGAGAGCTCAAATATTTCTTAATTTAGGTTATTTCCTCAACTTCTTTTATCCCTCAGTTTTTTAGACAAGTACTACTTTTTGTATTATTATTTAAAGTTTCTTTTTAATGTTATTATGTAATTTTTAAATCACTATGCTTATATACATAAGTAGCTGTCTTATTAATTAATTACCATGTATGTATCTGTCTCTTTTCTCTCTAGGCAGCTTGCCAGTTCCTTGTATTAGGTGGACCTCATACTTAATCCTTTTGTGTCTTATACCATGTAGCTCAATTGAATTTCAAGCAGTACTTAGACAACAGGATGCCATTTTAGAGCCAGAGGTTATCCTAGTTTGTTCAGTCCTCCCCTTTTCTACACGAGGAAACTGAGGTCCAGAGCAGCTGTCATTTGCCAGAGCACATGACTAGTAGAGCCCTGGCCAGAACCCAGATGTCGTCATGTCTGTTCCAGCCACCTTTGCACCATACTTGAGCTTGTTCCCTTATTTGGCTGAGAGATATATTCCATATGGATGAAACAAACCCTCAAAGATCACCTATATCAACAGACAGTCTCCAGAACCGCTATTTTAAAACCTAATTTAGCAGCTTTTCTTGTTAGTGCTAGGAGGAGTACAGTTTTGAATGTTTTAGATCTAACCATGTTATGGAGGAAACCAAGTGAGAAAGGAGTATACATAACTGAGCTCTTTCTGTGTTCCTTCCAAGCAACGTACAGGGGCTTTGCCTCAACTATTTATTGCAACAGTCCTGTGAATTGTTATATGCATTTTGCCATGAGCAAACTGAGACTCACAGAGGCGAAACCATCTTGCAGGTAGAGCTAGAAGATGTGGGGTGTGAGCCCAGGTCTACAGGAATACAAAGACCCCACTGTTGCAGTTACACTTCATTGTTAACAGCTGTTGGTCAAAGCCCAGAATAGCAACTTTAGCAGCAGGTACTGACACCTGACTTCCTAATGAGGGGAAGTCCAGCAGCCATGCACCACCGTCTGTGGCAGGAGGTGATTGTTGGTGCTTAAGCTGAGTGGCAGTGTCTGACTCACTGAGTCATCTCACATTTTCTAACCATGGTTTGTGGCTCATATTTGTGACCTTTTATATATGCATCTTATGTCATTGTTCCCATTTCCATTCTGTGGGAGAACAGCACCATGTTATAAGCCCATGTGTCTCATTCTTGCTTCTACCTCCAGCGTCACTTTCCATCTTGCTGTCTTGTTAGCGCTCCTCCTTTCTTTCCTTTCTCTTCCCACTCTTCACTCTTGAGTGGAGAGAAAATTAGATGTGCTTGTAGCAAAGGTGCTTGAATGGATCAGCTTCCTCTTTTCCTCCCCCGAATTCTTCTGTGTTGGTATGAAGAGTCATAGGACAAAAAAATAAAAAGGTGATGCATAATCACGTTATTTGTCTTCCAACAAAACATTTTTCCCAAATGGCAAGATATATGCAATTCATAACTTACATAAAGTTCGTCATTCATATTTATAAAATCTGTTTCAGTGCTAGATGCACTTACTTCAAGTTTCAGAGAATTATTTTAAAATACTTTTGAATCATCTGCCTAAGAGCTTTCAACACTGTATAAATAGTACACTTTTTAGCATTTCCTTTTGCATACCTGAAGTTTGCATTATCTTTGAGATTGTTTACCACTTTTTTTTTTGCAAGGCACTTGTGGAGACTCAGCCAACAAATGTCATTATATATGTGGGTTTCAAAAAGCAAATGGGGGAAGTTATGTTTAACCTTTTCAAAGAGTTGTTATCGGGCTTTCCCCCATTTCAGAGCAAAACCAGATGTAAACCAAGGATGTGAACCGATGTACATATTTTTGAATATATACCTTCTTTGAGGTTTTGCCAGTGATCATTTTTGTTAAAATATTACCACCCTCCCAACCTCAGAATTTAGAATGCTTCTGGTAAATAGTTGGCTGTAATCTGGTGATTTCCATCACTTTGCTTGTTCAGCTAAATTCTTATGGATTGTTTCTTTAAAAGAACATTGCCTTTGTGAGATGAGGAATTAGAGCTGTGGCATTTGATTAAATGTGTTGATGGGGGAAAATATGCTAAAGAGGCATTAGAATTTCCCCTTTATGCCAGAAAGTTCATTAGACTGGCAGGCTGTATAGAGGGAGGTAGCCCAAGGGAAGAGCCCGAGGTGGGAGGTATTGGGTAATAAGAAAACAGAGTGAGAGAGAGTTTCTCCTAGCATGGGAGGTATAGTCCCTTTTCTAAGTAGAAGGGCTCAAACCCTAAACCACTATGTTGAGATGGCATTTTTATTTATTTAGATTTTGCTTTCTGTTTAATTAAAGGTTGGAATATGATGACTCTTTTTGTTTTTTTAACCCTATATCTTCCATATTGCAAAAAAAAAAAAAAATCCACTAAGAATGAAGTAAAATTTTGTTCGTAGTATTTGTGTTGTGTTTATTCTTTCAGATTTTAAATTTCATATGATCAATGCTTTTTATTAGAATATTATGTTTTACATATGCCTTATAATTATCTAGTACAAACTTTCTCTTATTAAGGATGTGATGGCACCTAAGATGTTTAAGACAATTTCATGTCTTATTTCTTCTCCATAGTGGATACAACACAGTTACTGGTTGAATAAATGAGTGAATAAATACCTGAATAAGTACAGGAATATGTGGGGGCATGTATGTTTTTCTACTCTGAGTCAGACTTGTGATTTCTATGATGTTGTTCAAGTTCTTAAAATGCTGATTTGCATTAAATGATTGGGTACTCACTGTACAAAAACTCATCGTAAAAATAAGGATGAAGAAATTTTAAAAAATCATTCTACAAATAAATAATTATTATAATTTGGAACTCATTTCAGACTTTTTTTTCTCCTTCTGTGCACACATACCCATACCCACACACGCACATGTACATGTGTACATAGATTTATAGAGAAACAAGAGAAATGATAATAGAATCATCCTACATACTACTTTCACTTAAATAAAAGTAATACTACTTGATTGTAATATAAGTAAAAGAAATTGAAGTAAAAACAAAAGGAGTTACAGTAATTAAGTGAAGACCCTTTACAGTAAGAAATACCTAAGTGATTTCACTTAAGGTGAAAAAAATTATGAAAAATGATAACAGATCAAGATTATTATATTTAAAAAATTAACTGTATATGTTATTGTATCAGTTTATTTCCTGCAATGAAAAGTAAGAAAATAACATATTTCCATTTTCCTACTGCCCAATTTTTATTACTTATGTTAAATTTGTATCATGTCAATATGTGTAACACTTGTATTCTATTTGGGAACTAATTTTCAGTTATTTAGTCTTAGTTTTATATTTAAAAATACTCAGTGCTTATGACCTGCTTTTTAAAAATTTTTAAATTTATTTAATTTTTTTTTTAAATTGCAGATAGTCTTGAGACGTGTTCCCTGAGAAAATTCCATTCTCAGGGACTGATGCTTCTAATCAAGTAGCACATTTTTTTAAAGGAGAATAAACTTTGATTAGCAGATAGAGAAACTGAATCGCATAGAGTAAAATCAAGTTTTAGCTCATGCAACTTGAATATAAAGTAATAGTTTACTAATTTAATTTAAGTATAGTCCTTGAAATGTAAGAATGTTAATCTCTTTTTCTCTTATTTTTGAAGAATTTGATGTGTAGGTCATGTAGCAAAAACTATATAAAAATAGACTATATGAAATTGAAGAAATTGAATGTTAGATTACTTTAAAAAGTTTATATAGGGTATTGCATATAATATGGGCCCAGCATAGTAAATAGGATTTAATGTTACAGAGTTAGTGAAGGTGGTGATGCTATTAGGAAGGAAGATGGAAACAAAACTATGGACCCAGAAGAGCATACATTGGGTTAAAAAGAACACCTGTTGGTTCAGTGCTGTGGAGGAAGAGAGCTCCCAATAGGAAATCAACTATATAGGTAGCCTGGGGTCAGAATGCAAATGCTTTTGAAAATCTAAGTGGTTTAGAATTTACTCTGTAGGAAATGAGGAGTAACTGATGGCTTTTTAAATTTTTATTTTTATTATTTTTATTCTTTGTTTTTTATTGAATGAAAGAGTCTTTGAAAGCTATAGTTCTTTGCAATTTTCAAAAGTTTCACACACATGACTTAATTAATCCTATAATGATCCTTTTCTCCCCTACCTCTTTAACGGCCCTTGTTATTTTCTTTTAGTTGTGTATTTTTAAAAGATTGATAGATTATTTATGCCTGAGAAGTGAAACCCTGGAATGCCTGGGCACTCTCAAAAGAGTCAGTACTAAATCTAGTTGGTTTCACAGAAGCAGAGGTCCACTGGGCACCTCCCCGGGCTCTGTGAGACTGCCGCTCATGCTGCTTCTGGTACGCTTGCTGAGATCACTGGCTGCAGTTCTGTTTCTGGAAGCCCATAAATGGGAAGACTCAGTTTCTTTGGGGTACCTGTTGAAACAATTTTTCCTAGTTTCTCCTATTACCCTATGTTGTATCTTTTTATTCTCCTTTTCTTGGATTTGATAATGGGAGAGAGTATTGAAGCAGCCTTGTATTTTAACCATACTCTGTGAGTGTGGCCTCTCTCTGTAAAGACCCATTCATTCAGAGGACAAAGAACCTGGTCTATCTCCATTCTGTAAAATTAATTCTAGTCTTTATATCAACACATATCTCTGTTTTTTAGTTCTTTGTTTTGATTCATTTCTTGGCTGGCTGAATTTGGTTATCAGGTTTTTGTTTGTTTTGATTGTTTTTAGTGGGTTTTTTTTTTTTTTTGGTTGTATCTAAACCTAACTATATCTATTTATGTATCTACCTATATGTACATACATTTTTTTCAAGAAGAGCTCATAGTTACTGTATTTCTTGAGTAATTGAATGCTTGAAAGTGTTTGTAGACTGCTTTTGTGCTTTATGGACAGTTTGGCTGGGCATCACATAATTGGGTGTTATATCATTGCCTTTGAACTCTGAAGACGTTGCCTTCTTATATCCAGACAATAATAGTGAATGCTGCTATATAAAAGTCTAAGGCCACTCAATTTTTCTGCCTTTATACTCACAGAATTTATATTTATTTTCTCTCTTTCTTAAATTCTGTAACCTCATAAAGATAATGTCTTAGTATTGTTTTGAATCCAATTTTTCATTCTACCCCACCCCTCAAGAAAACGTTTTCTTTTGTTATAGTGTTTTTTTTTTTCTTTTTCGCCTATTTTATTTGTTCTATTTTCTTTTGAAAGGATTTCAAGTGTGTATTGGCTGGATCTCATTTAGTGTCTATATTGAGCATCTCATCTCATCTCTTATATATCTTTTAAAACTTTTCATTTTCTGTGCTTTTTTTCATGCCCATCCTCTTTCCTTGACTGTTTCAGTATTGGGTGCTCTGGTTTTTCATTGCTTCTTTTCTGGCTTTAACTTATTCCGCCTCCCCACCCCCCGCAATCTCCATCTTAGTCTACCAGTTTGCTTTTTCATGTCCTTTAATTGTCTTATCCTCTCTTAGGTATTTCATACTTTTCTTATAGCCTCTTTTACTTTGAAGTAGCTCATATTCTCTGTAATATAAGCTGTGGAAAATTCTTTGTGAGTGCTTCCTCTATTTCCTAAGACAATATCTTTTCTTCATCTGCCATTGGCTTATAATCCTGCCACTCTGATCCTTGGTAGTAGTGTATAAACTTTTTGCTGATTCCTTTCTGGTTCATACTCATTTTTCAATGAGTTCATATTCCTTTAAGAACAGGTATTGCCTGAAAAAAATGTGAGGTCAGATGCAAGTGTTGAATAGTAGGGAGAGGGGATAAATGACAACAGTTTGCACTTCCATGTGGGTTTTTTATCTTACGCTCCTTCACTTGCTCTGGGGACATATCTCACCTCAATTCGCAGTGCTGTGAAGGTCACCGTGACTTTGAGGGCCTGTGAGTCATAGGAGTGGTTTGGTGATAATTCCTTCCTATCTCTTTTCCTCCCATTTGGCAATATCTCCGAGCAAAAAAGCTAGTCATTGACAATAAGAACATGTTGGTGTTTCCTCTGTCTTTCTGTGGTGTTGACTATGATTTTCTGGAGAAACTTCTCTTATTCTCTCCTAGGTAGATGTTTAAACATCCTTACTCCAATCAGAGTTTCCTTGAGTGGGCTTTAGAACTGTTCCAACTTTAGGGAAATCTTTATCCTGCCTTAGATCTGAGAGGGTGTGGTTTGGCTGTCAGCATTACTCCTCATTTTGGTTCCAGATATCACATAATTTGGCAGATTTTTCTTTCTCTTCTTTTTTTTTTTTTTTTAAATAGTTTGTGGTTTGTGGTTGTGGCTGTGTCTTTGTTTCATTGACGATGAGGTATTCATTATTTTTTGTTCTTTTACTTTTTTTTTTTTTTTTTTTTGGTTTGTTTCTGGAGTAGAGACTGGGGTAGCAGTGTCTTCCTACTGCCATGTTTTTTAGTTTTTTTAATCTGCCTCTGCTGGCTCACTTGTGTGCTCGCTGTCCCTCCCTCTCATACTCCCCTTGTTACCCTTCCTCTCTGTCCCTCTTTAGCTGCTTATGCGTTAAACCAAGAGCTTTTCCAAAGACCCATTTTCAGTCTGTTTTTCCTAGCTTAGTTTTCTTTTTTTTGAGTGACTTCATCTACTCCTGTCATTAATCTTCACCTCTAGTCTAATTATTACTTTTTCAGTTTTCTTCTTTCAGTTTTTTTTGAGATCTGACAGATAATACTGTAGAAATTTAAGGTGTACAGCAGAGTGTCTTGACGTACGTATATTATGAAGTGATTACCCCAATAAGTTTAGTTATCGTTCATCATCTCGTATTCTAATAATTTTTGGATTAGCAGTTCCAACATTGACTCCTCTTGAGGTCAACTGCTTACCAGATACTAATAATACCTCAAAATTCATACTCAGAATGAAATTGTTTTTCTTCCTTGCAAATATGGCTCTGTTTACTACCTCACTTAATGGAAATTCATTCTCCCAAATTATTAAGGCTAAAGATGCCTCATTCAACCATAATTATTCTTTCCCATGCTTCTCTCAACTAGTCACTTCTCACTTCTGACTAATACTGATTTCTCTTGTGTCCATTGTGTTTTACATTGAGATTGTAAGTCCAGCAGACATCTATCCAGCGCTTCTGTCACAGTGCCTCACATACAATATATAGTTTCTAAAAAAAAAGTATTTGAATCCTTTGAATGCTAATTTTAGTTTTAATAAAATCCATTATCAAGATAGTTTTAATGTCTTAATCTAAAATTATCTTGTGGTAATTTCACGTATTTAGCTCCTAATTACCTTGTCTGGATAATAGCTTTTTGTTTACTTACAACTCCTGACTTCTCTTTTTCTTCAACTCAGGTTATACCATTCCTGACTTAAAATTATATTGCTGACTTTTTAATTGTTCTTTTACAACCCCCCCCCCCAATTTTGATTGTTTCCTGAATGATCCAGCTCTTAGTCAGACTGAAAAATATCATGGTCAAGAATTTTGGGGGGTTTTTTTTGTGTGTGTGAAAATATTAAGTCAGTGGTAGAAGATCTTAATATTATGTTTTATTATTTTATTTTTAAGTAGGTGTCTGAATTAAACTTTCTTTATATTTAATGTACTTTTAAACCATTCTTAATTATTATTATTTTTTTGTATTGGGAGGCCCTTAAGCATTATTTTTTTTTTTTTCATGTATTGGAAGAGAAAAGCAATAAATGCCAAGAGATTGAGTGAAGAAATCAATTATATATAATATGGTAAAACCCTAGAGTTGACACATTCTGGTGAATGTTAGCTGCTTGGCACATACGTTTTTTTATTGGCATTGGAAACATAATCTTTTGAAACCATCATTGTAAAAGTGAAGCTGTCATTGTAAAACTTAAGATTTTGACAATAAGAACTGCTCCTCAATACGGGAAGCTTGTTGAATTTCTCATAAAACCACAAACTATAAACTTCTCTTGGAGAAAGATACTTTTGAAAGGACCTGACATGTTTTAAAGAAAAGGTGGATCCTTCTGTTGACATGAGCAAGAGAGCCATTGCATTAAATTTCCATGTTAAACTACACACACAAGATCTGGATTTTATTTAGGAAAGAATTTTTTATGTAATTAATTTTAAAATAATTAATGGGCTTTAATTTTTAGAGCAGTGTTAGGTTCAGAAAAACCAAATGGAACATACAGAGGGTCCCCCCTCCTGAACCTCCCTCACCATCAAATCCCCACCAGAGTGATACACTTGTTAGAATCAACCAACGTTGATCCATCATTATCAAAGTCCTAAGTTTAAGGCTCACTCTGTTAGGCATTCTAATGGTTTTGACAAATGTATAATGAAAGACATGTTTTCACCCTATAGTGTCATACAGAATAGCTTCACTGCCCTAAAAATCCCCTGTGATTCACCTGTTCATCCCTCCCTCCCTCTCTCCCTTAGAGCCCCTGGCAAACCACTGATCTCTGGATAGTTTTGCCTCTTCCAGAATGTCTTACAAGTGGAATCATACAGTATGTAGCCTTTTCACATTGGCTTCTTTCA
This sequence comes from Camelus bactrianus, assembly GCF_048773025.1. Classification (NCBI taxonomy): domain Eukaryota; kingdom Metazoa; phylum Chordata; class Mammalia; order Artiodactyla; family Camelidae; genus Camelus; species Camelus bactrianus. Next base: position 31,875,136 of record NC_133543.1, on the reverse strand, counting down.
TGTAGCGATATGCATTTAAGACTATTCATTGTGTTTTCACGGCTTGATAGCTCATTTCTTTTTAGTGCTGAATAATATTCCAGCATCTGGATGTACCACAGTGTGTTTATCCAGTCACCTTTTGAAGGATATCTTGGCTGTTTCCAAGTTTCGGCAATTCTGAATAAAGCTGCTGGTAAACCTTTGTGTGCAGGCTTTTGTGTGGGTGTAAGTTTTCAACTTATTGAACTAAATACCAAGGAGCATCATTGCTGGATTGTATGGTAGAAGTATGTTTAGTTTTAATTTGTAAGAAACTGTCAAACTGTCTTTAAAAAGAGGCTATACCATTCTGCAGTTGGACTGCAAATGAAGGAGTGTTCCTGTTGCTCCACTTCCTCTTTAGAATTTTAGGTGTTGTCAGTGTTTTGGATTTTACCCATTCTAATAGGTGTGTATTAATTTACAGTTCCCTATTGACCTATGATGTTGAGCATTTTCATATGCTTATTTGCCATCTGTATACCATCTTTGATGTTCAGATCTTTTGCTCATTTAAAATGTTGGATTGTTTCCTTATTGTTGAGTTTTAAAAGTTTTGTTTTTGTTTTGGGCTTTTTTTGGAGGGAGTGGTATTTATTGGATGAGTCCTTTCTCAGATATGTCTTTTGCAAATATTTTTGCCCAGTGTGTGGGTTGCTTCTGATTTTCTTAATAAAGTCCAATTTACCAGCTTCCCCCCTACCTCCTACCCCTGATTGTGCCTTTTGTGTTGTATCTAAAAAGTCATGCCAAACCAAGGTCATCTGAATTTTCTCATATATTGTCTTTTAGGTGTTTTGTAGTTTTGCATTTTATATTTAGGCCTGTGATCTGTTTTGAATTTTTTTTTTTTTCGCGAAGGGTGTAAGGTCTATATCTAGATTCAGACTTTTGCATGTAGATATCCAGTTGTTCCATCACCATCTGTTGAAAAAACTATCCTTCATTGAATTGCCTTTGTTCCTTTGTCAAAGATCAGTTGACTGTATTTGTGTAGGTCTATTTCTGGGCTCTCTTTTTCTGTTCCTTTGATCTATTTGTCTGTTCTTTTGCCAGTACCACCCTGGCTTGATTACTGTGTAATTAATTTTTAAAATAATAATTAATAAACTAAGTGTTTTCTGTTAAGATTTGTGAAATAAGTTATCTTAAACCAATTTCTAAGTGTGAGATGATATGTCATATTATTTTTTAAAATAGATACTTTACTGGTAATCATTTTAGTAAAATTTATATATAGTGGAAACACTGTCATAAAGGAAAGAAATAAAATTGTAATGTTTTCACTTAGAAAAACTATACTGTTATACTGTAGCTTGTTTTATAAGTTCTGTTGGCTCTTTAATACCTGTTGAAGAATTTTCTTTTTCAAATATAAAATAATAGTTTAAATATAATTATGAAAAAGTCTGTATTCATCTTCTAAAATAGCACTGTCTAGTATGAGAAATGAAGATAGCTGTTCTTACATTTTTTCAAAAACTATTGCTTTTTTAGTATTAGGAAGAAATGATAATTACTTGTCTAAAGTCTTTCATTGTGTAAATCAATGTATAAACCCTTTGGTTTGTGAAACAAATTGAGCTAGATCTTAGAGGACACTAATAAATACATGGCACATTTTTTTGCCTGAAGACTAATTGAGCAGAAAAAAAACCAACCAGTAATATGAAGTGCTGTGTGGTAAGCACAGGGTGGGTGGCAGTGCATTAAACCAGTAATAAGTTATTATGCCTGGTGACTGTAAACTAATGATGTCACTCAGCTAGTTTTTACTCATGGTACCTTTAACCTTGTGTGTCAGAAACAGAATGAATTTACAATAAAAGTCATTAGGTAATTGGAATGATTGTCAGCCATGGTCAACTGTTACAAGTGTATTCTTTTATATCAGTTGTATTCAGGTGTAATTTACTTCTAATAAACTGTACCCATTTTAAGCGGGCAATGTGATGAGTTTTGACAAAAGCACACAGCTGTGTAGCTATGACCATAATTATGATTTGGAACGTTTCTTTCACCCGAGAAAGTTCCCTTGTGCCCCCTTGAAGCAAACCTCCACCACCTCCAATCTCAGTTCCCAGGCAATTGCTGGTCTCTTTCTGTGTTGTAGATTGGCTTGTATTTTCTAGAATTCTTAGTAGTGTGTTTTGCTTAATGCAGAGGACATGTCCTTGAAAAATTGATGGTAAAATGATTTTTTGTAACATCAACAATATGTTTTACCATGTTAAAATTTTGAAATGCTCAAGTAAAGTTCAGTCGGTATTGTTCCTAATATTTTGGGTTTTATGTTTTTCTGCCTTGTCTCCTCTCTGTCATAGCTTTAATCTATATTGCATGTCATTTAATATACAGAACCATCTCATGACACATTATTTTGTAAAGCAAATGATTCTTTAGTAGTTAAACCATTACCTCCTTGTTTGTTTTTAAAAGCTGATAAACAATATACAAAATAGAAATCTACAGATCAAATTGTTGTCATTAAAATTTAATGCCTTCCTTATTCCATACAGTTGTCACTCAATAGACAGTTTAACCTTGCTCTGTAAAAGGCGATTTGCCTTGTCCTTATGCCCTACTGCTCAGACCTCTGGGGATAGGAGAGTGAGAGTGGATAAAATAGCTCTTTACTTTGTAACATTCTGTTCTTTGTGGTTCCTCTTACTCATAGGTAGTCTATTCTGAAAGGACGCTGAAAAGGAGTGGTTGATCTCATGGAGAAAATAGCCCCACCAAGATGAAATTTTAAAATCCTTTAAGACTTTTTATCAAATATACTGAATGTTACTCCCGTTTATAGGAAAGAGTTAAGAGTCCTTTGCATATTAGAATGAGTGGAGTTTTCTGGTTTTGCCCAGAAACATTCTGTTTCTAGAATTTATGCTGCTTCATTTATTAGTCATTTTGAAACTAGAACTAAATAAAAGCCAAACATTATGAAATGTTTTTCATATTTGCTCCACCAAACATATTTAGATTTCTAGTTAATTTGGAAATCTTATACACACATAAAGACAAATAGTCCTATTTTTAACTTATTTAATATAGTAACACTTTGGGTAACTGATGTTCTACCAACGATCCTCAAGTAACTGGCATTATGGAATTATAAGCATGTATCTATTAAGAAATTCTGAAGATCTCCATTTAAACACTGCTTCACTGAAGCCTTCAGACAGAAGAAAAATGTTTTAGAAGTCAGTTTGAGAGATAGCTTGTGTGGGATGGGACTAAATAGCAATGTGATAAGAAAAACCACCTTGAAACTTACATGACTATTATCCTCAAAACTAGTCAGTCAATACTCTTTTCTTTTTTTTTTTTTTAACTAATTCACAGGCTATTTCTATGATTTCCTCATTTGGGGGGCTTGTCTCCAGAAGCCCAGGCATATTCCATTTAGCCTATGTGGTGATGGCAGGTTAAATCAAATGGGAGAAGGGACATAGACAATTACCTGTGCTACAAAGCAGGTTGCACTCATGTTCTGGTGGTGGCGTGTCCAGTGTATAGTAGGAGATAAAAGGGAATTCTGGCTTGGATATCAGGGAAGCCTTCGTGAAGTGACACAATTTAAATAGAGTGATGAGTTGCATTTAGATTTTTTTTTTTTCATTTACAAAGTTACGATTTCCTTTAGAGAATTTGGAAAACCAGAGAAGCATTGAGAAAAAAAGAAAAATAAATTAAATTACCATTAATGTTTTTATAGGTATTCCCTCTTTTTTTCTTTTGCTATATGTTGACCTATCATTTTTCATTTTATAATATGGACATTTCTCCATGGCATTAAGTGGTTTTTTTTTCCCTGCAACATCATTTTAAATAGCTATAGAGTCATTTAACAACTGTATAGATAATAATGTAATTTAGTTAACCAGCCACCGATGATTGAACATTTAGATTGTTTCTGCTTTTTACTCTGTGAAAAACACTGTCAAAACCCTTCTTGTGAACATGCCTGATTCTTTCTTTTCAATTAATTCATATTTTGTCAAAATAATACATTTACCTACTCTAAAATTCTAATTGTTGTAAAAGGCCAATTAGAAAATTCAGTTGTGCTTTGCCTACTTTTTCCGGTCCCCTTCTCTCTTAAAAATGATGTTTAACCTTTCATCTGCTTCTTCTGGTTATTACATATCTCTGTATTGCTGGATCACATATATACACGTTGTTAACTTTTAATGCATACATTTTAGATATTGTTTGTTGGCTTTATATTATGGTCTTTAAGGACTTCTTATCTTTCCACCTCCATCTTTCCCCGACATATTCCCAACTTTTGGCTGACTTATTTTTAGGGTTGCATTATTCTACTATGCAGATATTGTTTATAACTGAGTATTGTAATAACCTCTGATAAAAAATATGCTTTTGATTTTGTTTTTCATGAAGTTAGTAGTCCCTTATTTTTTCATTTATCTAGCTTATTTGTCACTCTTAATATTTCTTTCTGTATCTTCCAGGAGCTTCTTAGTATTCTTTTCTATAAGGTGAATTGCATTGAATAATTTAATTGTTTCCATTTTTTTCTTGACTGTACATTTACAGGAGACTTCCATTCTCCTTCCGTCTCATTTTCTAGATATGCTCTCTTCCTGTGTTTCCCTTCTGCTGTTAAACTAGGAACTCCCTTTGCCTTTTCCTGAATCTCATACTGTCTTCCTTCTTGTCTTATTCCTTTATTTTTGTGGTATATATCCAGTTTCCTGGGAAAGGTTATGTGTGAGAAAAATACCTTTATTCAGTTTTCTCACTTGATTAGTATTTTGCCCAAATAATTACATTTTGTGTTGAAAATCACTTTCCTTCAGAGTTTTTGAAGGGATTAACACTGTCTTCCTGCTTGCTGTTGCAAAGTCTAAAAGTCCTTTTTGATTCCTTTTTGATTTAACTGTATAAGAAAAATAAGTGGAAGTGGAATGTTTTGGTATAAGGGTATCTTTTTTATTTTAAAGTTTAAGGATGGGGACAATGAAAAAGGGATTCAAGGCAGAAGGACTGGCAGAGGCCAGGAGACAGCAGAGTGTCCAGTATGTTTAGAGAATGAGGACATGCAGGTCTGCGCGGGGAGAGTGTGGGAAGCAGTTGGAACAGGGTGGACTGAGGCTCAATAATGGATACTTATGGCCTGAAGCTTTGAATTTGTTCTGTAGGTACTAATTCACATGGCTCCCATCAGTTGTATGAAGCTTTCCTTGACTCATGTTTGGCAAAACGAATTGACCCCTGGTTTATCCTTTCTTAGCACTTTGTGCATGCTCATTCATGCATGCATGCACATGTGTGTGCGGACACATGCACATGCACACACACCTCTTTAAGTGTCTATGTGCCTATCTTCTAGTGAGACTAGATCTTTGTGTGAGGCTGTGACATAATTAGGTACGAATTAAACAAAGCACAGCAGGTCAGTTCTTAACATTCATGGTGGTTGGGATGCCACTGGAAATGGGAGGAAGGACAGGAGGAAGCAGGATTTAAAGGAAGAGAGAACAGAAGGTTACTGCATTGTCTAGATTTGAAGAAATAAGTCTCTGATGTAATAGTCTACTGAGACTAAGAGGGATATTTCTTCCAACAGTTATATTCTGATCATTCCCAGGGGTCTCATTATTCTTAATTTTGGAAATACTATGTTATTTTTATGTATCTTGTACACATTTTGCTTTAAACTTTTCCCCCTTTTTGTTTCTGTTGAGAATAGTCTGAAACAGTTTTAATTCCTACTTTTATTAATTTTTTTTAAAGATCAGTGATGTTTTGGTTACACAATTATTATTAATGATGATCTGAAATACCATCTTAATTCCATATGGTTCAAGAAAAGCACTAAATGGGGAATTTTGGATGAAAATAATTGATAAAAATATATTCTCACTTACAGGCATTTTCTTACTCTAGCAGATTCATTGCCTAAGAATATTATCCTTAATATTGCCCAAAAGGTTCTTTCCTAACTAGATGAAGTTTGAAATGTTATTAGAACTTTACTTTGTTGTTATAAAACATGACTAATTTCTCCACAAAAATTCTATATTAAGAATATGACCTTGTCACCAAGATGATTGATTTTTCGGATGAAGTAAAGAGTTATTTAAAAGTTGTGTTTGTGTGTTTATTTATTGATTAGATTGATTGCTTAAAAGCAAGATCAAATAATTTTATTTAAAAAGATGCACCATATAACAAATTTCTGAATAATATACCACTGATGAATCTTTACTTTCCAAGATGTTTTTTGATTCGCTAGTACTCTGCTAAGAAAAGAGGCTAATGTATTTAGAAATTTTCATGATGCTAATTTGTTTATTAAGCACTTACTATATGTCAAGCTCTAGCTCAAATGGTTAAGGGACACTGTCTTATTTAAAAATACCCCCCGATCAGGTGGGTCTTGTTTATTATTATACGAGGAAATTGAAGCACAGAAAGGTTAAGTTTCTTGCCCCAGATTACGCAGGTACCAGTAGCAAGACAGGAGATGTTTGCCTCTGATTTGTGTCTTTCCATTATTAAGCATTATTTCTTTCGAAGTATTATGGGAAGGATTCTAAGGAAGATTAATCCTGTAAGTGGCATCACATGTGAATGGTATGTACACCTCCCCAGTCAGCAGATGAATGTTTTATTTGCTAATTTCTAATAGTAGATACCTTCTCAGATTTTTTTTTTTTTTGGTCCTTCTAAAATTTCATACACAGCACTGGCCACTATCTTGCACGAATGAAAAAAGATGGTCCAATGTAAGATTATTATTTAGCTAGTTTTTTTCTTTTTTTTTTTTTAATATACTGTCTAGAAAGTAAGATTTTCTTTGAGAAATTTTCTGTACTTACTGATACAACATTGGTATCCTTGTTTAATGTGTGTGATTGATATAATTTTATATTTACTTTTTATACTGTCTTATACTATTCTTTCCCAAACCACGTAAGGCCTCTCCAACTGCTATTTCTCCTTGGCGGTATCTTTAAGAAGTCACAACATGTTTCTTCCTGAACACCCAACAGTTTAGTATTCTGTCAGATGTTTTGCAGGGCTTGAGCAAGTTATAGTGAACGTCTTCAAGAGGCAAGTAGGCAGAGCGCTGCAGCTAAGACACCTGTAGAGATCAGCACACCTGCCCTCAAGCAAAAGCTAGTAATTAGCTGCTCACATTCCCTTGCAAACTTCCCCAGTGCTGTTGCACATGAAACGCAGAGATCACAGCGATGCTGTCATGAGCTCCGCACTGTTGGAGTTATTTATGCCCACTCAATTTTTAATGTTCCTATAAGACATGTTGATGGGAACCCTGAGCCCAAAGGGATTTGCATGCTTGATCAAACCTGTGATGATTTAAATATAGAAATAAAGAGAAACCTGTGGATTACACTGACTGTTAACTTTTAGGATGGCGTTAGTGGAAGACATTAACATGATACTGGAGGCAAAGTTGTGTTTGATCAACCGTCACAACTTTTTTGTTTCTTGACAGCAGGTATAGCTTCAGTAAATCTAAACAAGTTCTCTCAGGCGTATAGATCCAAGTGCATGTGGATATCTGGATGGCATCGTCTGAATATTTTAAAATATGATTTTATACCAACCACTTTTTTGGAAACTAAACTACTACCAAGTACCAACCTTTTAATCCTACCACATTGTCACATATAGTTAAAGAATGAGGTGACAGATGATTGAATTTTAGTAAAATAACTATATGTAAATATGAATTGGATATATTTTGACCAAAGAAATTATCACTCAAAGTACTTAGACACCTTTTTATGCCATTGTTTTAATTTTAACATTATATATGTCCTGGATATTATATGGCATAAAAGCTAGTGTCTTACCAGGTAGTTTTTAACTGTGAGGTTCAGTTCTTTGATTATTATATTTGTATAAGTTATTAATAAACAGCTTCACTAAAGATGCATTACTGACGATTCTTGAATATATGTAGTTTGAAAAATGCTATAATTTCTATTATCATAGCAAATTCAGTTCGCATTTATTCTGAGGGGGAAGAAAAAACTCTAGCACCTCATCATTTAAGCCTAGTATGGTGGATATACATGCTCCCTAAATTGATTCTCAGAGACAAATATGCAGGGTGGAGTTGTCAGATTATAGCCGAACTAAGAAAGATGCTTTCCAGCCCTGGACTGTCATTGACAGAGGTGCTAGTGAATTCAGTCACCCATTGTGCCCCATGTTTTCTTTCATTGGTACAGAGGTAGAATCTTCCAGTGGGTTTCTGTGCACCGTTACTCATGAGTTCTTCAGGAAAAGTGAAACGAATGATGTGAATGTTAAAAAGCTGGATTTTACGTTTGCCTGCATTTCTAGCGGAAGTCAGCCTCAGTGTGGATGGAACTGGGGATGCTCCGCTTGTGAGCTCATGATTGTGATGCTAGCATAAGCAGTACTTTTGTGTGTTATATGCAGAAGGTTTTGGCTAGTTTATACCTCATTGACTTTCAGGAATTTCACAGGAGTCATTCCTAAGAGTTGGTCTGTCTATGGTGGCCTTTGGAATTCCTAATAACTTCATATAAATATTGCATAAAACATTTGGCAGTCTGTTTCTTACATAAATGCACCATGTGCCCCGGGTCAGTATCTTATTTATCTTTTTACCCTTGATGCCTAACTCAATGCGATCAGTCAGTGTTGGCTGGATTAGTAAATGACTGAAAATACTGTGTAATGCATACGAATAGCCCATGGAAACACTATAGTAATGAGTGGATCATATGGAACATTTTTTGTAATAGAATTCACTTTTTTCCTGTGTATTTTTTTTTTCAGTGTAATCCTAGGTTGATTTTTTTCTAGAATAAGTGTTGATCAACTTTTTTTTTTTGCCATCAGTACATCAAAAATACTCTGTGAAAAAACGTTTTGTATCTTTAGTATACTAAAGTGAAATTCTTCTTACACTAAGTCATAGTCTGCACCATGTTGCTTACTCAGCCTTGTTTGCTGCTGCTCTCTAACCCAGTGTTGCTCCGCCTGTGTTGGACAGACTTTTCACCCTGTTTTGGGATAAGCCACACCTCTTCCTGGCCTCGTGCCTTGATCTCTGAGCTCCAGTGTCATGAACTCCTGAGTGTCTTCTGTTTTGGACTCACCAGTTTAGAACTGAATCATATGTGTTTCTGTATTTCGCAAAATGTATGTCTCCATCTAGTAACTTCATTACTATAAATAAACTTCCAAAGAAAGTAAGAAAGACAGACAGGTAGACAGAGACAGGAGAGAAGGAAAGAAGGAAGACAGGAGGGATGGGGGGAAGGACGGAAGGAAGGAAGGAAGGAAGGAAGGAAGGCAGGCAGGCAGGCAGGCAGGCAGGCAGGAAGGGCAGACCGGAGAGTATTTTGTGGAATAGGGAAAGACCAATGATTTTGGAATTTGAAAAACTTGAGTTCAAATCTGATTCTTCTTCCTCACTTTGTAATCATGGATGAATGCAAAAGATATTAATATCTACCTGATAAGCTTGTTGTGTTAAATTAATTAATGTATGTAAAACACTTTATTAGCACATTCTATGGCACATAATACATGTTTATAAATCTTAGCTAACTCTATTATTTTGCAGGTGAGGAATGTGAGATTTAGAGAGGTGACCAGTGGTCATTCAGTCAAGTAACTTATGAAGAGAGGATCGAAACCCAGGTTCCTCTTACTCTAAAGCTGTGTGTTTCAAACATGAGTGTACATCAGAATTTCCTGAAGGTCTTGTCAAAATACAGAATACTCGGCCCCATCCCAGATTGAGACAGGAGGGAAGGGGGCAGGGCACAACCACTGAAGGAATGACACAGCAATTGAGGACAGGACACACTGGTTAGAACCAAGATGGTGGAAGATTTGACTTCCAGTAGACCTTGAACCTCATGGCACACCCACAGGCACCATGACAGTTCCTAGGCTGACCATAAAAGGTCCAAAAGAGGACGGGGCCTAATTCCTGGAAATCTCCACCCCTTCCCCAACATAGTTGGAATAATCCTCTTACAAGTTAGCCTATGAAATTACCCAGCTCGTAAAAACTGACAACCATGCACCTGGTAGTCATGCTCTCTCTTGCTTTCTGAGGTGGCCTGCACTCTGTCTGTGGAGTGTGTATCTACTTTTACTTTAAATAAACACCCCCATACCTCTCAGTCTCTCTCCCTCTCGCTGTTTGAGATGGCCCGCATTCTGCCTATGGAATGTATATCTCCTAAGCCATTTTCCTTTCTGAGCTGGACCCCACTCTGTCTATGGAGTGTGTATCCCTCTAAATAAACTTGCTTTCACTTTACTAGGCCTTGCTCTTGAATTCTTCCCTGCTCGAGGCAAGAACCTATCCTCCAGCAACAAGAATTTCTAGTTGTGTAGGTCTGGGATGGGGCTTGGGAATTTGCATTCCCAACAAGTTCCCAACTGCTACTGCTGTTGCTGTCACTGCTGGTCCAGGGACCACACTTTGAGGACCAGTGCCCTTTATAGCAGTATTTCTCACCTTTAGCTGCATGTAAAAAATCATCTGGACCTTCAAAAAATTATTGATGAAACCAAAATCTCTGATTGTGAGGTTTAAGTATCAGTTTTTGTTTTTTTTTAAGCCCTCCCCGTGATTCTGTTGTGTAGCCTGAGTTGGAAATACCACTCTGCCTAAAGCTAGACTCTTTGCAATTTTCCATTAGAATTGGGTCCCAAGCAAAGCGCTGGCTTTGAACACCTCCTGGGTGCTCAGTGAAGCAAGACCCCTATAGGGTGGTGTTTTTGCCCTGTGATAATTGAAAACAATTGCTCCAGCCTAGAATTCTTTTATTATTTTAAATGTTCTCATTATTTGTATCTTTTGTTTGCATTTCTCCATCCAGTTTCACCCTCAAACAATGTGTCTTGAATACATTCATCAATCTTTGGGGTGGATTTTATGTTAATATTTGGCAGAAGCAACTATTTAGCAATAGTTGACTTGAAGTACAAAGTAAATAAAGGAATGTATCTAATTAAAAAAAAAGTCACTTTAGCAACCTACTGTACTTTTAGAGTTCTGATTGTGAATTTCTTCTTTTTTTGAGATGTTGATGGAAACCATATTTTTATTTTAGGGCACACAGTTATTGGTTAAGAACATTATGATAGCTGTGCACCCAGGAGTACTTAAGAGAAAAATGCAGCAGGTTAATTGATAATATTTCAATCACTTTTTTCTGTTACATGGTTTGGTCAATAAATATATACAAACCAAGACATCCATAACTGGATAAGAGTGGGCAAAATACCACGTAATTTCGTTAACCTTTAAGCAATGAAATTATAAATCCCTATGCAAATGATTAAGGTTATCATTTTCTATCACCCCCTTTTGATACCTACAGATCATTAATTCTTCTTTGTCCTGTTGAGTCTTATTAAAACTTCTGACTGATGTACTTTTATTAAAAGGTTTAGAATTTACCAATTTAAAACACTTGCTTCACATTATCACCTCTAATTTAACCAGCTCATTAAGCACAGTATTTTGCAAAGGTAAAAAGTCAATAGCTGTTTCTATAACAAAATAATACATTGAAATGAATTTTAAACTCTGCTTAGAGGTGAGCAACTGCTGTATACTACTAGGTCTTTTGATAGTTGATTTGTTCCTTTAGTATGCAAATTTTAGGTTTACAAAGATCTACAGCTTTTATTTAAGAAATATGCCTGGAGGCTAGATTGGTAAGCTTTAGGGAGGTATCTAGTTTGGTGTGAAATAAATAGTTGTTAAAGGATCACATGAATTGGGTCCCAGAAGATGAAGAGTAGAGTTGAGACAGATTGAGGAAAACGGACTGCATTTCATTTTATTTGCCTAAAAATATCTGTAAATTAAAAATGAAGACAATGAATGATGGCAACACAAATCAAATTAATGTAAATAAGCCTTTCTTGGGGGGTAGATTTTGTGAAAAGTTCTGACTTGTAAGAAGTTTAAAGGAAAGGACCTACTCCATCCCTGACAGCTTTACAGCTTTAGGGGGAAGATTTTCTCTTGGCCAAGGAGGGAGGAATAGGTCACTCTGCTGCCCGGTTAAGCTGGCAGCATCACTTTTGGACCATGAGATGACAGATGTCATAGAATATGCTCACATGCAAAAGAAAAGGACTCAGGGTTTCTGTCTTAAGTTGGAGACCATAGGTATTCTGGTTTACAAGTGTTAAGCTAATAATTTAATAGATTTCTAGCTTTGGGGAAGTTTTGCATCACTGATCTTTTGGAATCTCTGACTTTCAAACAGATTTTTTTCTTTCCTTAAACAACTTTGAAAAAAAGATTATGAAATATATTTCTGTATAGATAGCTTATAGAATCCTCTTCATTTTTTTTTAAGTGCATCTGTCATTCTAGATGTTTTTAAGCAACTAGCCTCTCAGAGATAGAATATATGAACAGCATTATCTACCAGTTGAAATGGCCTCTGTGTATGCATGCTAGTTGTGTATCTCTGGTGATGGACAGTGAGTTGCGGGGGCCAGGGGTGATGATGATGTGTGACAGTCATGCAGGAAAAACGGATGTGGAGCGTGAGGAGGTCCATGTCCTAGGTGTCATTTGAGCCCCTGGGTTGTGCCCCTCCAAGTGTGGGTCCTTGGCTTCGCGCAGGAAAGAATTCAAGAGCGAGCCACAGTTGGGTAAAGGTAGATTTATTCAGAGATACATCGAAAGGCAAGAGAAAGACCATGAGGTGTGGAGATTGGGTGCTCAGATTAGAGTAAAAGTAGGTACCCACTCCATAGACAAGAGTGTGGGCCGTCTCCAAATGGAGAGAGAGACCCTGAGGGGTAGTGTTGCCTGTTTTTATGGGCTTTGGTAGCTTCATATGCAAGGAAGTGGAAGGAGCAGTCTAGCCTGGGGAAGGGGCTGGGATTCCCAGGAAGTTGGCCATTTCCCACTCTTTGACCTTTTGTGGCTAGCCTTGGGACTGCCATGGTGCCTGTGGGCATGTTATTCACCATGTTAATATATTACAATACGCATATAATGAAGCTCAAGGTCTACTAGAAGTTAAATCTCCCATCATCTCGAGCCTGAAGGCCTACTGGGGGTTGAGTCTTTCACCGTTTTGATGTTAATTGCTGTAGCATTCCTTGAATGGCTGTGCCCTGCCCCCTTCCTGTCTCATTGGTGGGAAGCTAGCATCTTTCACTGAGGCTATAATCCCTAACTCCTCTACCATCCGGGACCCCTCTATGCACATACATGTATATATATAAATAAATAGATTTCCATACCTTTTCCTATTCGGTGTTGTTTTATTTATTTTTATTTTTGAACTTCAAGATTCTTTACAAAACTTTTGAATTGTCACTGTTAGTTGGTTCTACTTGATTCAAATCGGATAAGCACCAAGGGGTATGAAATCTCTCCTCCGATACCTTGGTCCCTAACACTCACTTTCTTTATACACAGGTAACCAGTGTTACCATCTTTTTGTGCATCCTTCTAGAGACATGTATGCATATTTAATCAGTGTATATATTTTTGCCTGTGTAATTACTTATGTATTTACCTCTTGAGCTTTGTATTTTGGAAAAAGGATTTTTTTTAATGTGAAACTGCATTTAAAAATATAGTCTGTATAACCCTGTTCAGATATGAATTATTTCTATACTTTTTTTTTGAAACATTGAAATTCTTTTAAGAACCAACCCTCCACCCCCAACAAACACTCACACACACACACACACACACACACACACACACACACACACAGAACTTTGTGAAGCAGAATTACATACAAGTGTTTGGAAGGTCCCATGGTTATTAATCAAGGCCTGACTTTACCCTGCGGCCTCAGTGGTCATTCCCTGTGTCAGAGGCCCGTACCGTTTTCATGTTTACATAGTATTGTTTTCGTCTTCTTGAAGAATTCTCATTTGGATGCATTGGGCTCAGAGCAGATGACTCTTTTGTGTCTTCTTTCATTATTTCATCGTTATCCTCTCCTCCACTCACCTAGTTTTGCTTCTAAATTTTCATCTCTTGTGAGTTTTTGTATTTGGAGCAACTCTTGTTTTTATTTAATTTGACTTTTTCTGATCTTAGTTGAGTGTATCAGTTTAAGAATACTGGGAACTATCTAAGGATTTTTTTCTGTTCTTTTAAATTTTACTTCTGTTGAGTCTGCAAATGGTAGTGATGAGAGTTTGGGGTCTGGAGCCAGATTGCCTGAGCTTGAGGCCTAGAAACATGACCTTGGACAACCTTTCTTTGACAGCAGAAATTGATCCCATTTGTCTGTAGAAGCAAGAAACACAATTCTTTTAATTGAATGGAACTCGTCAAGAATTTGGATAGAATGTGGTTCTTTGTTAAATACTAAGGGTACAAAGTACTCTGTGTCCTCAGCCAATTTTTCAAAAAATTTCAGAAACGCTGTTTAGTCCTTGATCTCAGGCCTCTACTCTAACAACAGGGTGCATATCACAGAATCGTTAACTCAGTCTAGGTGCGTGTATTTTGATGCTTGGAAATAATGAGGTTGGGATTCTTTGTCCTCCAGAATAGCTCTCCTGTCCCCATCTCTGAAGTGAAGAGGTCTGCCTGGCTGTCCCCACAGTCCCTTCCTTGTCTCCATCCCCTGAGGCCCTGACAACTTTGGGGATTGTAGTAAACGTCTCCGTGCTGGAGTAAGTAGATGTAGGCCTTGCTCCCATGCCTTGGTCAAATCATCTTGTTCGTGTCATTTATATCGTGTATCACAAATTGAAATGATCCTGCTGGTACACATGTCTCCCATCATCCTTCCTCCTCTCCCCAGGATTAAGCTCCGGCAGGGCAAGCTTTCTTGTCTCGTTCACTGGTGCATCCCCAGCACTGGTGCTGTGCCTGGTAAATGCTCCAGAGGTAAATGTCTAAATACATTTTTTTTTTCAGAGAATATACTACGTAGTCATTATTTGAGACAGGCTATCTCGAAGGTTTTTTCCCCTCCTTTTTGATTTATGTCTTCTCAGGGATGATTTGTTGGTTGCTGTTCTTTCGGTGACAGCTCCGCTCAGCATCCTCTCTCTGGCTATGAATGCTTTCCCGTCTTGCTCACAGTTGGTGTCTGAAAGGTTCTCCGACCTGGTTTTTTTCTGGTAGAGGTTATTCTGACTCTGTGATTACTGTTTAGAATAATTCTTTTAGGAGATGTGTTTGGCTAATCCTGCGATTCTGTGCTATGTAAACTGTTTGGGAACCACATTTCTTGCGGCTTTGATAGCTCCTCCCTTTTGCTTGTCGTGTAGGATCCTTTTTGGATGAGTTACTATGTTAGTTCTGACCTTGTCAGTATTCATATGCCCAAGAATCCTGACTTTAATATATACAGAACAGGAAAGTCACAGTATCCACCCTTGGGGGTATGGTAATGTCTCCTCTCTGCACTGTGCCTGGCTCGTGGAGAACACAGGGCTGTGTAAGGTACCAGTTTAAAGCTGATGTTATGCTCTGCCGGAAAGTAGTGTTCTTAAGGTGTTTACCCCAGATCTACAAGTGTCTGTGCACCTCCACTGCTTCCCTGGAGTCGAAACCCCAGAGCTGGGCTGATTATCCATATGCATTCCAACCTGCCTTTGAGATTTTTAGACTATCCTCAGTAGAAGTTCTTGACAGTTTTTTGGATTACAGACCTTTTTGCAAATCTCGTAAACTACTGACCTTCTCCCCAGAGAGATATACATTTACATAAGCCCACACATTTTGCATATATCATTCTGCAGTGCACAGACTCCTGAAAGTCGTCTATATACCAGGGTTAAAGACCTCTAATCTGAATTATTATAGTTATTTTTTTTGAGTTATAATTAATTTGGGAACTCCTTGGGAAGACTGAAGAAAGCTCTTATTAGTTAAGGCTCAGAGCATTTCTGTTTCTAGAGGTTTTCCTCCCATCCTGGAATAGCCAAGAATCAGACTACTAGATAGTTCAGGTGAACTTGTCCAGGTTGGGATTCAGAATGCAGATTGGGTTTCTTTTGACTTAACTGTGTCCTTTGTGATTTTGCAGATACCTCTGCATTAGCCAGATTGGACATGTGTAAAGAGACACATCGGTTTATCTGGATCATCAGGTGAGCAAATAGGACTTCATTTTTATTTCTCCATCAATTAAGTCCTCTGGCAGTACGTGGTCATTTCCCATCACCTACTCTTCACTGAGGTGTGGGACAATAAGATGATAAATATTTCTAAAGAGAAGGAAGCAGCCTCTCAAGTTTTACCAGATTACTTCTTCAGCTACTTGAAGTCAGATCTCTTTATTTTTATTTTGTCTCATTATTATTTCATATATTCACACTTTATATAGTATATAAAAACTTCCCTCACTTCTTTTTATCTATATACTTTGGAGAGTTGTGGACAGCTCTCATATTGCTCCTTGGTTGTCAGCCACGTTATACACATTTAACTCCTTTAATCTTTCTTTGTAATTCATTCGGCTTGGCTGCTTTTTCTAGATTTCCCCCCATTTCATCTGCATCACTAATAAACAGAAAACATAGGCTAGTGCCTAATTTTTTCTATACCTTTCATTCTTTTTGCTTCCTGCCTTTGCCTCATATTCCTTGCTGAATTAAAGGTAGCTGGACATCACTCTCTGGATCACTTTGGCAGTACATGAATGCCTTGCCTGCAACTCTCAGTGTCCCGTGTGGTAATAGCATCAGCCGTATATCCCAGAGGAGAGAAAGCAAATGCAGAAGGAGAGCAGTGAGGAACAAAATAATGCATTCTTTGATTATATGGTAAACTTACCCTTGCCACCCAGAGCCGATCATTATATCTGAAACCTTTATCACAGGTTTTGTCATCCCAAAGTATTGTGCATGGGCACTAATTTAAACAAGATAAGTATGTATGTTATTTGAGGTTTGGCCACTGCTCGATCTCGGTTTCTTCCCCTCGTTCTCCCTCCCCCATTGCCTTTCCCAACACTGATCGTGATTTGCTGTCAGAATCCGTGGCCGTGAATAAAACTGGGCAGGGGATCGTTTTGTCAGAAATTAGATAGGCTCAGGTCGTAAATGCTCCGTGCCCCCATGTGTGACATCTGGGGCCAGTGCTTCAGTCCTTGCTGTTTCTGTAACAGCCTTTGGTCTTCTTCTCACAGCTGATTCGGTGGGGACGTGCAGGAGGAATGGACCAGCAGACCTTTGGTGTTACTCATCAATGCTGTATTAGTTTCACAGCTTCCCCCCCACCTCCCCGACTGGCAGGGAGAAGCACACTGCCCCTTGATGGTGCCGAGCCCAGGGTACAATATGCCAGCGTGGGACCCGGGTTTGTCACACAGTTCCTTCTTTCTTTTCATTTGGTGTAGAAAACGGAGCTCTGCCTCTACTTATCTGTGTGTTAGAGAGAAAAAGGCCATACCTCGAGGAGCTAATGGCTTGTTGGTGTTTTCAGTCACCAGATTCAGGTAGAAGATTTAGCTGAAGCTTGCAGCAGCACACACTTGGCTTTCTCATCTGTGTTAGCTTTGCTTCTAGTACAGAATTGAGTAGGATAGAAGAGACGGTTTTCCTGTTTGTGTCTGTGGCAACTTTGTAGATGATTTGTGGTTTAATCCTTTAAACATTTTCAATCATTTATCACCTCTTTCCCTGTAAAAGCATAAATTATTCAGATTCTAATGTTATAATCTTTTAATCAGATTATTTAATTTTGGAGAAATCAAGGTCACAATAGCAGCCCACACAGTTGACTCTGAGGAGCGACCTAAAAATTATAACACTTATATTAGTTTCTTTTTTTGGCCAGATTTTATGGCCTTCCTTCATACGATCAGATTTTAAATAAGATTATGTGATGGTGAGTCATGTACTTGGTCTCTGACCTCTTAAACAGGTACATATATGACTCGGACCCCTTTTCAGTCTGATTTTTTAAATGTTAATCTCTCACATGGCTTTCAAACTGTCGACAATATTGTACTCACGCTAATTTCTTTAGGCAATTGATCCATTCTTCAGCATAACTTTTGTTTCTTGGGTCTTTTCAAGACCTGTCAAAGGAAACAAAATGCTAACCTGACTTTAAGGGGCAAAAAAAAATCCCCCCCTCTACCCTGTACTATATTATTCTTTGTTCTCTGTGTGCATCAAAGTGACAATCCCACACTGTCTCAATTGAGCGAGTCTAGCGCAAAAATAAAAAACAGCCTGGCACTGTTCTAGGCTGGCAGCCAAACTGTTTTGTGTAGCTTGGTTCTGGCGGTGGTTTTCATAAGGCAGAGGGTCTACCGTCCCAGCGTCACTGAAGGAAGGCAAGCAGCCTTAGCCTTTCCTGCTCATGCCGTTTCTTTTCCCTCGTCTTCCTCTTTCTTCACGTAGAACACCATCAAGAAAAAAATACTTTTTCTTAAATAGAGACATCGTTCTCCTCCCAGCTTCCACATTTCCTAAACGGCATTGTTCCGTATAGGAGCTTGTGCTATATTTGCCTTTTCCAGCTCTCTTAGAGATTTCCTTCACAGTTGCATTTTTGCCATACTCTTCAGAAAACCCTTTTGAATATTGCTAACTTTGGTCATGTTGACATAGTATTTTTGATTGGTTGGAATCTTGTCTTTCTTCACAGCTTATTATTTGAATTGAAACTCTTGAGTAACATTTGCTTATAATATATGAATTTTTATGCCAAGGTGTCTCTTGTTGGGACCAAAAAGCTTCCTATTGTTTTTTTTTTATTTTTGTCTAAAACAGAGTCTGTTCCTATCTTTTCTAGATTGAATGCTCATTTTTAGAATGTCTGATAAATGTAGCTGGAAAATCAAGTGAGCTTTCACTCAATATAAAGATGTACATTTAAAATTTTTTCCTTTGAAATCAAAATGCAAGGTAGAACACAAAAGTGTTTTTAAGCTTCTCAATTATTTCTAAATTGTAGTTAGTGACGTACTCTTACAAGGGACGTGAAAATGTAGCTTTAGGATTTTTCAGTGATGATTTGAACAGGAGACTAGATTTTCACTATGAGCAAACATTCTGTGAAATTTCGTAGAATGTTCCTCAAGATGTAAATTGTTTTCTGTTGTATTAAGCAAAACAAATGATTTATATTCAAGTGATCACTTTAAAAATTAGTGTTTTGCAATCAAGATAAGTTAAATAGGCAGAATATGTTTTCTTAGGAGATTGATATTATTTTGACTGATTTTTATTTTTAAGATCATCAGTGATTTCTGGCAATAAGAAAATTACTTCAGGAGAAAAAACTCATGTCTTTTTGTAAGTGTGTAACAAATATGATGGAAAAGAAAATAAATAGTGGTTTGTGTTAAAATTATTAAGGTGAAACATTTTTATACCCCATATATGCTGAAAAATATATCTATTATGGGTATAGTAAGATAAACTTGTACAATCTAACAGTTTTTTCCTCCCAGAGATTTCTGATTTAGAAGAGGCTTTAAAATCATTAAAAAGGCTTGTAAAACAGGTATATCAGATGTGTGCATTAAATAAACTCACCTGTTATTTTCTCTCATGCTCAAGACAGGTTCAGCAACATATTGGCTCATTACTTTAACAAAACAAACAAATACTCAAATTGATTTGTGTGTATAATGCATATGTATTAAATACTACAATTCTTACTTCCTCCCCAATGCTGTTTTTTTTTTTTTTTAAATCTTGTATTTAAGTGACTTTTTCTGTAGAGCAGCTAAAATGAATCTGGGTGGCATGTTTGTTAAATTATATTAATTAAATCTTTAGGTCAGAATTTTAGCTTGAATGATAACAGTTTTGAGAAGGAATGCCAGTGAAACTGGTTTTTTCTCTTAGTTCAGTTAAGTACTTGACTATCTTGAGTCCTTTGTGTCAAGGTTTGGTAATATTAGAATTGGTGGTTAAGGATAATACAGACAAAAACTCTTTCATTCTGTATATTCACATATATTGAATAATGTGTTTTGTAGATTGAATACTGCTCATTGACTTTAAATACATTTTCTCCATTGATATGATTTTTATTTGCAATTAAGCTCTTTATCTCTTTTGTGGTAGGAATATATCTTTCAGTGACTTAGGAATTACAATGTGAATTGTCCTATTTATTTGTTTATTATAACTATACACAGAGACATAATGGAAATATATTTAAGACCTATAATGTTTGAGCAGTGTTTTTGATAAATGCTACTGAATTTTTCATTTTTGTAGGTAATAAATTCTGTAGTTTTGTTTCATTCAGGACACATATCAAGGCTGCTATTATCTTTATAGTTTGATATTTTACAGTTTGCAGGAGTTATGATATAGAAACTTAATCCTTACATTTGTAAAAGCATGGAAAATAAATTTATTAATGGATGCCAGCAGAACTGGATAAAAACAAGATTTATCGTTTTAACTAGGATTTTATTATATTATATACCACGTTTATAATTATGACTAGGTATTTTATGTCATTTGAATATCAGTACAGATTTTAAACCTAACTCCTGGGTAAGTAGTGTTTGATGTTGGTAACATACAATGACAAATAGTGATTTCTAAGTTCATGTGGTCAAAAATATGAGTGATCTTCCCTTAACCATACAGTACGTACTTCAGTGTTAAAAGTCAGTAGAGTATTGCATGAAAGAGTATGTATTAATTCAGTTGTTTGATTCTCCCCTTAGTTTTTTGATTCATTTTAATTCCCCCTGCCCGACATCTTATATTATCATTCTGTAGAATACTTTCACAAGTATTTCATATGTTTTCTGTGGCATCTCACACTGCTCACTTTTTATCCATAGTACCATATGAGTTCCCCCTTTCAGGTTTACGCTGCATATTTTAAGCTGCTGATAGTGTAAGTAGATTGCAAGGTAAAGTGACATTTAGCTTTTTGAGCTAGTCTCATTTTTAGTATGAGAGCAGGTTTTTTTTTTTTTCCTCCCTGTCTTCAATCTTCTCATATTTCTCATTCAAACAATCTTACTAACATGGAACAAAGAAATTCAGAGATTTGGCTACAGCAGCAATTGAAATGCATGAAAAAGTGGCTACTACAATACAATTTTATTAATGAATGATCTACATTGGTTCCAGCTGTGTCCATGTGATTAGGCCTTCACTAGGCAACAATGGGTATTTCCCTATTGCTTTTATTTGATTTCCAAGAATGTGTCATCTGTTACATCGGCCCCTGCCAATATGCCCCCTGTAAAAGTGTTTTTTTTTTTCCCTTCCAAATTTCTGAAGCATAAGTTGAATACCCACACATATCCCTGCTGAAATATTGTTTCCAGTGGATAGTGGCCTAGGTTTGTATGCCTGGTGTTGCATACCAAAATTTCAGAATATAAATTAAAGTGAATGTTTATTAAGATTATCGATAAATTTTCGGAAGTGCAGTTGCCTGGTAATGCTAAAGATAGACTATTTTCGCTTTTACGTTTCCATCTTAATATTTTATTACAGTGGTATAATGTGTTATAGAGGTGGACAAGCTTGCAGATTGAAATGGGGCTCGTCCAGATTGTTCCCTTCCCTGGACCATATGGTATAGTTCTAAAAGCCTTTTGTACGCTGTCTGTTCAGCTTATTGTAAACTCAATCTTTAGTGCACCTAAAAAGATAACCAAATAAAAATGGGCCAGAGAAAAAAGACTTCGTATCATGTAAGGGCCCTAGAAAGATTTGTTTTAAAGGAGATAACTGTAGATGAAATTGAAGTTGAGATGACGTAAACAAAGGGACCTTATTCTCTGAATATTCTTTTGAGTTCATATAGATTGTCGTAGATTGCCTTTGAATGCTGATTTCAAAATGAAGGCATTTCTGTTATCTGCCTTTGCTTATTATCCTTATTTCTCTCATACTTGCAGTCTCCTGAGGAAGACAATGTAGCTTTTATCTGTTTTACAGAAGAAGCCTCCACCTAAGAACAATGCCAAGGAATATATAAGCCCCCCCCCCTGTTTTATGAATATATGAGCTTTTCTTTGACTGATTTCGCTGAGAATTTAGGGCTTAAACTATCAATAATTTCACCCTGTTAGCCTTTCCCCATATTCAGAGACAGTTGTAAAATTTCTAATTCTTTTTCCTCCCCCCACCCCATCCTTTACCTATTATGGTTCTATAATTCTATTTTAGGAAAAGAGGATAAGAGATTGCTTATTCCATATGCTGAGACTCTTTAAAAGCTGGGAATGAGAGTGGTTTCTCCTGACTCTCACCCCCCTTCTCTCCAAAATAAGCTACGTTGGAGAAGAGCATTAGACATTACCCATTGCTTTTTGGCACAAGAGACTTGAAGCTGAAATTCTACCAAATGGGGAAAAAAAAAAAAGAGAGAGAGAGAGAGAGAGAGAGAGAGTGAGCCTGTGAAGAGCATGATTCTTTACTCTATCATTACCCTGAGCCACTGAAAGGGTAACTGAGAGGAACTCAAATGTTATTGGAATGTGTAATTTTCCTCTGAATGGCCACAGTGAAATATATTTGAACAAAAAAGGCAGAAAAAGTATATGTGGCGTATGGAGTCGATGGTGGTTGAAATTAATGAATCTTTTCAGCACTGTACAATAGAAACTATCCCAAGAACAGTATACATTTAAAATATATGTCCAACTGAAGCTTACATGGAGAGACAGATGATTACCTTAGGGAGGTTACTAGAGACAGGTGGATGCCGTGACGGTATAATAATGCTAGTGATAAGCTGGATGAAGAATACTTACTGGATATGTATTTTTCAAGTTTGGAATTTTTTGTTCGAAAACAGAATCACTGATTTCAAGTTGGGGGCAGTTTTTCCTATTTAAAAAATACTGTTATCCTGGGGTCTGTCATTTATTATGGAGATATTATCCGAGATGCTCACGAAACTGAAAAACATAGTTTATACTTTCAGGTAAGCTAGGTTCCTCTTTCCTCCTCTCTGTCCACTCTCATTTTTTATCTGTTTCTTCGCAACCTTCAGCTGTTTGTGTGTGTCTATTACATACGTGAATGAGCCACATCATATTCTAAGCAATGTTATTTTATTGGCTTGGGGTATTGATGGTTTCAGTTAGGAAAAGAAGTAAAAATCTTGTAATGGCTGTGCCACAAAGGGATTTCCATGGAGGAATTAGAACATGTTTATTTAAGTAATCTAGGTTATAGGAAATTGTAGGAACACTGTGGACATGCAAATTCAAAGTTGTTTTTATTTCTTTTCCCTAGAAAGGACTAGACCACAGCCTGAATCAAGGAAGAAGGAGCCACAGATAGTCTAACTCAAATATCTCCTCTTTGTTGTAGCTTACTCTTAATGATACAAATGCCTCAGGCTGCAAGTAGTAGAAAATCTCACTGACTGTTACTCAAATGAGTATGGGTTTTATTTGTCTCATGTCTTAAGAAGTCTGGAGGCATTTAGGTCACAGGTGACTGATGCCATCAAGGGTTGTCCTTCTCCATCATACTTAGCACATACTTTTTGCTTCTTATTCCACAGATGACTTTTGTACCTATGCAAGTTGTGTTTACTTTGAAACAGGAAAGAAAGTGAAGGGAGCCCAGAAGCCTAGTTTTCATGGGGAGCTTTCTCCCTTTAGAAGAGGATGCCTGCTCATGGGGAATTCTGTACACTTCATCAGTCAAAAGTGTGTCACATAACTACCTCTAGGATGAGAGAAGAAGTCTTTTAGTTTTCTAGTCTTTATTTTGGAGGAAGGCAGTGGGGAAGGAGACTTGGAGTGAGTGAGGATGGATCCACCCCGAAGTTACCTGCTGTTACCTCTTCGTTCTTTTCTATAGTTAGTTGCTTGGACCTCTGAACTTTCTGGATATTTGGTATAGAAAGCAACTTGCTGTTTGTTCCCTTCTGACATCCAGTACATGTGTTTTGGTTTTGGAAAGGTATGTTTCTGTGTCTGAGGACAGATTTTGCAATTAGGTCATCTTGGTGTTCTTACACTTAGCACAGTCCCTAGAGAGACCCTCAATAAAACACTTGTTGAATGAATGGATGAATGAATATTAAGATTCCGTTATATTTGTTAATATTATTGGTATAAATCATTTATATATGTAAAGGGGACAGTCATATTTTTAATTTGTGAGGGGTTGTGAACTAAATTTTATAGAATTGTTCATTATTGTTAAAGGGACATCAATGTAAAGATGTCAACGTTGTTTTGCATAGAAGATATTTAGTTACGTGGGTGATAGAAAAATCATCAAAATGACTTGGTACCAATACTTTTGATGGAGCACGTTCTTCCATGAGTAAATAAAAAATATAATTTCTTTTTAACTCCATGCATAGATTATTTTTTAAACAACGATGTTTTGTAGTACTTCTGTATTAAGATATCAGTTTTTGAAGACATAAGCAATTTGAGCTTATTAATAAGGCAAACAAGTCATTTGATAATTTATGTTATTGATATTGAGTTATAGGATGGAGTTTTTAGATCCTTGGAAGCCTTATGGCTAAAGCACACTAAATCAGATTTTATCCTAGGTGACCTTTTGGGTGTATCCTTTCTTTTAATTCTTAGAGTGACAGCTTCATATTTTTTCACAACACATGCAAGCTGTTACATACAGTAGAAAAATATGTTCAAAAGGAACCCTAAGAAGTCATCTTTACATCTGCTTGCTTTGCCCTAAACTGTATTAGAGGATCGCAGGCTACTTCTTTATTCAAAACCTGCAGAAGAAATGGCACAGGTTGTAACTTGGTAGTGTGAGTCAGTACCTCGCAAGTCCTCCTGTGTCTTACCTAAATCTTTGTTGTGTTTTCATTTGGTTTCTTTTATTTTGACCTCAGAGGACAAAGCAAACAACTATCCGCTGTCTCCCATGCAACATCCCCTATATAGCACTATTTTAATAAATTCCTCCCTTTTCATTCATGATGGCAGGGTTGTTGGCACCTTAATTACTAAAACAACCTGTGCATGGATAGAACTTATCTCAGAGCAGGGAGTGTATTCAAGTATCTGGAACTCAAATTTTCTATCTGAGCAGTTTATAGTCACTGAAAATAAAGGAAGCCCTTTTAACATTCAGAAGCAGTCCTGGGAGAGAGTTCCTTATACAATCACAATTTAGGCAAGATAGTTTTTGAGATTTGGACTTGGAATTGGGTATCCGTAGTCAGTCCCTGGGTCCTTAAGTTGCTGTTTTGGTCATACTTTAGGATGTCATAATTTATAGGGGAGCACTTTGTGCTTAAAAATACTGCTTGTAAAAGTTCAGCCCTTTCTCAGTATTTTCACTTTTGCATTCCCAGCAATCAGTCGTGTGTTTGGCCCAAAGTAGGCACCGGGTAAATCTTTGTTAAATGAGTTGTTCTGGTATTCCTTGGTAATGCTGCCTAATACAGGTAGCTTGATGCTTTGCATTTCCCCATTCCTCTTTAATTTTATGCTGCCCAGTAAGCACTCATGGTTTACTTTTTGTTGTCTTTATGTTCCCGTTCGGTGATGTCCACAGTGCTTCAGAGCATATTTGAACAGCTGACGGCTGTAGTGACGCCTGGACAGTTCACTTCATGATGAGGCTGTGACTTTCAGTTCAGCAATGCCTCTTTTGTTCCCTTCCCTCATAAGGTGAGGGCTTTTTGTTGTCTATTGATGAGAATTCAAAATACATTAACTGAGTGTCTCTTCTTTGCTGGATTATGCATGCATATAAACATGAATTGTACCCAAACTCTGCTGCCACAAAACGGAAATCTGGCTGGGAGGACACACATGTGTCCGATATAACTATAATATGGGTAGGATTGTGGTAACGCTCTAATTGGGGTACAAGCCAAGTTGGTGGTACTACAGAGGAAGGAGTAATCACTTCTGACAGGCTGGATATGAGTAAGCAATTGACTTAAACCTTCATGGAAGAGATGGGATTGCGGTGGAGTCTTGAACTATATATGTAGGAATCTGACGGGTAATAAAGGTGAAAGGGTTCCAGAAAGAGGAAATAGCACTGGTAGTGCTTGGTGTATGGGATGTTTGGTCGTGGAGTCTGTTGTGTCTGGTGTAGCAGTGTGTCTGTGAAAGTGGTAGGAATTGAAGATAAAAAGGAACTTGGCACCGAATTGTGCAGGGTCTTGTTTCTTGCTAAGTAATTTTTCTTTCTTCTGTAGAAATAATCATAGGTTTTTGAGTGGAGGATGGGCACTAAGATACCTGTAAGTTTCAGAGGAAGAATGAAAGACAGATGAAATGTAGTTGCGGGTGAAGATGGTGAGGGAAGCTGGGGGCAGAAGGACCTGGGAGGGGAGTGGCTGATCCCAGAGGCCTGGGGTGGGTCAGCTAAAAGCCCCGCCCTTTGTCCTTGCATTCAAAGTTGTGCACCAGTGTCCTGGCTGGCAATTTGGAGCCTTCTTCCCACCTACGTCATTTTGCAAGACTGTTGAACATGCCTCCCTTCCCCACACCTGGGAGACCAAGTATTTTAGCCTGAGTTCTAGAAGAAAGCCAAAGAGGGAAAAGGTTGAGTGGCTGTTGCGTGAACCTAGTGTATCTGCATATTTCTTCAGCTCCTCTTTGTAATCGGGATCCTGGCTTAACACTGTGCTTTTTAGGCTTTTGGCTGTTCTTCTTTGTGTGTGTGTGAGTGTTTGAGCTTTCTTTTTTTTATTTTATTTTGTTAACATTTTTTTTTATTGAATGATAGTCATTGACTGTTTTTCTTAAAGTAGAACTGGCTATTGGTCCCTCTCTGAGACCTGGCTTAACTGTTTTATAACATTTATCACCCTGGGTTGTAATTATATCCAGGCTTGAGACCAGAAACTATATTTGGGTTATTTGGGTCATCTTAATATCACAAAACACTTAGCTTAGTGTTTAGAATGTAGTCGTTCAATAGATGCTTGTTGAATAAAGCAGATTCGTTTGTGCTTTGCTGTCACACCCGCCCTTCCTGCTCTCTCACATGACAGGCGTGTTCTCTTTCAGGTTCTGGCTGTGCCTGCTGCCTGGAAGGCTTTACATCCAGAGCTGCGTAGCCCCCTCCCTTTCTTCTTCTGGCTTCCGTTTAGATGTCACCTCATCAGTGAGGTGTCCTCTGACAACTGCACAGAAAATACTACCCTTCCCCAACCTCGTCCTCAGCAGCCCCTGTTCCCTGTGATCCTGTGTGATTTTTCTGTATAGTTCCTGCCACCATCAGATGTACATTTACCTGATGGTTGTCTTTTGACTCCAATTAAAAAGAAATTTCTTATGATAACACGAACATTTTGTTGTTGTTGTTGCCAGATTTATCCCCAAATACTTGGAACAATGATGGCTACATAGTAGGCACAATAGAAATTTGCTCAATGAATGAATGGTAAAAACTAGACTGCAAAGGAGAATAAACATTCATCTGCAGGTTTGTTTATAGGTTTATGCAAGTGATGGTATTGTTAAAACTTTTATGATATCAACTCATTAATATTGTGCTCAGAAAAATAAAAACAAATTCTATTTTCTGTAGATTGTGCCTGTGAAATCTAATTATGGATTAGTATTTGTTTTAAAAATATTTGAATGCCAAGCAGATCTAGTCAGAAAACACTTTTATTATCCATGCCAGCTTAATTTCTAAGGCAGTGAAATGGAAGACTGTCATTTCAGCAAGCAACTTATTTTCATTTGTGAGAATGGAATATTGTGAATATTCTAATTGATTTTTGAGGATGGTTTTACAAGAAAATAATCCTTGTTTCTGTACCCTGTACATTTGCCCTTAAAACAGAAGGAAACTAGAAACAGTCATGGACATTCTTTGTTCAGGAAGGTGCACACTTATAACTGATTTTGGGATCAGCCAGTCCCAAAGTAAAAGGTAAATCTTGGGATACAGAAAACTTTAAAAAAGTCCTGATTTAAAAAATCCCTTTATATGTATATTTAAAGCTTCCAAAGAGATCTAGGCTGTTTATCATGAGCTCAAGCTTCTCTTTTATTATATTTTACTGCAAATTCACTTGGATATTTTTCCAGAAATCTGAAGTCTGTAATTTGGCAGTAAAAAAGTTGGTTATCAAATCAATATTATTATATGGCTTTTGGTGTCATAAGAATTCCCTTTTGGAAACCTATAAAAACTCATTTTTTTCTCACCATAAACTTTATCTGTCACTTTTCTATAAGGTCAGAGTACTAATGTTGGAGGTGATCTGCTCTGGGACAGAGAGTCAACAAAGTGGTAATAAAGTTAAAAAATGCCACTAGGCACTTTCCTAGGATTAGGATTTCTTTTTCATATCAAGTTTGTGCTCATTTTAAAATATGGAAAATTGTGTTTTGATTGGTGTGTTCTTAGTGTCCCTTTAAAAATCGATGGAACGATAAGCTTGCCTCTAATTTTTGATTTAGGTATTTTATATTTTTATTAGTATTTGTGTATTTTTCTGGAGGTTAATTCTTAATTACTTGTATACTTTTAGTGGTAGGTTGTTTTCTTTCTAGATTTGTAAGTTAAGTTTTTCAGTATAGACAGTTTTAAAAATGAAATATGATGAAATGGTTACATTAGGAAACACTCCAGGAATAATAGAGTTATTTCTTATTACTTCTTGAAAATGAAACATAATATTTAAATTGTAAAAAGTACTAGGACTTGGAGGTTGCATTTAAAAGTATTTCTCTATTAAGTCTGAGTTGCTGTTGGGTTATATTTACTGAGTATGCTTTCACCTACCGTGCGTATATCTAAGTATAGGAAAAATCTGAGTATATGGGAGGAGACAGCCTTTTCACATTGCAAGACTGTGTCTCTAGAGTTTAAATAGCCAATCAGTCTCATTTCTTTTTTTAAACATGTGTAACACATATGGATGATTATGCAATAGCATTTTTCTGCTTTCTTAATACAGACACTTTGGAAATTAAGTGTGAAACTAGAAGACATTCTTTTCACTTTTATTCACCTTAATTAAATATTGCCTCTTATTTCGAGATTCATACCTAATTATTTAAGGCACAAATTAATTTTGACATTTTACTTGAACTTTAAAACTTTGAGTTTGCACTATACTTCCTCATGTTCCTATTCAAAACCGTTAAGTATCAAAATAATGTTTTAGTTCCTAATGCACTCTGTCAAAGTACAGCCCCAGGTTTCCTATATATAGTAAATAAAGATCTTTATCTGTTTATAATTATTTAATAGTTCAACTACATTCTTAAATTAATTGAATATTGCTTTTATTTTATGCATTAGACAGGCAGTATTTGCAAAACCAAATTATAGTGTTTGTGACTAGCAGTAGCCCCATTAGTTTAACCTTTGATGATTAGTTTTTTAATAAGTTTCTTTATAGCAATAGCAGTTAAAATAATTTGAAAACCACTTGCAATCTCCTGGAAGGGAGTAAGCCTTCAGTAATTGGGAAGTAGTTTGTTATTTCAAACGATTTGGCCTCCTTCCCTAAAGTTAAGAAAAATTTATAGTTTCTTTTAATTGCAAGTTGAAACATATTCAATGAAGATAACTTGAAGAATAAAATGAAGTGCAAAGAGAAAAACAGAATCATTTGGAATTCTACCGTAATGATTATTTATGTCTACCTGTGTGCACAAGCACGCTCTCTTATTGTTATCTGCTCATTTCATTGTATATTTTCATATATTCGTTTCATGCAGTCACACAATAGTAGAGACATTTTCCCATGCCAATAAATATTCTTCAGTATGATTTTTGATCATTAATCACTTAATACTTTTTTTTTTGATAGTTTGATTGCTTTCAACTTGGGGCAGACTTTAATAAAGATTCCTGACAATTTCCAGGATTAATTCTTAGACGTGTTACTGTTGAATCAAAAGATATGTCCAGTTGTCAAGCTTTTTGTATTACGTTCAAATGTGATAGTAAATTTTAATATTTCAAAGCAAATCTAGCCTTACACATTAGTAGAGTGGGTAACAGCCCTCAGGCTGTGTTTTCAGGACCTGAGAGAGACAGGTCATTTTAATTCACAGACTGTTCTCACCTCCAGTTGACCCATGAACAACTCAGGCTTGAACTGCACAGGTCCACATATACCGGGATATTTTTCAGCAGTAACTACTGCAGCACTGCAGGGTCTGTGGTTGGTTGAAATTGCACATTGGAAGGAACCCACTGTAAATTACACACAGATTAAGCCCCCACTCCCTCTCATTGTTCAAGAGTCAACTGTACTTTGCAGATGGCTGAAATTTTGCCGTCACCTGTTGCCCGTTTGTCACATACGTGTACTCCTGGAGAGGTGACGCATTGTGCCTGGCAAGGATTTACTCTGAACAATCTGAAGGAGTTTATCTGATATTTTAAATTTAGTTCTTGCACGTGAAGTTTAGAAACAAGGCAGGAAAAGAGACATTAGAGCACTGAGCAAGAGGAATGGTAAGCGGAAACAAAGCATTGCTTTGCTTTGCTCAGTTCTAGTAAGATCATTTGAACAACTGTTATATGAAATTCGAGGTATTATGTACCTAGTTTTAGGAGTTTAAGTTATAATCTCTTCTGCAGTGATTCAGGCTGTTTGTTAACTGTGAATGCTAATTAATCCAGTAGAGAGACTTACGGTCCCTGCTATGGTACGCATGTATGCCGGATAGAGATGCAAGGGGGAATTAATTAACTCCTAAGCAACCTTACTCTGTTTGAACACACTGTTTGCAAAGTGCGAAATTACTTCCTTAAGAGATGTTGAAGATGCAGAGTGCAGCTTTGGGTAGTTTGCAAAGAATACTCTGTACTCTAGGGTCTGCCTCATTAGACAAAATATTTGTATCATTGGAATGTCTCCTTGAAAAAGCCATTGATAAAGAGATAATAGTGACAAACAAGGCCACTAAATAGATAAAAGTCATAGTGCTTGCTCCAGTCAGGAAACTTTGAGCTATTGCTACTTATCTTCTATTCACTGGAAGCTTGTGTGTCAGATGATATGGGCAAGCCTGTGTGAAAGTATGGAGAATAGTAGACCGTCTAGAAATTATATGCCGTTGTCTCTGTAATGCCTTCACTTTGCACAACATGCTCGATCCTAAATATCTTCAGGATATTAAAATCCCAGTCTATTATTATCAGACTGACTCTTTTTCTTATAATAGTGGGTAGCTAATGATATGCCCCTTGTGATATTTAAAAATAGTGATACAGCTCTCATTACCACATCTATTAGCCCCAGATTTACTCAGCCCTGGTCTAAACTGGGTTTCTGGGCTTTTTAAAATTTATCAGTAACAATTTCTAGACTCTGTCTAGAGATGCCTTCTTAAAACATTAGTAGATGTCTTAGACCATTGGTAAATCAGAAGATGCTTGAAAAATATATGGCACCTAGAAAAAGACCCACTGCAATGAATAAATAGAAGAAAATGTACTTTTAACTAATCCCACTTCTAGTAAACTTCTATATTCATGTAGAGCTTTGGAAGTAAGAGAAGTGTTAGTAAATATTTTAACTGATGCAGCTTTAAAACACAGTTTTATTGGTTTGTATCTTAAAGAACAGATTCTAGGACTGATTTCACCTCAGACTTCCTAATATCATTTAAAAAAATATGTTACTGCAGGATGACTTTCACTGACATAAAATGTATATTAAATTATTAAAAGTATCTACACCATACTAAGGATTTCTATTTCTAGCCCTTTAGTCCTCTGTGGAAATTTCTCCTCCTTCTCCCAACTGTTTACCTGATATTCTTTTGCCCCCTGATTTTGCATTTCTTTTAAGTTGGTTTCCCTCACTGATAAACAGATTGAGTTGTTAGATTATGTCCTTTCTATTTTTCACTGGAAGTGAGTAAATCCAGAACGTTATACTTGGTGACATTTATTTCAACTCATCAAGGGAATGCCACCCATGTTTGCTTGGGTTACTGCACTTCAAATAGGACGTTGAGAATGTTTGTGTGTTAGAGTAACTATGCTATTTCTGTTTCAGAGTTAACTGAAAATGTGATTCGCACCTCCCACTTGGAGAGGGAAACTTCCCAACAATTTTTTATTTAGTTAATACAGATTAAGTTCTTAAAAGATGTTAGCGTGAGACACACCAGTGCCAGTGTGGTTAAGACTCTGTTAGTCATTTTATTTTAAATTTATTTGGTGTGTATATTTATAATTACCTTGCACAAACCAGGTCTGAGTTAAAATTTGGCATGGAAGTCAGTGTAGTAGCAAGATAATGCTTTTGTCTAATAAACAATGTCCATCTAATGATTAAACCAGTTGAATCCTCCAGGTTATAGACCTGACTGTCCTTGGGTTAAATACTCTTACAGAGTCCGGTCAGGTCAGAGAAGATTGTTGCCCGTGGTGTGAAACATGACTTCTAAACACCTCAGCAGGACTGCTGGCAGAACTGTTTTCCTTAGAATGAGTTGTGACTTTCTGAATACCGTAAGATGCCACCTGTTATATTTAGATGGTGACAGAATGTGTGCATTAAGTTCTGTCTGTGAGAGTAAATGTTAATTAGTAGTAGTAAGAGGTGATTGTGTGTGGTTGATAATAATAAAGGTCTTGGATGAGTTAGGAAGAAATTGTCAAGGCCATTGCTAAAGGGTTTTATGGCTTACTGACTCAACCCACATTTGTCGAACCCCTTCTGTTTGCTAAGTGTGGGGTTACAGTGGTCATCAAGCAGACCTGGTCAGTGTCCTCATGGAACTTAATGTCCAGTGGGGGATATGGATATTATATAATCACCTATGTAAATATAGTCTGCAAGTGATAACTACCAGAAAGTACTACAGATTGTTATTTCAAGGAGACTTGGGCTTTGACGGCAACTGTTGCAAATTATGAAATAGGCTGACCTATTCAACCCCATGGCTGACCTCCTCACTGCCTGCTCCACACCTTTCCTGTCGTGTGAATCTTGGATACTCTTTCCTCCATCCTCATCCTGAAGGTCTACTATCCCATCAAAAAGTTGCCAGTTTAGAGCTGGGGGAGGGAAGTGAAAGACAAGAGTTGTGAGGTAAGAGGAGGGATGATTATGCAGGACTCAGGAAGGAGTCACAAAAGTTAGAGTTTCATGACCCTAACCGTTTGGTATTCAATTTTGTGTGACATACCACTGATGTCCTAGGTTTGCAAACTATTGGGGGTTATTATTGAATATAATATACACTAAGTGTATTTATCGTCTAATAGTGACATTTACATCCCACATGCACGTACATTTCTATTGTAATATTTATCATTTGCGTAGTAATAATGATTAAATATTGATATTTAAACCCCAAACTCCAAAGACTGGAAAATGGAGGCACCTTTTATTTGGTCATATCATGTGCCTGGAGTGAAGTAAATAGGAAGATATGTCATTATGGGGTTAGATGCCCCGGGTTTAAACCCTTGCTCTGTTACTTACGCTTTAATGTCAGCATTCTCTGTTTCTTCTTCTATAAAAGGGAAATGATTGAGCAGTGGCACCAGCATTCCTTCCACGCATGATTCTGTGATACACCCTGGCTTCTCCACTTAGGTCCCCATATCTGAATGGGTCAGGTAGCCCAGTTTTCTCCCACTGAGCTGATTTGCAGCCCATTTCGGGAAGGTAGAAGGCTTGGAGAAATGCCATCTTGAGAAAGCAAATACATTATTCATCTTGTCAAACTTTTATAAAATGCATAATTGTTGGCAGAAAGTATTTAAAAATGCCTTTTTTTCTTCCCTGCTAAATAAAAGCCTAATTACTAACTGTGGGATGGGATCTCCAGACTGATGGTGAGGGAACTGGTTTCTCATCCTGCTTCCACTTCTAGTATTAAACTGGGATGACGATAGATCAAACAGAATAAAAGACTGAAGGTGATTTTCAAAATTAATGGTTCTCACTGATATTCTCTTAGGCCATGAAACTTGCTTTGGCCTAGAATTCAACTGTTTATGGTGTTTCTCTGATTTCTTTAATCATGGTTACTTCTGTTGTGTTCGTAGGTTAAGATAAAACACACATTTCCATGAACTTAATTTATTGATTTCAGTAGGTTCTGCTTTCTGTGAACAATAAGAAAAAAGAATAAATATTTGAAAGAGAATATAGTAAACTGTGTTCAGATATCCTAGCTGCTTGAGTTGGTTTAGGCTTCGGGAATAACGGGAGGTCAGTAAGTAGCGAGTAGAGGTCTACCTAACACTAGTTTGCTCAGGACCTGTGTTAAGGTGAACACAACGTTACTTGTTTAAAGGCAGAATCAGCTTCCTATTTCGTCCTGATTTTCACTTCAAGCTCTACAGAACCTTAGTGGCATTCACTATGTGTCAGATCCTGGGATAGCCCCCAGGAAAGTAATGGCATGGTCCCCATCCTCCAGATTTCTTATAGCCCCATAGGGAAGCAGGGCCGTGGAAACAGAGAGAAACAAATAAAATGATACTGTGCAGAGTAGAAAGGAAGTCATGTTTAAGAGCATTTCAGGGACAGGCTTCATAGAATTGGTGATTCACGTGCAGAAATTTTTTAAAAATTTCATCAGGCAAACGTGAAGAAAAGGCTGATGGAAGAGAGATAAAGGTGCGAAGTCACAGCAGTGTAAAACAGCTGTGTGAGTGTGAGTGCTTGGTGTGGCTGCCAGGATCCTGGGGACGTGGGGGCAGGGGACTGAGGTGAGAGAAGGAGAGCCAGGCTGTGGCGAAGAGAAAAGAAGAGGCCAGAAAAGGAAGGGCTTAACTGCCGTGTGTGGGGTCTTGGGTTTTGTCCTTGGTGATGGAGATATGGAAGGCTTTTGAGCTTGCCACTTCACAATCACGTTTGCATTTTGGAAGATCATTTGTGGCTGGGTTATGGAGAATGGTGGGATGGGGGCCGGATTGTATGGTAGCATGGAGACCTGGTGAAAAGGGTAATGCCATAGTTCAGTTGAGTGGTGAGACGGTTTTCTGGTATAAAAGCTTCTATTGATTCATGAATACACTGCCACATTTTAAAATGTCAGCAAATTGAAAATATTTTTAGCATTCAGCAGAACTAATTCATTGCTACTTTTATAGTTTAAAATTATTCATGTAATTGATAGCAATGAAAAATGGAAAGAGGGTAATTTATTTGTCAGTGGAATTAAACCAGTACATTCACAAAAATTTTTTCATAGTTATAATTCTGCTGTATAATGTGGAATATAACTTTAAAACATTTGAAGTAATGAATTGTAACATATATATATATATATATATCTAGTTGTTTGTGGAAGTTATGCATATTGAAAATAAGTGAATGATGTCATAATGCTGGTTCGTGTAGATATTTGTCCA
This sequence comes from Camelus bactrianus, assembly GCF_048773025.1. NCBI lineage: Eukaryota > Metazoa > Chordata > Mammalia > Artiodactyla > Camelidae > Camelus > Camelus bactrianus. Next base: position 31,839,895 of record NC_133543.1, on the reverse strand, counting down.
ATTTGCATTTGATACTGACAGTTACAACCAAGACTTTGTATTAACTCAAGTCATAGAACAAGTGATGGATATTTTTAAGCAGAAAGTTAAATCCCAAATTGAGAAAGAATGAAGATATTTGTCAGGGAAAATTAAATAGCCATATATGCATATAAGATTATAAGTTTGAAAAGAGTATGTGGTAAAAGATCATTGCTAATCATATAATTGGAACAGCACATTTGAAGATAGCTTTAAATTGTCTCACAAACAGTGTGGCATATAAGTCTTCTTACCAAATCTTTGTTTTGGTGCATAAATCCTCAGTTCTTAGTTACCACAATAGGAAACAAAAGTCAGAGCTGAAGAAATTAGTATATCCATAGCCTTGTGAGGGAATAAAATATTAGAGTGCTACACCGTTTTCAGTATGAACTCCAGATTTTAAAAAAAAATTGCTATTTAAGTACATAGCACTATACAAGTTATCATAAATGTTAGATTGTATGCCCCATAATCAAATAATGGAATAATGATCAGTTTCTGTTACACATTAAACTAATGCTCAGGAGTCTGATTTCACTCCTCACTATTAGTCAGACTTTAATTATGTAGAATATCGTCAGTGCCTATAGTTTATTGCAGTGTGTTTGATAGCAGATTATACATCAGTCTTCAGAGATTACACTGAGGCTTTAGAGGTGAGGATGAATTTGCTATGCTTGGCTTTTATGAAATGTTTTTATGATAACTTTTTCCTTGGGTCTGTTTATCTCCCCCCACTCCCCCCTGTGATAATAGAATGTAGTATGATACTTTGAGGGAACTCTTTTATCAAAATATCTTTTTACTACAGATTCACCCTTAATAGGTTCTGTTAGGGGAATCAATCATGACATGTTTCAAAGCAGAAGTATTTTCATGCTTTTTTTTTTTTTAACTATTTAATGAGATTTCAGGTATATTTTAACAACTGGGGTTTCCCTGATGAATCATTGAAATAAGTGAGTGGGCTGGAAGGTAACACGAACTTTTCTCAGTACTGCCCTATTTTGCTCTGCTGGGTTATGGGTTGCTTTTTAAATAGAACCTGGGTGTGTTGGAGTTGGTGGGTGGAGGCGCAGAAGAGGGGTGTGGAAAGGGTCAGTTAGAAAGTACCAGGTAAACCTCTCATGACCTATTGGGAAATCCTACTCAAATTCTACTTTCCCCACTTCATACCATTTAGTATTTAAGGTCGCTAATTTTTGCTCTACCAAGCTCAGCCTTCCAAATAGTGTACATATAGGCAAATAGAAAATATATTTTCAGCAACTGATTGAAGTTTAAGGTATGAAGCCACGTGTGGATTAGCCTACGGAATCAATTTCTCATGTGTGTGGGATTAAAACCGTTAAAACAATCATCACTGAAACCATACCTTCCTACAACGAATAGCAGTAAGGTGTCTGTGGAATATATTAATACAACAATTCCTCTGATTTAAAATTATTACTTGGTATTTGGTTGGAAAATTATTTGAATATTATAGGTAACTGGATTGACATCATATATGAGGGCTAATTATGGGTTTTCTAATGTGACTTAGGTTTAGTTTTGAAAAATACACATGATTTATTTATACTTAGCACATTTTTTCCAGTAAATCAGTGGCATATTGCAAATTTCCTTTATCTACACTGTTAAAACAAAAACAAAAACAAAAAACAAACAAAAAACCCCTCAACTGCCACAGCAGTTGTAACTGCTAGAGGAGGTAGACAAAAATGTAGTTCACCTTGAAAATGATCATGGCTCAGGGAATAAAAAAACTGGGTCAAGCTTAAAATAAATGCAGGTACGGTGACAAAAGTTTTAATGCAAATTTAAAAATATTCACACCATTGGTTTCAGGCAACTTTTGTTCTTGGTGATCTTATCAATGCATTATTCATTTTTAATTGAGATGACTCTAATGGCACCTTTTCATTTTGGTCAAAATATTTATATGAAATATTTGACTTTTCACTTTGTATTCCCTTTTAATTGTAAATGTAAAAATTTGGAAAGGCAGATAATTCTCAGATAGATCATTTTGACCTCTGATGACCTTAAATAGAATTTGAAGTGGTTTAAAATTCCAGTGTCTGCTTTGGCTCGTTTTATATTGCTAATTTAATGTTTAGCATTTAACTAAGTATCATTAAATCATAGTATTGATAATGAATTAAACTTTCATAAAGCCTTAATAGTGTAGTAGATTCTCATTCATCTGGTGTCACTGGGGAATAAAATATGCTGAAGAAATGAGGTGTTTTTTTTTTTTTTTAAACTGAAGCTTACTTGTTTAAGCAGAAAAACTTAAAAGTTGATCAAAATTTATCTGACACATTTTTATACTCTTTTAGGGAGCAAGAGTGGACTGGCCATTTACGCTTTTCTTAGCGTCATAAAACACCATCATTCTAGTGCCTTGCAGAAAGGACCTGGGCTTTCTGTTTGGTATTTATTCTCCAACGAGAGAAGTGTTGTTTGTTTGTTTCTTCCTTTTAAAATGCCACACCCCTAATTCTGATAAACTTTCTCAGTTTAAATGTCCCAGGGTTTAAGGTCTGCGATGGCTGACGTGCTCATGCTTTAACAGAGTCATAAACCCAGGCACCTGTGTAAGACATTTGGCTGCGGGTGGGTTCACCCACCATCTTTTGGCAAACGCCTGGTCACAGCCTCCTGCCATGAAGGAGACCCTCTCCTTTGGAGTAAGGACTTTCAGTGTTGAGGTCCTGTTACTGCTGTCCCCAAACACTCACTCTCCAGGAACCATTGCTTGTGGGGCAGTGTCTGTGTTTACCTGGCATGCTCGTGAGCATCTACAGTGTCAGGGTGACCACCTGCAGTTTTCTGGGATTATTGCTTAAACAAGCAAATGGTGCACTTCCTTTATCTTTTAGTTAAATGCCAGCCTAATAGCAAAAATCCTTTTTAACAAAGTGTGGTTTATTTTTTATTTTTTATTTTTCCAACTCATGCTCATATGTTTCCAGCAGTGTTTTCTAAAACAAAACTCAAGCACAGTGAAAGTATTTGAACTGTTCTTTAGTGTGCTGTAATGACATAGGTTTGAATCTTATATTTAAAAATCAGCTTCCCCTCTTTTCCTTACACCTAGTGGGAATCGTCTTTCTTCCAGGTTGGGCTTTGGGAAGAGTACAGGGAAGAACGTTATTTTGTTCTTGCCACAAAAGTTGCAGTAGAAGTAAGTGGGGAACTGCCAGGATTTGTCTGTCTCCACAAAACAAGCAGAACAAATTTCCATGAATCAAAGCCACTAAGTATAGTTTTCAGAGATGGTAGGACATAGTTACTCTCCCTAGAAAAATACCCCAAATGCAGGCACACCCGTTGGCTTCTAGAAGAATGCTCAAGTAAACGCTAGTTCAAACCTGTACATTTCACTCTTCTTACTGAGCTATTAAAGGGGTGGAAATCTGCTATAACTATAATCTTTTTTCCCCTTTTCTATTTTTCAACCTCCCACATATTGGTGTTCAGTTCTGCTTACTGAGTGTCTCAACTTTACAGCAGCACCTACACGTACTGCCTCCACAGTGGCTGATGGTTTGCAGATAACTCATGATTCAGACCCGTAAGAAACAACTAACTACATGGCATAGTACGCGCTGTAGATTAATCACGGGATAGGGCAGAGTAATGAAGAATCAGAAAGCTTTGTTCCCCCTAATATTAACATTGCTTTCTTTGAGGTTTTATGAGTGAAATATTCTCTAGGGTGGTTTATATCAAATTCCATCATTTGGGGAAATATCTCAGGTCATTTTTATAAGAATCTTTTGGAGACATTTTAAGCATATACACCTTAGTGTGATTAGCTCAGAGGAAATAAAGCAAGATAGTAGATTACTGTCATATGATGTGGTAAGCAAATTAATGTTAAACTGCTTTTACTTCTTCTTGAAACCTTTGATACAATTTCAAAATTGCCTTTCATTGGTTTTTCATTTATGTTCTAGAAATTTCCATCATTTGAAGGATTAATGGCTATCACATTGTTCAACTTGGAGGCTGTCTGTTAACTTATGGAATGCAGCATTATTAAAGGTGAAGCCTCCAACCAGCCTGAAAAAAATCGAGCCTCTGCATAGCTCAGTTTCTGAGTTTACTTCTTACCCACAAAATCTGTGGGACCCTCAAATTTATATTTGAAATACAGGCTGCTGGTAAGGAATGGGTGACACCCACTGCCTTTCAAGTGCTTGTGTACTTCCACCTTTCCCACCTTTCTTTGGTGACTAGAGAGCTGTCCCTGAGGATGATTGATTTTAAAATGCTGGAGGATTCTAAGATATCCCTTCTCCTTAAGTAAGATGGTTTATACTAATAATGGGAAGGGCAAAAGACCTTATTACTCTTTGTTAGCTATTATGCTTCAATTTTCTCTTCACAATACATCTCTGAGGTTGGTGCTGTTACCCTTGCTTCAGAGGTAAGACTAAATCCTGCCTCGTTAGGTAACTTGTCCAAGGTCATACAGGTCGGTGGAACGTGACCAAGCTGAGCTTCAAACTTGTATCTCCCTGACCCCAGGGCTCATGCCTTTCCCATCTGAGGAACACTGCTTCCTCTTTTGCAGAAATATGTGTTTGTATATTTTCCCCAGAAATGCTCATTGGAAGATTCAGACATCAAGAAATAAAGTTTTTTCCACTTCAGTTATTTCTTTGAGAACCATTTGAGAATTTTTGCTTTGAAAGAATTTAAGCAGGCGTTGCTTTGACTGAGAGAGGTAAAGCACAGTTTTCTTAGTTAAGAGCATCGCTGAGTTTTTGAGACTAATAATTTTGTGAAACAACATTATTAAAGAAAGCAATATGCTGTTTAATGAGTGGTGTTTACTTAAGTCATAAAGGAGAATTCAAACATCTTGGAGTATTTTTTAAACAATGTAGTTGTTACATACCAAGTAATATTTCTTCTTTACTTCTTACAGGAAATAGCATCTAATTTTAAATGTATATGAAAGTTTTTACATTCATACATATATTTTTATTTCACTGAGTACATTAACAAAAGTCATATTATTAAAATAAAATGTTGCTCGACAGCCAATTCTCTGTGATGAAAATTTTACATCCTTAATAACAACGTTACTTTATTGCTCATAATGCATTTGTTGCTTAAAGAAAGACTAGAAATTTTGCTGGTTCACATACAGCTTTACCCCACTTTTTTGGTCTTCCTTTGGGGGAAGGATACTGACAGTAGTGGGGAAGTGGTCAAGGTATGTGCCATGTCTGAGGAAATTGTGTCCGAAGATTTTTAACCCTAGAGAATTGAGATTTGAATATGAATGTGCTTTCTTTGAAAGATGGATTCACTGGGGGCATTGATAGCTGGTGAATTTAAAGATGGATGAATATGAGAGTTCCAGAATCAGAGCATTTCTGGACTGGAAGGGTCCATACAAGTGAAGAGCTCCCTTGGAGTGGAAGTCTGAGGACATGAGTTCAGTGACTGTCCAAGTCTGGATGGAGCCCTCGGCCAAGTCAGTTCTGAGTTTCCTGGGTCAGGGTCAGAGCCATTCCACCGGGAAGTGTCATCACAGCAGGAGAGGGCTTTAAACTTCCTGGAGTAGGAGAAAAAAACAAGTCATTGTGGAAGCAATCTTAGGCCATGAAGAAAACAGAAATCAGGAAAATAAAGCATCTTTATTTCCTCTCATTAGTGTAAAAATATGAATCCCAAAATGTAAGCCTCAAGTGTTACATACTTTTTTTAAAAAATGGGACAAGCCTATTTAAAAAAATAATGTCTGTATATTATTTTATTTGTTTTCTGGGTTTAATATTTTAACTTATTTTTATTTAAAAAAAATCTTTATACACATACATATACATTTGAATTCCTTTTTTCTTTTTGTCTAGAATCTGTGAAGATTTGAAAGGACCAATGAGTATTCTCATTGTTGAGGCATTCTATGGAGGGTCCCATAAACAGCTGGTGGATCTGCTTCAAGAAGAGTTAGAAGACTGTGTCCTTCATACGCTTCCGGCGAAGAAATGGCATTGGAGAGCACGGACATCGGCTCTGTACTTCTCTCAGAATGTCCCCCCTAGTGCGCGTTACAGGTGAGTAGAGCTCTGGCTGCATCTCCAGCCCGTTTTTACTGTCCCCGTTATGGGGGTGTTGCTTCTCTGTTGGCCTCTATGAAATTTCCTCTCCAACTATGGAATTGCTCAGTGTGACTGCAGTAGCTCTTTCTTTAGAGATGGCAGAGCAGGATATATTTACACTCTGAGGACACCTGGCCAGTAGGAAAGTGGCCTCATTTAGACCCTACATGCCTTTTCTCATTTGTCTTGTGATTTTATCACATGCATGTGTGTGGGTGTGGATGGCATCTTTTGGCCTGAGATGAGAGTTGATCTTGTGCCCATTTGTTTTTTTTTGTTTTTGTTTCTGTGTTGGTTTTTTGTTTTTGTTTTTGTTTTTTTGCTTCCATAACCACTGTTGTCTGTTTTAGTTAGTTTACTGTGTCTGCTCTGTACTAGGAGCTAAGATTTGGAAACATGGATATGACCAAGGTCTGTGCCTTTACAGGCTTTAAAGACTATTCAGGCAGAAATGGACATGCAAGTGCAATGAGAGTGTGGAAGAAAGAAGCTGATTTTGGGTGTGACAAACTGGGGGTTGCTCTATAGAGTTGGTAACCTTGGCTTAGTCTGGAAGGATGAATACATTTGGGGGATACAGGCCTCAGTTTTGAATTTTGAATTGGTAGGAAGTGGCAGCTAGGGGGACCTGTTAGAAAGTCTGATGGGACACACTGAAAAGGTGGGGTGAGAAATACTGATTCCATTTTATGGGAAACAAGTAGAATGGAATCCCCCAAACATGTCTGCTGCTGTGTGTCTCCCGATGGCTAAATAGTGGAAGGTTATCCTACCGTGGTTTCCCTGTCTAATGATCTTACCATTCTGGGCCCCTCTGTTAGGACCGCATTAGTTCAGGCAGGAGTGCGGAGTGCCTGGGTGATGATGAATGGAGTTCGAGCAGACAGGGTGTTAGGAAAGGGCACATCGCGAGCTGCAGTGCCCACCTCGGCTTCAGAGCCGTGTCCATCTGCTGCTGCTTGTACGGTAGAGCAGTGACGGGGGGAGAGCAGCTTGAGATTTAAATGTAGGCTGCTGTTCTTCATAGTAATTTCTGAACAGAAAATAACCCATTTGGTGTATGGAAACCCTGTATCACCTCTGAGAATTCACACTGTCAGCTGGAATAGCAGTGGGCACTCAAGTCATGTTGCTTGGGATTATAAAGCTAAAAGCTGTTTTGGGGAGGGTATCTTGAGAATTTTGTATTTTTGAAATCTAAAAGTGTATTTTTCCTTACCTAATTTAACGTTTTGTATTCTGATATCACTCAGTGAATATTGTGGAGTCACTAATAGTATTAGAAATGTCAATGCATGGATCAATATAAAAGTTTTAAAGGCAGTAATAAGCCTATTGCTGGGTTAAAATCCGACTGTTTAGAGTTGCTTTCACATCTCATTTAATTGTGTTTCCGCAGCACCAATTGCATTATATTACTTAAGGTCAAATAATCCTGTTGACTATATGGCACATTTTCATTTAACATTACCATTTGATATAATACATTCACACACACCGAATGATATAATACAATGATTTGAAAATTGAAAAGAACCGTTTCTCTATCTGCTGTTAGATTTCATTTTGATTGTGCAGTGTTTCCACATGGAATTATTGTATTACAAATATGTGTGTGTGGATAGCACGCAAACAGACACTTCCATGCCCATGGCTTCCCCACTTGCCATGAGGTCTGAAGCATTTTAGGGTAAATGTCACAGGGCTTTCTGAAGCAGTCTTATTTGGGAGGTAGATTTCTGAAAGATGGTGACATAAAGTTTTACTCTGTGATAGCCATAACCTCCAGGTCCCAGCAGTGGTATCTGTGATCTTTTGAGGTCAGCCGTGTAAGCTGCAGTTAATGGTACTTATTAATCTAATCAGACTTCACTAAAAGATATGCCTCACCAGTCTAACTTACAGTTATATTTGACTAACGATAACTTACCTACTCTTTACCAAGTAATCTGTTTGAATACTTTTGGAAAAATAGCAGCAGCTTGAAAACTTAGACTAAGTTAGAAAATATGCTAGCTCAACCCTAGGCTGAAGTGCAAGAATAACCTTTATTACACCAGGTAAATCTGATCTCTGTGGAGACTTTTAAAGATTTGAAAAATTCTTGCTTTCCAGTTACTTACTCTGCACATTTGACAATGAAATCACCAAAATTCATAAAGATAAAATGATTAAGCACCACTATTGCGTACTATGCAAAACCACTCTGAACTAGTAGAAACGTGTCTGATGTGAAAGATCTTGAATGTAGGTGCACGGTTTTTTTTTTTTTTAAAACTACTATGCATGTAATCATTGTTTAAATAAGCTTATTATTCAGGAAATATTTTATTACTAAAAGAATAAGTGCTCCAACCTAATTAATCAGTTTGATTCTGCTTTATCTTGACAGCAAAAAGAATACATCATGATTCACATTTAGAGCTGTTTAATTTTATTACAGATTACAAAAGCTCCACAATTTATTTTTCTCAAAAGTAGCTTGATAATTATTAGGTTATGTTAAAGCTTTGCCTTCTGGAAACTTCACAAAAATGCAGAAAAGTGTTTCTGAGGATGGGCCTTAAATTTCATGTTCTGAAATGTATGAGTCATTTGTCCCAGGATCAAGCACTTCTACTTTCTTAAAATATACCTAGATTAGGCATCAAAGATATTTCATTCTTTTTTTTTCTTTTTGCAGTATCTTTACTGAACTGAAAGAATCACTCTTACTTAAAATGATTTTTTTTCACTCTCAGATGCTTACAGTGATACTTGCCTTCCATCTGAGGTATTGTGGCAGATACTGATCATTGCCCACTTAACAGCCCATCTTCCTTGTTGATAGATCCTGTGTTCTTTGTGGTGGCTAAGTACCCACCCCGGGAGTAAAACTCCACTGACCGCCATCGGTCATGAAGATCCTGTTCTCTGCCACATTTCCCCAGTTTTCCTTACAGCTAGGGCTGGACTCAGGCCAATTACATTTAAGTAGATGACTTCTGGAGGTTCTTCCAACTTAGCCTTTTTTTTTTTTTTTTTTTTTTTGGTTTGGTTTTCTTGCTTATAAAAAGAGAAAGCCATCTCCCCTTTTCTTCATTTGACTGTGGGTGTGATGTCTGCACTATGAGGTGACAAGGTGAGGACAAAACACTTGGGCTGGGGGTAGGGGTACAGCTCAGTGGTAGAGCACATGCTCAGCATGCATGAGGTCCCGATTCAATCCCCAGTGTCTCCACTAAAAAACTAAAATAAAAAAGAGAAAGATGAAAAAATAAAACATCTGGGCTGCCAGAAATGGCTGATGAAAGGCTGGAAGGCTATAGCCACCTAGCTACCTGAAAACCCTCGCTTCCTAAAACACTGAGATATGTTTTGTAAAATGTAACACATTTCCTTTTAAGTTCATACCTGAGCAGAGTAAGAGAGGCTCTGAAGAGGGATCTAGAAATTAGAGTGGTAACTGGCTTTGAAGCTGTGGTTGCCTAATTTTCATAGAAGGGACTGCTTAACTAAGTTATGTTACATTCTTGAAATGAAATATTGTTTGGCATCAACCCAAATTAGGACGTTTTCTATGTCCCCCTGTGGGAATCTCTCCAAGACATATTAAGTGACAAAAAGTCAGGTACCAAACAGTGTTATTAGGTGCTATCTCTGGTATAAGGAAAGAAGGTTCTAAGAATAAAAGAATGGGAGAGTACCTTAGAAGTGAATGAAAATAGTTGCCCGGGGACACCTGTAGCAGAGGGTGTTGGTGCCCACCTGTGTCCCTTTCTCTTTCTGTGTGCCCGGCCACTCCTGCCATCAGTGTCTGCAGCTCTTTGCCTGAAGGAGCACCCACTCTGCCAGTGCCCACAGGCTCCCCCACATCCCCCGAGCAGCCCTCCGCAAACCGCCCTCACCCCTCAGATGGAGTCATTCTCAGGTGTGAACAGGAGAGAAATCAGTAACAAAGATGCCTAGAAAACCCTGTAAGTCAGGACATAAAACTATAATTCTAAATAATTCGCGGGTCACAGAAGGAATTGTAATGGATCCTAAAAAACAGAACTGAGTCATAAGGAACATATTGCGTATCACAGTGTGGGTTGCATCTAAGTGACAAGTTGCAGCCACATCATCTTAATAAATTTGTTTTTATTATTATTTTATTTTCACTGTGATATGCAGGGCTCTCTGAAGCTTGTGGGCCAGGGCAGGGCCCCTCTTACATCAATCTAGGAGTAGTACTAGTAAGGAGACAATAAAAAGAGTAAAAAATACTGAAATTGAAAGCATGTATATATAATGGAGATGAACAAACTAAAATCAGTTATTTTGAAATAATAAAATACATATAAACCACAAGCATGATTTATTTTTTTAAAGGCACAATTAATTTTTGGAGTGAAAAATGTAACTGCAGATATGGCACAAATCAAAAAAAAAAAGAGGAAATGCTTGTAATAGTTTTGTGTTAATACATTTGGAAACAGGCAAAATGGATATGTCTTAGAAAAACGTAACTTCTAAAACCTCACTCAAAACAAAATAGAAAAATTTGAATGGAACTATAGTCGTTAAAGATGTTTCATTAACTAAAAATCTCTTAATAGAGGCGGGGTCCTTGTGCAGGTTGGTTTACACCTTCGCTGCCCCGCCTCCTTCCAAACTTGTGTTACATGAGATCAAATTCTAGCTTTTTAGGTTTTCTGTTTCTTGTAGCCACACAAGTCCTAAGTGGTGTTGATTATCATTATGATACCTCCTCTCCATACATCCAACCTCTGACCTTTTTTTTTTTTTTATGTCCAAGAAGGGGCAAAGGTACAAATAGTTGGACAGAAAATAAATTGAATGAAAGTTCAGTTGGCTCAAGTAATGAATGCATAAAGTGAATTCAAGCTTAAGGTGATATTTGATTGTGGATAATTGTATTATGATTTGCCATTTTCTTAAACAGTACCCTGACTCTGGCTTTTCACTAAGCAGATGCTCTTTCAAGGAATGTGTGAGTTTTTTTAATCTTAATTGAACTATTCACTGTGAAACATCGAGCGTAACTTTCTTTGGGAAGATGAGTATTTTTAGCTGATGCGAATTACCTATGTATGTTTGATGTTTTTAGCTAGCCCTTGTGAGTAAAGATGTGGCTAAATTAGTGAATATAGGTGAATTAATAAGAGAGGTGGTGGTTTCTCAAACAATTCTTTTATAAATTAGTAATTTAATTACTTTGCTTGGCAATTATATCTTATTTTGAGTTGTTACCTGTTACTGAAAATATAACTTTCTGAATAGTAGAATAATACTTCGATAATAAAACGTTTTATTAAAATACACCTTTCTGAATAATTTAGTGCCATTTTAATCATGAAGACACCTTTATATTAGTGTGCATGACAGTTGGGAGTATGTAAGTAAGTGATGATTTGATAAGAACTTGTAGGTAAGTGAAGTGTTGTTAGGAATACACAGGGCAGTCATTTTGCATCTCTGTGCCCAAAGTAAGATTTAATGGGATTAAATAATAGTATCAGTAGCTAGCACATTGATTGTTTACCATGCAGTTGACATTCTGCAATGCTGGAAGCTGCGTATTGTTTTCCTGGTTTAGCAGAGGTGGCTGAGGCTTAGAATCAAGTTACTTGCACTGGGTTACACAGCTAGTTAGTGGTGAACATGTGATTTGATCTCAAATCTGACCACTTGCAAAGGCTATACACTGTTCATTGTTTTTAAGCCCTTACTTGTAACCGCTATGCTGTCTTAATACCCTGCTGAAGCAGGTTAATTAAGTAAATTAAACCTAAGTACATCTTGATTGAAAGTATATTACTGGATTACAATATTAGAAGTGGGCGTGCTGCCTCTTGGGGTCTTGAGAAGTCGTGGCCTTCTTGTACTTGCTGGAGGACGGGAACCGGGAGCCTTTCTAAAGGTTTGTGAATGTGGTTTTTCTCGTTTTTTTTCTCAGCACACTTCTCTTTAGCTTTTAGCCATAGGAGTCACAAGTTATTTGAGTTTTCCTCTTTTGAGGTGTTACCTTAAATCCAAATAAAATACATGTGATGCTTTTTTCAAACCATAGGGAAGACTCATGAACACACAAATAGCATTGTTGTCTAGGGTGCGCAGTCCCTGCCGTTCCCAGATTAATCCTCGCTCAAACCGCTACGCTGTCGTGAAGTTCTCCGCTTGCTTCATGATGAGTGTGGCCAGAGGCAGCATTCCAGGCTTGCCCCACTCACTTCCCTTGTATCATTACCAGTTGTGTGCACTTCTTGGGATTTAGATGATGTTCTGACAGCATGTAAATAATCCTGTCATTAGGTGCGATGCAGCATCCCGTAGCCTGACGCATACATGACTGCTGCGTTTATGAGAACTGGCCAAGGATTCCCTCATCACTGTTGTCCCGCCGGCCGGCTTTCCTATTCTGTGCTGCCTAATTGTGGGATTCCCTTTTGGTTTGTTTTTCTGCCAGTCTGCTCTTGTGTCTAGGCAGCACACACAGCGGCTTTCTAGCATTTGTACAGCGTTTAGGGCTTTGTTCACAATATTTCATCTCAGTGACCTCTCCTCTGATTGACGATATAAAACCATCTGGACTTTATGCTGAAAATGTAGCTTACCCCACTCTACAGAAATAGAATCATACTGCAAGCCAAATAACCAACCATCCAGTCAGTCTCTGTCTCTGTCTCTCTCTTCCTGTCTTTTCTCTCACTGTCTTCTCTCACTTTCATATACAAAGCTATGCACACACACATGAATGATTAACTTTTAAATTACCCTAACAAGTCCTCCATTGCAGAGGTGGAAATGAACAGTGTTACATGCATCCCAAAGGAGGATTTCCAGACTTTATCTTTTCCACTTTTCTTTGTGTGTCTTCTAGGGCACTCTCAAGAAGTAAAATATTCCAGTAGCAGGGAAAAAAAAAAAAGTTTTCTTGTTATGGAGTTTGTAGTTTATTCTCACCACAAACTGCTAATTTAAAGCGTTTGTGTAGTTAGTAGTATGCATTGTGAATCCACTGTTTCCTAGGAGTTAAGCATGACAGTGCAACTTCAAGTGCATGCTTTTAATACTCCTTTTAGCATATTTAAAAAATAAAATAAAATTTTGCATTTAAGATTTTGTACAGCCCCCAGGTAACAGTGCATCTGGATACAAGATATTATTTTTAATAGACTCTGTACCTTAAAGACCTATAAGGCAAATCCCCCATATATTTATCCTGTGAAATTCGACAACTGTATTTTAAAAGACAAACTGAATGTTTATTACACTTTTACAGAGGAGACAAAATCATTATTTTTAATGAATGAAGTGGAAATGGCAAAAAACAAAAACAAAAACCCAAACATCCTTAAATGGATGCAGAATAATACTATTGCATAAAAATGCTCTGGCTGTAGAGTAAGGACCTTCATAATTTTGCTTTTAGGAGCAATGTGCTTATTTCTTCATAACAGTTGAAACTGTAAGTCTGATCTCAGAGTGCTTCTAATCTAGCAGATTTTAGGTATTTTCATTGTACGTCCACTCCCAACATTTGTTTGTTTATTTAAGAAAATGCTTCTGCTTTTCTTAAGGTCTTAGTCAACGAAAGCACACAGGTGTGAGTGTCTGACGTGCTGACTCGGGGCCACTACGGCTGTGCTGCAGATACTCTGCTCCCCTTCCCTTCACCTAAGCCTCCCCTCTTAGGGAAGCTTTCATGCTCCCCTATTTCCTTGGGTCAACTTTGGCCTCCTAGCCACCTTTGGGCATACTGTCCTGTTTGTTAAATGACCAATTCCTGTCCATCTTTCCTTTGTTTATACTCTGTGGTTCTTCCACACGATGGACCTGCCGGCTTCCTGACCGGACAGCCCGCAAGGGTAACTGCGGGCGGAAGGCAGGACCTGAATCAGACCTTGTGCTCACAAAAGAGCATGCATGTCCCTTCTGGTCTTCTATCTTTCAGAGAACATAATCCTATATAGTAGAGAATTTTTTCCTGGAAACAGTCTCTCCTGTATTTCTTTTTGTTCACTATCTCATGCTAATAATAAGAAACTTTCTACTCTTCCGTTTTAGGAGAAATTCCTGTGACTGAATATATATATAGTGGAGAGAGTGCGGGGGGTGGGGGGCGTGGTTTGACTGTAATCCCCCCGGACGAGTTATCTGCTGGCTCTTTTCTAAGCTTGTTTCCATTTTACCCCTTCACCGTCATATATTAGGAGCCTTTATGCTGCTAGCACTGGTGATGTAAAAGCACCTGTGACCAACGTGGACATACAGTGCGGGCACTTAGTAAGCATTTAATAAACTCTCTGTTGATAAAAGTTTAGTGCCTGTATATCCAAGTGCTATGCTAGTAGCTTGGGTTAAATAATCCCCAACTGAAAACCATCAGTGACTTTGCCTTGCAGATGTAAAAATCCAAATTATGCACAGGGAGTGTTGGGCCCTGCCCACCTCTGCCACCTCATCTCTCACCTGAGCATCTCAGTAATGTGCTGTAGTAGTGGCATTGGCGTTGTCCACTCCCTCTGAAGCGCCAGGCTCTTTTCTGCCTCTGGTCCTGTTGCTCCTTGCTGGTCCCTCAGCTGGCAACGCCCCCTCCCCACACCTTTGCTTACTTCCTCCCATCTTGCAGGTCTCAGCTAAAATAGCACCTTCTCAGGGAGGCCCTCCCTGACCACTCCATCTAAAATAAGCCCTTTATTTCAACATGCTTTTCCCCCACTCTGTAATAACCTTGCATATAATTTATAATGATTTTGTTTGTTTGATTTTTTCTTTTTTTATTATTCTGTAAGTTCCATGATGACAAGTCATATTTATCTTGTTTATTATTTTTGTCCCCAGTACCTAGTATGCTGCCTAGCAGGTGATAGCTATTGAGTAAATGTGACTGAATGAATGATTTTGTATCTGTGGGCGTGAAAATTCAAACAAAATATGGTTGTCATTGGCTTTGCTAATTTGCCTATTTTTTTGTGCTCTTGGCACCACTAGGCTCCTCTGTCCAGGGATATCATCTCTTCTGCACAGAAACTGCTCAGAGACATTTAAAGGCCTGTGTTACTCAGTTTCATGGGATTAAACTAAGTAATTCCCTATACTTTTACTCATTTGTTTTTATGGGTTATATTAATCATACTATGAAATCAGTCATCATCCCTTATGTAAATTTTGATAATAGAAAATATAATTTTCTGGAATTTCCCCTGTATAAAAATGTTTCTGGAAAAAAAATGTTTCTTAGTTCAGGAAGCTTTATAGAATCTAGAATATACTTGTGAGATTTTGTAAAATTTCATATGATTGTATTTTAAGGCCTTTTAGTTTCAGCAGTGGCCCCCCATGAAGAGTGGCCTTTTAATTTATGGTGCAGAAGCTACGGGGTACATGAGAGATTAGACTTTGGTCCAAAGCAGTATTTTGCTTGGCCACTGCAATTCTTTAAGCATTTTTTATTTTTACTGCCTTTAAGACAAATAGACGTTCTTTGTGTTGGTCACAGACACAACTAGTTGCCATTGTTTTATGCTGACCTGTATCTTACATTTATGTTACTTAACTAGTCCATTTAGGCTTTTGTGTTTGTAGCCTCTGGTTTAGACTCTGTCCAAAAATGTATCTTCAGATAATCTTTAATAGGATATATTTAAATGTACGTATACATGAAGGAGTTAATTAAAAGAATATACATCACTTAGAGGAGTCAGCAGTCCTGGGTGCTAATTCCAGCTCTGCCATCAATTAATTGTTTGGCCTTGGTAAAATCACTTTTTAGCCTTAGAGTCTTATTGCTTCATCTGTAACTAAAGGTTTTGGCTTCTTCTGTTGAGTTCTATGATGTCATAAACAAGGAATTAATTAAAATCAAGATCAAGATCTAAGGAATTCTAACACAAAAGACAAATTTGTTCTGTCTCTCATGCATTCAACTTCATTTTCTACTGATGCTTCATTTGATACAGGAATTATTTCCTTGTCTTATTTGTGTATCTTCTTGGATATTTAACTTTTGTTTTTAGAGTTAAGAGACTCCTGGGCAATAATTCTTTCCAGTAGCGCTTATATCTTTTAAGTTGCTCTGGTATGACTTATTATTTGTTTGGGTCTTCTGTTCCAGCCTCAGATATTCATGATCATATTTACCTTTTCAAAGAGAAGGTGCTTGACTTTTGTGTTAGCTATCTGTCTCTGTAGGGCATGGAACATAAGGCATGCACACTAAATACTGAAGATGTTCCCGTAAGACTCACACAGAAGTCAGTACTGCAGAGAGGGTAGCATTCACTCAAGAGGTACAGAGGAGGGAGTTTTAATTCTCATTCAGGAAACTCTGAGGTAGGCCTGAGAAGGTATGAGAGATTTTTATAGATGGAGGTGAAATGGAAGAGGGCTGTAGGAAAAGGGAGTGTTGTGAACAAAGGTATTAATGCAGAAGAACTGGGAAATATTTAGAAATCTCCAAAATCTTGGTTTAGCATGAACATATACTGAGTTCGGAAGAGTCATGGGCCATCAGGTTGGGAGGATAAGGCAGATTTTATCTAGTTCATGAGCATTCTTAATTCAAGGATTTAGGGAGCTCTTGTTTTAGGAACTAAGTATCTTTTGAAGGCTCTGTTATTCAGGACCCTATTAGTTGCACATGATAGAACCCAACTCAAAATCACTTAAACATAAAGGAGAACATATTGGCTCATATAACTGGAAGTCCCAGAGTGGTCGACTTCAGGCACAGCTGGATCCAGTGGGTCATTTGGCCTCTTGTTTTCTTGACTCTGCTTCCCTCTGGTTTGGCTCTCTACAAATGGATCTTTCCCAGAGCTAAGTTTATACTCTCCAGCTTAGTCACCCTCTCTGAAAGAGTGTACCTCTCTCTTGGCAGTTGTAACAAAAGTCTCAGATTGAGTGAAAGGGCTCTCTTAATCATATGAACTTTGAACTTGTTACTGTGGTAAAAGACATCTAAAGTCATGATTGGCCAGGCCTGGGTCACACGGACACTTTGGAATCTGGAAGTGGGGTCAGCCTCATCCAAACCATACGAACTGAGTACAGGAGAGCAAAAGGAAAATTGTACTGCTGTTATTTGAACAAGAGGAAGCAATGTTTTGCAGGTAAAACACGGTGAGGGCCACAGTCGAACACAGGAGTGAGGTAAGGAAAACCGTACACAGGACAGTTATTACAGCAGTACAGGATGGAGACCACGGACGAGGGCAGGGATGATCGCTGGACACTCAGCATTTAATGCAGAAATAATGAGACTCTGAATGAGAATAACAGTAGTAGGAATGGAAAGTAGTCAAGGAATCAGCAATATGAATGAAATTTGTATTGTTTGCATTTTACCAGTTACAAAATCTGTCTAGGAGCCAAATTGAAATTTACCCTTGTCCTGTCCATAAGAAAAGAATTTGGGACACAAATTAATTTAGACAAAATCACAGAGATCATAGTTAAGCTACTTTAGTAGTTATAATTATTTTCAAAATAGCTGTGCCAGTTGTAAATCATTTATATTTACCCATTAAATTGGATCAGTGGGTTTTCTTTGGCAGCATTTTAAGTTATTCCATGTACTTCAATGTAGCAAAACTTCCTTTTCTTTGAAAAACTAATGTAACACTATGTCTTTTCTCCATTTAAATAAAATTTATAATACGTATAATATATATATGTATCTGTACATATCACACACACACATACACATATAATCAAAAAGCGTTTGATTACTTATTAATGTCTGAAACTTAACCCCCCACCCTCACCATATAAAATAAAGTTATGTATTAAGTGCATCTGTGAAGTTCTTATATTATACTAGATCTCAAGTGAGAATGAATGAGTGAAGCTTGTGATTGCCACTGTACTTAGTATTCAGTTGAGAAAAGCCAGTCTGTTCCTCAGTAGTCTGGACTAGTAAGGCGTATGTTTGAAGAACACTCAGTGTGTGCCAGACACAAATGATAAACTGGTGAATAGGACAGTATGCTGTAGGAACTAGGTTTCTTTTGTTGGATATAGTTCTATTCCTTTAATTCTTTAATTTTGTTTTTCCATTTGGACAATGTTCACTTGAATCAGTGTTTCTAAAGCGGTCATACGCTAATGTGTTTCTAGGGAAATCCCCCACACTTGGTAACCTGTCTTTCACTCCAGTATTAATACAGATATTTATTTGTATGCAAACTGTTTTGATGGGTTCCAAGAGTTTCAGAAAATGAAAGTGGCTAAGAATGTGAACGATTTTTTGCCAGTTTTTTCTTTTACTCCATCATAAGCTTAAATACAATGAAAAATTTTTCATGAAATCCAATTATATTAAAGTCATATTATTTTTATATTGTGTGTGTGTAGTATTTGTATTATAGATACGTTTCTCATTCAGATGTAGTAATTCTTAGCTTTCATTTTGTAACATTCTGAGGGTCTTCAGTTTTCTAAAAGGGGATTCTTAAAAAACTTTTTAAAACAGAAAAACATCAACTCACTTTTATTGAAAAAAAAAATTTTTCTATACCATTTTATAAGAGGATTGCTGCCAGGAATTCAAGCAATAGCTCAGTGCCATTATTACAAAGGTCTAGGAATCCTTGACTCTTGTATTGATGGAAATGAAGAGATTATAATTCAGGGGCTCATGAAGAGTTATTAGTGGAACTGTGCAATCATCTCAGTAGCAGTATTCTTATTTTTTCCAAGTGTTCACAAATATTTAATGACATTCATATTCTATTTGCCATATTTTTTGAAAAATATAAGAAAAGTAAGAGAAGCAGAGGTTAAGAATTAAGGTCTTGTTTGCTCTGAAATGTGAGTATTGAGTATTTAATACGTAAGTAGAGTTTATGTAAGTAATCATTTTCATTGTCTGATTTTGGTATATAGAACTGGGAGTAGAAAAAAGAAGAGACACATACAGACACATGCACACAAGAATGAGAAACAGTGGCAGTTTTAGAACTGAACTACCTGAAAAACATTCAGGCTTTTGGAAACATGAGCATAATATTTGCCTACTTTCAATCAGTTTTATTTTAGATAAAATGCTGGCAGATGGTAGTGATCCACTTGAACAGTGTTGAGTTTGCTTTAATTTTTTTCCATGGAAAAAAGCTCCCAGAAAACTTTTGTTCTTTAATATGTTCAACATGCATATGTTTTACAAGTATTAACTAGTATTAAAAATGCAGTTTCTAATTAGATGTCTAAATCTGAGAGGAGTTGTGGTGAGTACCAGCCTCTTAGAATTACTGACAAAGAAAGTTTTGATGAATAGGGTTTTCTGTTTTGCTGTTTCACCCTTCAGCCCTCTCTAGCTCCAGGAACTAAGGAATTGGCATTATCAATGTTTCTCAGCTATTATGTTCTAGGATTTCTATTGCAGTTGTCCTTTTTGATGATAAATCCTTCAGATATTGATTGTATCAAAACTCGGCGAATTCAGGATATTTACATTCTGCTATGACCTGTTTTATATTGCAGCAAAAAAGTTGATACTTCTGTCACTACGGATTTAGGCTTTACATGGGCATGAATAGTTAGGAACTTGATCTGTCTTAGGTTTTAGAAAAATTATAGGAGATCTCTAATGTGATATTGCAACCTGGTTTTGTTTGGTATTTTTGTTTTACGTTTTAAAATGTGGGGGGGTGACGGGGAAATCCCTCCTCTCCAAGTTTATCTATATGAGTCACCTGAAGTCTTCCTTCTAATAGGGTTTAATGAAATGGCACAGTCTGAATCAAAATTTCCACATTTGCAAACTAGAATATTCAGTTTGAACTCATCAGCATTCATTTACATTTCTGTTTTACTTTTTTCAATTTTTTTTTCAGCTGGTAAGCACATCAAACCAAGAATGACTTTTTTTTTTTTTTTTCATAGACATGGAGTGTCAATCCTTCTCTCACTTGTTTTGAGTTACTGACTGATGTGGTATTTGTTTGCAGCTCCAAACCACAGATGAGGCACATAGGTGTTGACGAATCCTGACTTACAAGTATTAGCCGCACAGTGTGAATTCCTTCGGTGTTTGGGCATTCCCAGGAACGCAGGATGGGCTGTGATTTTTTCTTGGTACCTATTAGACGTATTATTACACAGTAGCTGTGATGGAGCAGGAAAGAGCACTGGATGAGGAGTCAGAGGAGCTGAATTCAAGGCCCAGGTCAGCCACTCATCTAAGGACACATCACTCCCATTCTCTATCTTCATCTGCAAAATGATAAAAATAAAAAATAATACCCTGTCCATTTACCTTCAGGATTTGTTATGAGGATCAAGTGAGATGATAATGTTCCATGAATATTTTGTGAACTGAAGAGTCATATTACTGTGAAGTCAGAATTTGTGGTTTTCCTCTATGTAACTCGTTGCTCTGAGATTTTTTTTTTTTTTTATTTAAACTCTAGCCTTTAGATTGTGTCCTTTAAAGTGTAAGTAGGAGAGATGGCAGGAATTAATACTTTGGTAAAAAAATAATATTTAAAGAGTGGCCCATAGCCACATGTCACTACATTTGTTCTTCAGTACAGGTGGTTCACAGTGGTAGGCGGGAAGAAATGATAGCGTGGGTATTACTCACAGATTTTAAGTTTCTCTTTAACTTATTTCAGTTCTGGTATCAATTTTGAATTCTACTTAAGCAGCAACAATCAATTAAATCTTATAGCAGGTAGTGATATTGAATTAAAATAGTGGTCATATTTCTATTTCTGTAATTAGAAAAAGTGAATTAACAATTCACTGTTTATTCACTTTCTTCAACTTAACATTTGTGTTAATGACTCCTATTTTGTAAGGTACTTTGTTCGGTACTTGATTTGAAAGTGTGTAAAAGAATGCTGTGTTTATGAAAAAGATAAAGTAGAGGGTGGTTGAATTGTACCCTTATCTAGTAAAGACTGAAGTATTAAAGAGAAAAAAAGGTGTACATGTTTCTCATGTATCTGAAGGTTTGACAATACCTGTTGCTTTTTTTTTTTTTAAAGAAAAGCAGCATTTCATACCTATGATAGAATTCCTATGATTTTTAAATACAGATTACTTATTTTACATATATAGTATCATCTCTCTGTTTAAACCCCAAAGAAAAGAATTATGTGGGTATCTGAACATACAGAAATGTGTCACATTAATTTTAATAAAAGAATAACAGCTGAATGCCATGGCTGCCCCAAATATTTGTTACATGGAAATAATTGTTCTCATGTATTTTCTTCAAGTCGATTTGAATTTTAGTAAACATAACAAAAGTTTCTTGTTCACAATAGAAATGGCTATTTCAGGCCTGCTGTGTCATTGGCCACCACATTAGTGCAGATTATTTAGCTGGAATATATCTTTAAAACTTTATAATATGCTTGAAAGCTTTGTATTAGTAAATAAAAATTTTCAGGAGACCTTATGTATATTAGTTTTGCTTTTTTTTCCTGTAGAAATAGGCTTCCCTATTTCTTTTGAAAACCTCTGAATACACTTTTAACTTTGCTAATTGGGACTGAAAGTAAAATATGCTGCGAGTGAGCTGGAGAAATAGGTTTCACCAGATTGTTGCAGAGAGCGAGACCTAACCTGCTCAGTTGACTGCCTTCCTTTTTTTAGACATTCTATTTAAATTATTTCTTATACCTGATAAAAGAGTTCAACTAAGCCAAACACTCTAACTGCTCACAGTCTGCTCCCCACTTCCCCCTTCCAGATCATTCTAAATCTGTCATCCTTTTCTTTTGCCCTACACCTCCAGCATTTCACAGAGCAGCTCACTAAGTAACAGACAATTCTGAATAGCTATTAATAATGTTTTACTCTTCATCACTGCCAAGCTGTGTTACCTCTTCCACTACCCTTGGACAGTGTTAGTAATGGCGAGGAAAACTGGTCATTCTGTGAGTGGATGTGTGGAGGAGAGGAAAAAGAAAGATTTGTAAAGGAACAGATAACTAACCCATAGATTTTTGAGCAACTGAGATTCAAAAACAAATATTCAAAGTGTACTTTAAGATTATTTTGTTGTCTTATGGTATTTAATATTTCCCTTTTCTTGAAATTTATAAGCAAAGATCATCATAAATTTGCCCAGGAAATATTTTACTATTATTTCTAAGTTCCCTGAGGGGGCAGAAGCTTTGTCTTTTTTCCACAACTATTCCCAAGGTCTTAATTCTTAGTGTTCAGTAAATATTTGTTGGATGAATGAATAAATAATACTAAGAAGTATGAATAAAATCCGTAAGACATACTCTTTGCTATGTGCAGTATTCCTGTTGTATTCATTTACAGATTAGAGATGCACAGAAAAACAATGCTTGCTGGTTTTCTAGCATTTAAGACATTATTTAGCAGTTTCTCTACATGCTTTTCTTTTTCTTTTTTCTCCCTTGTTCTACCCATTTCAGTGCCCTGCATGTAGTAGCTGCTCAATACTTTTTAAAATATTTGCATGAATATATTGCTTTACTTTAGTAGAAATAGCTCATGCTTGTTATGTAATTACCTGTTGCATGCAGTGGAAAAGGTGGCTGCTTTAGTGGCTTTCACTTTTCTCTTTTGGATTCTTTTTCAAGTAGCAAAAGCTGTAGCTGTAATGAGTTTGAAGCACATCAAGCAGAACTTAAAGTGATAAATAGGAACTATAGGATGGAAATACTGAGACTTTTCTCTTTCCATGATACAGTGGCAACAAGTACAACATGATTATCGGCTGTTCGTTTACTGGTAGAAAACCTTTAGGGAATACAAATGCAATGAGGAAAAAATGGTGTCATTAGACATGAACTTCCTATAAGCTGGTAAAACCCAGAACCCTTTTGGAAGTGTACAGATTATGATGACAGAAGAGAGCAGTGGAGGAACAATAATGGCTTAGAATCCCTGGGGGGTTACCTGTTGACTTGGCAATGGTGCCAATTCACATGGTTCGCTTTGTAGAAATAGTTTACCAGTGTTTTTTCAGGTAGTATTGCTTCACCTTTGTGGCCCTTTGGAGCATTTTCAACCATCCCACAGCAGGATATTCTCCTAACTCTTCCTCTTTGTATTTTAATTACTTACCATCTTCCTTCCACATCACTAAAAACTTTACTTTTATCATTGTCTATTTTTTTGGAAATGTCATCAATTTGACCACCCTCTCGGCCATTCCTCTCTACTGAAAGTCCTAAATATCTTTCATTTCAGTTCAATATGCATTTGACCCTAGAACAACTCGGGGTTACCCTCGTCCAACTCGAAAATCTGTGTATAACTTAGCAGTTGGTTCTCTGTATCTGCAGCTCCGCATCTGAAGATTCAACCAACCAAGGATCGAGTTGTACTTATTTTTGTTCATATTTATTGGAAAAATTCACATGTAAGTGGGCCTGTGCAGTTCAAACCTGTGTTGTTCAAAGGTCAACTGTACTATATTTCTGTGTTTTCTGCCTTTATAATCATCTATTTAGCACTTAACTGGAGTAAATTACGAAAGTCATCAGGGGCATTCTCAATGCCAACTTTAATGTCTTTTTTTTTTTTTCCTGCTTCTCTCAGCCCTTTCTTGCTTTTGATCCCTTTAACCACTCTCTCTTTCTTGGCATTAGTTTTGACCTCAGTTTGGAGGTCAGAAACCTTCTCGACCTCTTATAGGTCACTCCGACTAGTTATTATTTTGCTGCTTGATGTCATTTCTCTTTTCCACTACTTTTATACTGTGACAGTGTCTTATGTCTTGTTGTAATCCTTTCATCTGGATCCTCTATTAAAACTTTTCAGAAATGTGTAAATGTATCACAATCACCAGTCTTTGAACACTTTCTCTCCAGCAGATCCTGGTAAGTGCTTTAAATTGGTTTACCTCATTAAACCTTACAACAACCCTGTGAGCTAAACTTATTACCACCATTTACTATATGAGAAAACGGAGGCTGAGGAGTTTAATTATTTGTCAAACCTCATACAGGCACTAAGGAGTAGAGATGGGATCCACTCTAGTCCTCTGTGACTCAGTAGCCCAGACCCATAACTACTCTTACCATCAGTTCTCTTCTAACTTCTCTTGCGTTAGAAGTCTTCTCTGCTTTTTCTTAAAATGTAAGAACCATCATCTGCTTCTCAGTATACGCTCAGGTTATTAATCATATCTGCTTACAGTGAATTCATCTGTAGAGGAGACACTTTCCACATAGGGCAGGGTACCATGGGGTGCCTTCTTTTCCAATTTAACTTTCCCTCTTAAATTTTTCCTCATTTATTTCTAGCAGCTTGGGCACAGTGCTCTGCACCACTGTCCCACTGTCTCTCCATCCCCAATCCATCCCTGGATTGGCATCCTCGTTGGCATGGTGCTGCCAAAGGAGAAGCTCTTAGGCAGCCATGTTTTTACATGACCTTGTCCGCATGGCTACAGCTGACTGGGAATGAGTTGTGACCCAGGAACAGCCAAATCACAGGTAGGCAGGTAAGATGTGACATCCTTGTGAGAAAAAAAAAATCATTTAAGCCAATTGGTTTCTTTTTCTTTGGAATTTGAATGAAGAAATATAGATAAACCAGGGCAGTCAGTGGTGGGCCTTGGCAGTCCTAGGGTTCCGAGGTAGGACCTAGAGAGGCCACATGCCTGATGGTCATGTGCGGACAGAACTGATGAGAGAGCAGAAACTACCAGGAAGTGGAAGTAGATTAGTAAAAACAAAGCAGGGCACAGAGAGACAAGATACCATGAGAAAGACAGCTTGTGTCCTGTGTGAAGGAGGTATGGAGAGAAGAACTGGTCCCCAGACCTTGTCTACACAGTGTTCCAGTTCCTGTCTCAGACCTTGTGGGAGATCTCATTTTATTTGAGATAACTGGTGCCCCTGTTCCTTGGTCTTCGAAGAGCCTGACCTAGTTGCTATTAAGGTATCAGTGATTATTAGTAGCTTATTGTATTATTCCAGCTAAGATAAAGTCCCTGGAGTGTATACTTCCTGGATATGATTTTACTCATATTTGATCTGTTATGAAAGGTACTTTTGGTTCCTTTGCTTCAGCTATCTCCCAGCAATTTACATGAGGAATAGCATCTTGGCATCACCTTGATTCAATTATCGAAAGATTTCAGTGACTGCCCAGTTATTTGTCCAGCAAATACATTCTTACTCATATGGTTAAAGAATGATTGCCTTGTCCTTTCCTTGTGATGATTCTATCCATTTTAAGTATATTCTCTTTTCTGTTCAAGATAACTTGCTTACTGTGGGCACATTGCATTTCCTATTTTTGATTTGAATGAGTGGTCACACTATGGAAAAGTTTAAACATATACAAAAGTAGAGGAAATAGATAATGAACCTATTTACCCTTTAACAATTACAAGTAAATGGCCAATCTTGTTCTGTTTAAACTCTGCCTGACTCCTTCCCTCTCCAGATAATATTGAAACAAATTCCTGGCATTCCACTTGTAGGTCTATATATTTCATTGTGTATCTCTAAATGATAAAATCTCTTAAAAATACAACATAGCTGTAATACCATTTATCACCCTGATAAAAAAATCCTAAGTCATTCTTTAATATTATTAAATACTTCTTAACCTTCAAATACTGTTTTTACTATAAAATGAGACCCTATTATGTAACAGAGAAGAGAGAAGTCTATCTCCCAGGGCCCAGGGATGCTGTGTACTGAATGGTTGCCCAATAGATGCTTCCTTTTGCCCAGAGAGCTGAGGTCTGGGGCTTCTTATTTGAGAAACGATTAAATGATGTCGACTGAGTGGCTCACGTAGTATCTTTAATGCTTCGTATTCACTTAGTTTTTATTCCTACCTCTGACAGGTTGCACTGCATTGTATAAATAGTGCCCTCTGGAGTTGTGAGGACA
Source organism: Camelus bactrianus (assembly GCF_048773025.1). Taxonomy (NCBI): domain Eukaryota; kingdom Metazoa; phylum Chordata; class Mammalia; order Artiodactyla; family Camelidae; genus Camelus; species Camelus bactrianus. Next base: position 31,813,917 of record NC_133543.1, on the reverse strand, counting down.
AAGTCTGTGCTGCCTGGAGGTGGGCCCTGAGCTTTGACATTTGTTTTTAAATATCCTGCAGGTCTTTCTAAGGTGCAAGCAGGGTTGAGAATGCTCATCTAAAATATACTATCTGGGCTTAGTGCAAATAACAGCATTATCTATCATACTTTATCTTCAACAGTTCAAGATTGTAAGTGTAAATATAACTCAGTAATTCTCTTAGCTCTGTTTCACTTGCTGGGCATTTCCTTTCTTTTTGTTTTGTTACTTTTAATGGATAATTATAGTAGCATGAAACATTCTGTCCACATAAATCTTACTGAAGAGGTGAAATGTTCTTGTTAATTAAATGCTGACTGGATAGATTGTTTTGTATTAATTATTTTAATTATGTTTTTAAAAAATATTTTTTAATGTTGTTAATAATATTCTCCTAAATACTTTTTAAGAATGTGCTGTTTTATACTTTTTTCCACTACTTGTGATTTAAATTGTCAGATAATTTTTTTTTAAAACAGTTGAGTATGTTTGGTCTGGAGATGGGAGAGAGACAAGACGTAATAATTCCCTGTAGTGTCATGAAGTTTGTAACCCACAGTCCATATCCATACCTTATCTATCCCTAAATCATCTATCTATCTTTATTCCTATGTGTTTACTTATATGTATAATTATTACATTTACCATTTGCAAAGAATTCAGCAAATGTCACCAATTTTCTTTTCACTCTTGCATGGTATATTAGTATGTATATCAAATCTCACTTTCTAAGAAAGGAAACTGATATATGTTCAGAAGTCAAGTGGTTTGTCTATTTTCAAAAATCCAATAAGTAAATTAGAGTTGGTTAAGATAGTAGCCTGTGGTTTATCCTGGTCAAAATCACTATGTTTCAATCTCGTGAAAGCTTAAATTAAAAAAAAAGTATATATTAGGTGTTGCCAGTCTTTTTGGTTTCACTAAAACAACATATTTCTTGGAATTTTTAAATAACTTTTTTGTTTGCCTGACTATCTCTTATTGTACTGATGTGATCATCTGTATTAGTATCCTAAGGTTTCTGTAACTACAGAATTTATTCTGTTACAATTCTTGAGGCTAGAAGTCTAAAAATCAAGTGTTGGCAAGACTGTGCTACCTCTGAAGGCCAAAGGGAAGAATCCTTTCTTGCCTCTGCCTAGCTTCTTCTGGTGACTCCTGCGATCTTAGACATTTCTTGGCTTGTAACTGATCCTTCTAGTCTCTGCCTCTGTTGTCACATGACCTTCTACCATGTGTGTATCTCTGTGTCCTTTTCTATTCTTTTAAGGATGGAAGTCATTGGATGTAGAGCCCATACTAACTTGGTATGACCTCATCTTAACTTGATTACCAGGAGTTAGGACTTGAATATATCTTTTTGGAGGACACAGTTCAACCTGCACCATCATCTTTGAATTCACTATATCATATCGTGCCTGTTACTTTCTAGGCTTTCAGTACATTTTTGTTAAGTAAAGGACTGCCTGGTACCATCATGTACACACAATAAGCCATAGTTTAGTCATTCATCCTGGAACCAGAGGAAACAGTAAGAAATCATATAGCCCATTTCTTCCATGAGAAAGTGTGATGTATTATCTTCAGTGTACCAGTAAAGGCAACAAAAAAGTTTCAGAGACTTAACTATACTCCACAGGGTGGTATGAGCAAAATGTTAATTATAAAAATGTTAATAAATAATGAGCTAAAAAATGTTAATTCCTTTATAGAGTCTTTTGTGATGCCAGTTGGCTTTTTCCTTATTAATTAGTGTTTTTACATATTTGTACCTGATATGATAATGTGACAGATATTAATATAGTTAAGACTTTAAAGCTCTTCTAATCAAATTGCTGTCATTTTACAGCTGAGGAAACAGAGGTCTGAAAAGGTTAAGTGAATTGTTGAAAACCAGAGGTAGGGGATGGCATTTCTGGGTGGGTCCTGAATATTTAGTATTGAATTCTGTAATGTGGATGTAATGTGATAGCACCTAGAGGACACTGATGAAAATCATTAATGGGCTCAAATATAAATACTGAAAGAATTAGAAATAATTTAAAGGCAAAAGTAAGGGATGATTTAATGAATCAATAATGTTCTCTTGCCACCGAAGGCAAATGGAGAAAAACAGCCTCAAACTTCGAGATGCAGATTCAGGTTCGTTTTCCAACTGGAAAGTCTGACAGTGGGATTGTTAAGAGTTGTAGGTCATTTGAAGAGGAATGAACTCTGCCCTCCTCACTCAAAAGAAAACGAAAGCAAAACCCACGCAAATCCGATTATTAGTTTGATCTTACCTGGAAACTTTAGATTTTTTCAAATCCATTTGCTTACATACTTTGCTTCTTGATTCAGTCCACCTCAGTGCTTCCTCCTCAGAATGCAACTTTAAATTTATTTCACAAGGAGAGACTTCACCCCACTACAGTCATAATCTCTGAAATCCTTGAACCTGTGGCTCCTTGGTGCCTGGTTTTACATTTGTTCCCTGTGAAACAGGACATGATGTGAATGATGCCTCTCAAATCTCTGACCTTCAGATTACAGCATAATATTCATGCATCAGGCTTCCTATAGATGGATCAAGATTTTGTTTCTTCACTAGGATCCTTGATGCCTTCCAAGAGATGAGGGCAGAAGGAGTAATTCACATTCCTACCAGCTTTATTGGTCCATCTTGTTCTGGGTTTTGGCATGGCGTAGGGAAGGCTGATGGATTTCCTAGCTGTGAATGAGCACTCTGTCTCAACTGATCTGAATATTTCCTATTGAATGGGTTCTATGACTTTTCTCCATCATTGGTTGCTCTACCAAAATTACACTGCCTACCTGCAACTTGTATATAATTATATTCTCTTTTCTGCCAGCTATCTTTCTTATGTCTGTATCCTTCTCTTGACAAATACAGGCAATTATAAGCTCATAGGTTTCTGTTTTATTTTATTGTAAAATGTAATCTAACCTCTTTTCTCCCATAGGCTTTCATAACCTATCTGAAAACAAAAAACAAATAATTAAGTCTCACTTGTTAGTGGCTGTCCATACAAGTAAGTGGCTTTCCTTGGCTTGGAAAGGAAGACAGTTGGCTATCAGAAAGCCTTTAAAGCTACCTATTTTTATTGCATCCAGTGAGAATTTACCACCAACCAATGTTTAAAATTCCAAGGCAGTGGCTCTTGGTGACTTTAGAGGAGATTATGGTCATTAGCACTCTTTCTGGTTGTCAAATAGGGTAGCCCTTGCCTATATTTAGAATAAATTAAGAAAGAATTACACATGATGGAATAATATGGGCCAGTTCAGAACACCAAATATCTAGCTTGCGTGTCTGATGGTAAAGTTAGAGCAGTTCTGCATTTCTTAATTCTACTTTGTAGGGTGTCAGCATTGAGTTTCTCTTTAAAAGATGACAACTAATCAAGAGTTATGGGGACTCCCAGTGGATGATTATCAAATGTATGAATACAGATCCATGTATGATCTGATATATACTCTTAATGTTCCCATTTATTAGCCGTAAGATTTCAGGGAAATTGCTTAACTTTTGTGAGCCTCAATTTTCTCATCTCTTAAAGTGGGACTAATGATACTTACCTTGCAGTGGTATTGTGAAGATGAAATTAAACCACATGAGGTAATGTAGCTACGGAGCCTAACCTAGTGCCTGATACAGTGAGTACTTTGTGTTTGTATAGCACTGTACAGTTTTCTCACATACTGTTATCACCCCATCTTCCCAATGAAACTCTGAAGCAGTCAGGAAGGGCGGTGATAGCATTTTCTTACGTATGAGAAAGCTGAGTTTCAGACAGTGATTAGTTTAGTATCATATGTCTATTTATGCTTAGGATTTCTGATTCCTAGGCCAGAAGCGTTGGCCTTTCTCCCCCCTTTATTTAAACTTCTAACTTTCTCATTCACTTATTTAAGCTCCTAGCTAAAGGTATAAGGGGTTAAGGGAGCCAGTGCTTTAATGGAATTCTTGATGCTTTTAAGTCTGTATGCAAATGAAATAGCCTACTTAAAGGGCTTTGGAAAATAATTTAAAATGCTAAACAAACATATAAAATTGAATGTTTCTTTTAATTATTTTAAGTTATTGCATTTTTTCTGTTAATAGTCACATTTTCTTTACTTGGTGGTAAATTGGAAACATCTAAACAACAATCAGTTCTGAAGAAGAAAAGAAAAACTTCCTATAGCCATTTTTCTGTTCTAGTTACTGTATGTATTAGCCTTGTTCAAATATTCTCGTAATAGCAAATTCTGTATTGCTCCCAAAGCTTTTGTTGAATTCCTGAGAATTGTAGCTCCTTAGTTTTTGTGGGAGGAATTAATTTTATTAACATGTGGCAATTAAACTGACACTTTAGGAATTATGAGCAAACAATGTAGGTCAGTGTGAGTCTCTCTCTCTCCTTTAAGTTCACTGGAAGAAAACATTTCCAATAATTGTTAACAACTGGAGAAAACCTTGTGAAGAATGGCGAGTACTCCGCTCTTCTACCATTCCTGGAATTTAAAAAGGAAAGATTGGCCCACTTGTGCACGATATCCTCACTCTACATCCGTAAACTTCCTGCAATGTAAAGAACTTGGGCAGGTGTTATTAATAAAAAATAATAATAAAAATCCTTCTATTTTAAATAAGGATGCTATTCTGCCAGCTTTGAAGCTCACACATACTCTCTAACTTATCCCAGCTTTCGCTCATCTGGTCTTTAAATGGCTCCTTTCATGTGGTCAGCCCACGAGTCGTGCGTACTGCCGCTCAATCACGCCACTGTACGTCGCCGTCATGAGGGTGGTTTCCATGATTTGCATTTCCTGTACTGTTTGAGCTTCAATGAGCTCCAAGCTCCACGTATGAAGAAACCACTGCCAAATAATGCAATGATTTTAGTCGAACCAGATGAGCTTGTGCTGGAGTCAGGCTACCAAGTGGAGTGGGGAGGGGAAGGGGTGTTGTCAGGATATCCTGTTAAAAAAGGATGCCTCAAGATGTCCATACATGCAGGATGTGAATTTCATAGCAAATCTGGCCATGGAACATATGAAGGTTACTTTTGGGAAGATAGGGCTGAAGTGCTGTGATGAATAACCATATATGTGTTACTCTTAGAAAATTCAGTATTTTCGATTTTCGTATTACATCATGCTGCCAAGGTAATAATTTACTGTGACAATAATAGATTTTGATGACATTAGTTTTTCAACCATACAGAGTTAAATTTAGTCAAAATTAAATTAAATACATTGATTACTTGTCCCCTTGTCCTGTAAAAGAGAGCCTGTATTTTATTGAAAAATAATCGATAAATGCTGTTGGACAACTATTACAGAAATGGCATAGTAGTGGGCCAATGAATAGCTACTAAAGTGGGGAAGGAAAAAAAAATGTAACAGATACTAGTCTTCACGAAAAACATAGACAGATGGGGAGACAGACCTATATGATGCCACAAATAGATGAATATCTTGTAAGGATTTCAAACAAATGTTGAAAGATCCAGTGAAATTTTAAAAGTTGGTTTAAGAGTATATCTTGTGCTTATAAATAGTGTGTTTATTCTGCTCACCTGAAACCCAACCTGTAAATTGTTCATGAAATATTTTATCAATATTAAGCCAAAAGAATACAAACTGAAACTATATATAACAACAGTTTTTAAAAAGCATCTCAATAGGAGCATTGACTTTAATTTTTCTTTGACCTCTTACACTCAGATATGGTGTTTCAGTGCCTACAAGAAAAACTTCAGCAGTAGTCCTGTTGACCATTAATTAATGACAGTCTCAAAGATTTCCTAGTATTGTATACAGATAGTTGAAGAATATTCTCTTTTCTCATATAATGTGTGCTTCATAAAAATGTCCCTGATAACTCGCTGTGGATGCTACTGTATAGTTTTTAGTTTAGTACCAGTTCACTTGATTATATTTTATCAGCTAATCAGTGTGCCCTGCAGCAGTTTTAAGATATTCTAAAGAGGAAGCTTCAAAGCCACAGGTACTTACTGAGGAAACAACTATATTAAGAAAAGGTAGGCAACTTATGTGGATGAAAAAAATACTGTTATTATATCTACCATAAAGTGGTTTTGCATGTTGCATACATTATGCAGTCATCTAAGCCTGAAAACACTTTCATGTGTTGAGAATTGGAGTGTTAAAGGCCAGTCTTTACTTCCTTTTTAATTCTTATACTTTTTTTTGCTAATTTTCACTTTTAACACTAATCTGACTTTAGTATATGAGTTAATCCTTATCTAATGCTCAGTCTGGCACTCTTGGATTATTACTAGATTATCTGCCACGGGAAATCTCAAACCAGGGAACATTTTTTTCAAAGAGCCTGAATTTGAAGGAGGGGAAATTTGCCCTCCTGAGCTCTTTCAAAATGTTCAACTTGATATGTTCACTGGTAATATTGGAATGTTGTATCTTAAGTAATGTCATAGCTCTTATATAGATTATCAAAATTATTATTGCTTATTAGATAAATTAGTTTTAAGAACATTGAGCTTATGGTTGGAGATTTTAGTTTTATGTAAGTATATTTGAATAATGAATAATATTCTACCAACCTTTCTTTGAACATTCTTCCTGGTCACTTAGTTCCTAAGAAACTATTTTTTGAATCTAAAAATAAATTGTATTTTTAGATGTTTAATCCCATAGGGGAAAGGAACACATTTTGCATCACTTGTCTTTAATTTATTAAACAATTCTGTAATGCACTCTGTGCACAGATCATGAAAACCACTGGCACACATTTTTCTGACCTCACAACATAAGCTGCGCTCTTTGTGGCAATCCCGGCAAATGTGTTTATAAAGATTCCAGCAGTAATAGTCTTGTGACTAAATAAGAAACAGAAGCTGAAGCTAAGAGCCAAACAGATACCTATCGGTTTCCTTGAGTTTAATCTGATTAAAACATGGCTCTCAAAAACATTAAATACAATGTCATGTCAGAGAGGCGGTATATGACAAATATAGTTCATGACAGGAAATCGTTATTAAATCAGCATTACTAGTGAATCTGTTATGGAAATTTCCCTGTAATTTAGTTAAGGTTCCCCCATTTTTCACCTCAGTGCATCACTATACTTTTCTGTTTTAATGTTAAGTATGTAATTTTCTGTTGACGGAAAGGCAGTTTTCCTACTTGTAAATACCACACGTCTTTATTGTTATCACTAACCCAACATGAACCAGCTCTTCACTTCAACTAGAAAGAAATACTTTGCAGAGTAAAAGAGAATCCGTACCAGTCATTGGCCACCATGACCTAAATATCACAAACCTAAAGGCGGCAACCACCTCGCTCTTCACAAGGGCAAGCAGTTGTTTTGAATGAGAAACATAGCAGCTTGGTTGAATCCCAGGTTACTGATAACCATCTGACTTTAAAAATAGTAATTATTTGATGTTAAAAAGTTGAGAACTTCATCAAAATCACATCTTTTTTACTCTTTGCTTTGAGGAAATACAGGTACAACATTAACCCATATATTTGTAGCTAAACTCTGAGTACTCTAATTTTGTAACAGCTCAGAAAGCATTTTTTAAAAAGAAATATTTTTACAAGGCAAGAGGATTATTTGGCCGACTTACATTAATGAAACATTTTGGCACATGTTAAAGATTTCATTGAGCTATTACAACCACCCCCAAAAAATCTTGGTTTCCATTTAAAATGTCACCAATGTGGAAAAAATACCATCAATCAAATTGCGTATCTTCTAACTGAAGAGAAAAAAAAAGTTAAAAAAAAGAAGAAAGAAAAAAAAGAAACAAAACAGTGAGTTTCCAGAGCATTTTTGGCTTCCCTTAAGGAATTTTGACTTAGATATAGTCAGTTATCTGTGGCCTTAAGATTATCTTTTTTCTCTTTTTTCCATTGTATGTTTTCATCTTCACAGAACTAAATCCAGTAAGCAATGTTCCTAACTTTATGTTCTTCTCGTCAAACACTGGAAATGCTTCAGTTCTTGTGAATGAGAACAGTAAAATAAATTATTTTTCTGAAGAAACATAGGGACCCCACTTTACAACAAAGAACTCTAAAAATGCACATCGTTCTTTTCTTCTCTCTTGAAAATTATTCTTAGGTCCTGGTGGGAACAAAGGCCCCCACCTCAAGGAAACTTAAATACTAAATCCTTCTTGTGAGTTGAATCCAGAAAGAAACCTGTGTGCAAGTTGTGGAAAACTAAGTGATTGTTGTCTCATTATGCTCCCTGAGTTCTGTAGGTGATTCTGTAGGTCTAGTCTTAGACCTTTCTCTAATCTCTCTTTGCATTAGGACTGCTGTCACCTTTGAGGTAGACCAGGTGTCGTGACCCACACTGTGCTCATAACATGCATTGGAGTAAAGGGATGGCTTACCTTTCTACTATTAGTTACCTTTAGGAACGATCATCTTAATTGCATCATGCACCTGGTATAGAAAAGGATATCTAAACCACATTAGAAAACCAAGATTAAACAGGAAGATCCTTGGAAGTTTGGCATTGAATGTGCTAGCATGCATGCAACTCTATGATAAAATCGTCTGTGTATTATAATACAGCTCTTTCACAGTAACACTACCTCAGTATCTTCTAAATTTCCTCCTCAATGGTTTATTTATAAGCCATGCCAGAGATCACTGTAATAATAACATACTAGCCTCCCATAACCATTCTATGTAATAGGAAAGCTTTATGTAAAGTGGCAGTGAATGTTCTCAAAACAATTGTGTAAGCAAAACCTAATCATAATCAATTAACATACATAGAAGTGTACTGAATGGGATTGAGGTATTTATGCAAATTTAGGGCACTTTTAAGTGGCAGGCAGCTGAGGAACCCAGGTTTCCTGGCTTATGCTCTTTCTACTCTACTGTCAACAAGGAATTATTCTGCATCACCTGAAAATGAAAGGACTGTTTCACTCAGAAGTTACACAGGTACTTGCTGTCAAAGTGACTTTAATCCAGGAGACTTTTAGCTCAGGCACTCTGGCTGGTTGAGGGTAATCTGAAAGACTGGACATATTTAAGTGTCCCTCTTTTTCTTTTTTTTAAAATTATATATGCACATATATACAAATGTATGTATGCATATATATATTCTTTTTTCCTTTTTTAGTATAACTGATACTATTTAAAAATTACTTATTTATTTGGGGGGTATTTAGGTTTACTTATTTATTTACTTTTTAGAGGAGATACTAGGGATTGAACCCAGGACACGTGCATGCTAAGCATGCGCTCTACCTCTCGAGCTATACCCTCCCCTCTAAGTATCTCTGTTTCTAATTTGCTTATTCAAATCTCAGCTTTGATGACATTTAATCAGGGAAACTTTGGGGGGAGATAACATATTCCTCTGACTTTTCCTTCTTTTTACCAGGCAGCCAGAAGTTAGCAGTTAGGGAACAGGGAGAGATGTGAATGGAATGCTAGCTTTCAGATATGATGCAAGTCCTCACTGAAAATGTGGCAAGCTTGAATCCAGCTTCCTGATCAGAAGGTCCTTGTTGACTCTTCTACCTTCATTGGGCTCATCTCTAGTATCCAACCCCATTCTCTCTCTAAATCTCTCTGAGGAGCATCTTAGGATTTCAGGTCCCTTTTCCTTTTCTGGCTTCTGTTGTAACCAGTTCCCAGTCTACATCAGAGGATGACTAAGATTATCCTATAGAGTAGATGCTGCAAACCAGATGGAGCCCAGTAGGATACAGGTGTATGAGATACCTCAGGAAAGCCTCTCTTTGTCAAGTTAAAGGAGAGAGACTTCTATCTGCAGATAGCTGATATATGGAGTGAGGCACTGAACACAAATTTATGAGTCAAAATATTGGTCTTCCCTGGATAGAACGTGAACCAACATGCTGCAGAATTTCAACCTGCATGTCTATGGGTGGGAGATAGGTGAGTGACAGTGATCAAAACAAGAAGATAGTGTACTCTGGAAACAATAATCATAGATTTTTACCTTAGAAACAATGTGTAATGTTTATTAAGTTTCTCACAATTTACCTATGTCTACATGACCTCATTCCATCTTCATAGCAACTCCTAAATAGTAGGTAAGCATGAAAAATCTTTCAGAGATCAAGTTCAGAAAGTTGTGATTTGCCCAAGTTACCCATTAGGAAATTTTAGAGTCAAGACTTGAACCCAAGGCTTTGAATGTAGCAAATGCTTTTTACCCCCCTCTTCAATGCCAATGCCTTTTTTTCTCAAATAAGATGTATTTTTATTCCTTCCTCTTTCTCTTCTCTCTCTCTCACAGAAATATATGCCAGGCACTGTGTAGGCAGTGGGTGAACTGAGATGAACAAAATAGGAGTGTTCTCTACCTTTGTAGAACTTAGGCTACACTTCTTAGGACCTGCCAATTGATACGGTAGCCATCAGCCACATATGGCTATGATGACTGTGAAATGTGGCTAGTCAGATCTGAGATATGTTATAATTGTAAAATAGACAAGACATGGAATTATAAATGTTTAGTTCCAGTAAAGAATGCAAAATTTTTCATAATTTTATATTGATTATATGTCGATAATATTTTAGGTATCTCAAATTAAATAAAATGTATTATTAAAATTGATTTCATCTATTATACCTTTCTTTTATAATGGCTACTAGAAAATTTTAAATTAGATATATCTCTTGCATTTCTGAGTCACATATTTCCATTGGATAGCAATCTGACCTATGGGGAGGTCATTTCCTGGGGTACATTAAGCTGTTTAGTACTTCTATGGTTACATTTTTTGTATTGAAACATTTGAATCATTTGAAGTTTGCCCTGTTGCATGCTGGTCTATCCCAGTTTATTTTTTCTCCAAATGGCTACCGAGTTGGCTCAACACCATTTATTGGGTTGTTCATCTCTATTTGAGAGGCTACTTTATCATTATGCTAACTCCTGTATGTATTCTTTGTATTTCTGAGCTTTTACATTAGTCTCTGTCTACGTTTGAACCAGTGTTATTCTTGCTACTTTTAAGATTTCAGAAGATTGTTTAATGTCTTTTAGGGTTAATTTCCATCTCCAATTGATCATATCCTGCCCCCATCCCTGGAGTTTTCTTGGCTATTCTATTTTCATTGCCTTTATCCATGAAAATTAGAATCCATTTGTCTGGTTTAAACAAAAAAAAAACCTTTAAAATTGTGATCAAGATAAACAAACTCAAAGAGAATTGATGTTTGTGTAATGTTGACTCTTCCTCTCCAAAGTAGTGATACAGCTTACCATTTATTCAAGTCATCCTTGGCATACTTTAACATTTTCTTCATAGAGGACTTGCATATTTCTTAAATTGATTCCTAGGAAATTTCATCTATGTATGTATGTCCTACTGTTCATGCAATATTTTCTTTAAATGCTTACTTTATATATATATATTAATATTTTGATTTATAAAAAATTAATTTTGTCCTCTGTAAGCTTACTAAATTCTCTAATTGTTTGTATAAATAGTTTTTTGATAGACAGTCTTGAGCTTTCTAATCTTATCCACACATAGCTGATAAATTACCTACTTCTTTCCAGTTTTTATACCTCTCATTTTTATTTTCTCTTGTCTAATTCTGTTGGCTAGTCCCTGCAGTACAATGCTAAATAACAGTGGCAACAGTGAGTATTCTGTCTTGTTGCTGACTAGCGTTTCTTCCTAAGTACAATGCTGCCTTTTGAGTTGAACTGAACATATTTTATTATAGTAAAAAAAAATCATATATTCTTATTTTAAAAATAAAAACATACTGAACAGTTGTTAAATTTGGTTAAATGCCTACTCATAATCATGTGATGTTTTTCTTTTCAAAGTTATTAAAATGATGGATCTTATTGATTTACTAATTCAAACCATACTTGTATTTTTGGGAAAAAGATCACTTGTTCATGATGTTTTACTCTGTTTTCATTTTCTGTTGGATTTAGTTTGCTAATATTTTATTTCAGACTTTGATATCTATTTTTAATTGAGGTCCACCTGTCATGTATTGGTTTTGTTATACTTAACTTCATAAAAATAAAATAATTTGGAAGTTCCCCCACCCCCTATTAATACCAGTTCAAAAATAAATGGACTTATTTACTCTTTAAAATTTTGGTAGAACTTCCCTGTGAAACCAGTGAACTTCTTTAGTGCCTTATTTTGGGGTGAGTTGGTGGTGGTGATGGTGGTGATAGTAGTGGATCTCTTTTAGGGGCAACTTTATTTCTCTTACAGAAATCTGCTTTTGTGTATGTGTGTATGTTCCTGTTGGTTTTGTTTTTTAGATTCTCTACAGTTGAACCTTGAACACCATTTGTTTGAACTGTGCAGGTCTACTTATACAGGGATATTTTTCAATAGTAAATTGTACAATATTAACAGTCCTTGTTTGGTGGACTCTGAGGGTATGGTAGAACTTCAGATACAGAGAGCCAACTATAAGTTATAAACGGATTAAACTGCATTGTTCAAGGGTCAACTGTACTTCCTCTGAGGTATTAAAAAACATTTTTTTCTTACAAAATTATGAGTATATGTATAGTTCTTTTGATCTTTAGGAAGGTTTACATTTCTTCCCTATTGTTTACCTTCATAATTATACATTTACATGACCCCCTAAGTTCTCTAATTCTTGGGATATTATCTATTAGTTTTTTCCAATGAATAATGATAAAATTAATGTGTCCCCACTTTCTTGTCCATTTTGCTTTCTCTACTGTCTGATTTTAACATTATCTTTCTTATTTTTTCCCAATATACTCCTTCGATACGCATATACTGGTATTGTTTGATTTGTGAGTTTTCAAGAATTTTTGAACACTAACGGTTACTATGGTTAAGGCAGAGTTGAATCTACTCTATCTCCCAAATTTCCTTTATTTTTCTTTCTACAGTTGTATTATATCTACATGGTCAGAGCAAATACCTTTTTATGCTCTATTTTGCTGCCTTAATTCTCACATTGGTTTTGGTTTTGATTCTGTGGCTAAATGCACTTATTGGAAGACTTCTGCCTCCAACCAATGTGAAATAACAGTATCTAGATTTACTTTTCCACCTAAAACAAACAGAAAATGGATAAAATTGTGCTATATGCCAGAAATTAACACAACATTGTAAACTGACTCTCTCTCTCTCTCTCTCTCTCTGTGTGTGTGTGTGTGTGTGTGTGTGTGTGTGTGTATACATAGAGAGAGAGAGAGAGAGAGACATTCAAGACACAGGACATCAAGCAACAAAAGACAGTGATCCCTGAGGGAAGGCCAAGAAATTAGGTGGGCTCTATGATTGCCCAAGCTTGTTTACCTTGGAAGAGTTTCTAGGCCCTGATGCAAGGAGGAGGAATCTAGGGCGAGACTGATTGGATCCCTGGCATTGAGGAGATAGAGGTAGGAGCCTGGATAGATAGAAAAATAACATTGGAATAGGGAGAGGATCTCAAAGAGAGACCTGGAAATCTGTAGAGGGTCCCAGTTGATCATTTATCTGAGTGCAGATTGGCACATGTGTGTTAAGAAACTTTCACAGCCAAAGAAAGAACCATGTGAGAAAACTACAAGAAATAATGCCCATTGTTCACAAAAGGCCACGAGTAGAGTCCATTTCCAACAGCCAGACTGGAAAACCTCATGATCGAGTCAGGGCTGTGGTCTCAACTGGGCCTCAGCTGCGGAAGGTTCTGTTTTCAAACTCACGTGATTGTTGGTGGTATTCACTTACTTGTGAGCTGTTGGACTAAGGGCTTCAGGTTCTTGCTTGCTTTTGGCCAGAGACCACCCTCATTCCCTTGCCCTGTGGACTGTCTCAACATGGCTCCTTATATCCTCAAAACCAGAAAGGGAGAGTCTTCTGAAAAGGCAAGATGATACAGTCTTATGTAATATAAGCACATACATCTTGTCACCTTTGCTTTAGAAGCAAGTAACTGGTCCTACCTGCACTCAAAGGGATTACACAAGGCATGAATACAAGGAGGTGGGTCATGGGAGTGACTTTAGACTCTGTTCTCTAAACTAATGTTTAGGAGAATATCTTAAAAGTATCTGGATTAAAAAAAAAAACAATATCGAGTTATGCCAGAAGAACAATGTTAAACACTACAGTAGATTTCTCATTGGAAACATCTCAAGGGGAAGCCAGTGGAGCAACATCGTCAAAGTACTGAAAGAAAACCAAGAACTCTCAACCTAGAATTCTATACCCAGTGAAAATATCACTCAAAAACAAAGCTAACAGAGATGGTCAGACTAAAACAAATAAGAACTGGGGATATAGCATATAGCATCATGACCATAGTTAGTAATACTGTATTGTATATTTGAAAGTTGCTAACAGTAGATCTTAAAAAAAAAAAAAAACCCTCATCATAAGAAGAAAAAAGAATTGTAATTATATGTGGTGATAGATGTTAACTAGACTTATTTTGGTACTCATTTTGTCAAATCATTATGTTGTACATCTGAAACTAATACATTTTTAAGAAATAAAAAACAAACAACGAAAATACTCAAAAGTAAAATAATGAGTTTTACCTGAAAGAGAAAAGAAAGAGTTGAGAAGAGAAAAGAAAGCAAGTAAGGAGCTTCATTTGGTGTCATTTGGGGCATTAGATACCCCTCTTCCAGTACTTTCTTCATCAATTTTGGATTCCTCCAGGGTTATCATCTTAAGTGAGAAGTATCCATCTGTTTCCCCCAAATATGCGCTAAGGTGTGCATATATTTGTGTATCCCTACTTTAAGTGGTGACAATTAGATCAAAATACAAAGTTTAGTTCTTTTTAATTTCATCTCCCACTCTTTTCCTTCATAACTTTTTAAGCTTGTTAAGCTCAAACTAATTTGAGCTTCTTAAGAAGTCCTTTAACGAGACAATAGCCTGAGTGTTTCATATTCAATGAAGAAGTGTGTTACAATAGTTAAATTATTTAAATTGTAATAAAATTATTAAAATAAAATTATGTTAAATTGACTTTAAGTAATTTAAATTATTTAAAATAATATTTAGCATGATTTCCAACATTCTAAATACAACTATGTCTTAATATAAAAAAATTTTTTTTTGACTGTGGATATCAACTCTAGTTTTAAATGCTAGTAGCAGATAAAGAATACTTATGCTTTCCTTCTGATAAGTTTTTTCTATAATCTTTAATTTTACATTGTATATATAAAATACTTTGAAAACTCTGGAGACATACAATTTTAAGATATATCTTTATAATCATAATATCATTTTTAACTTTGTGTCAAAATAGGTATAGTTCTGGTTTTCCAAATGCCTACTGTGATGAAGATACAATCTTGAAGTATATGTTTTTATTTTAAGAAATTGCAAGTTTTTGGTATTTGTTATCTGGTTTTTATTCCAGTCTAATGGCTCTGTTCCCCAAATTATTTGGTCTCCCACTTTATTAATTTTTTCCTGGATCAATGTGGTGTCACCTTTATCATGCTGAATTCCAGTATTGCTCTAGTGATTTGAGTGTCTGTGATTTCTACTATCTCAATATATAGTATAGGAAACATTTTGTTAAAAAATATTTCACCCAAATATTGATATGTTCAGCACTGTTTTAATTGACTGCCTCTCAGCCCACAAAATGTTATTGATTTACTCTCTAAAAAAAATTCAGTTCTTAATTGATGTATAAAGATTTTCATTTTCAGTCATCAAAGTTTGGGCTGAATTATTTTGACACTGGTAGGATCAAGAAGGTTAGAGATTCTTGTAAATGCTGGATGCCTTTTACTGCTGTCATTAAGCTGAAAGTCATGAAGCATTAAAAACAAAAGACACCTGGCCAACCTAGACCTCTGAATATGTAGTGAAAAGGTTCAGCAATTTGGAGTACAGTTGAGAGGTCATTTGTTTTTATGGAGACATTTGGTATCTGACTCCACTTTGAAGAATGGGTAGGACTGGGCTGGACATGGAAGAGCAGACAGACATCATAATTATAGCTCACACTTAGATAGCATTTACTACTTTCCAGACACTGTTCCAAGTGTCTGCTTTCCATGTATTAGCACATTTCATAGCTGTATTAATAATTAGTAAGGTGCTTATCATCTTAACTTTTGAGTTGAAGAAACTGAGACACACATTTGTTAAGTGACCCATTCCAGTTCTCATAGCTAGTAAATAGTGGTACTGCTATTTAAACCCAGCTTTCTGGCTTTAGAGTCTCTCTTCTTAATCACTGTGCTGTTCTGCTTCTGATTAATATGATGCATTTTGTGGGAACAGTAGGACAGGAAAAGTTAAGGAAGGGTGAAATCATGGAAGCTTTTGAACTGGAGGCAGAGGTATCCATATGTTATAGATGCAAGTATTAAGTGGTTCAGTCTTTCTAGAAAGTAGTATTTTAATATATTTTCTGTCAAGAATTTTCAGTAATCACCTTCTACATACTTGTCCTAAAGAATGTTGGGAGACAGTTATCCATGGTGCCTCATGTTTCTGGATGGCTTGCAAGCAGAGACATTAAATGCCTTTTTGTCCTGCACTATTTTTTTCAAGGAGGTTTGTAGCAAAACAGTATTGGAATATACAGATAATCTCTCTCTCTTCTGATCAGATGGCTGACTTATTTATTGTCCAAGTGTAGTAAAGATAATGTCTCTATGGTGCAAAGTTTGAGCAAGTTTCCTTGCAGCTCATTATGCAAGATTTGGGTTTCCTAAGCTCACGGTATCTCAGCGGTGATGCAGACCCCCGCCTGGGCATCATCTGTCTGGGCCACTCCACATTACCTTGGTGGGCCTTGGGGGCCAGGGACAACCGATGTGAATGAGAAGCTCATGCTACTTACTGTGTCCTGAGTAGTAAGCCCTTTGTTTGACCCAGGAGTGTCAAGTTTGCTGCCAGCATCCAGAAAACTGTGGTAGACTAACTTGTTAACTTGAAAGTAGGGCAAAATTTCAGACTCTTCACTGTTTTTAAAAAAAAGATGATTAGAATTATCAACAAAGAATTATGTGTAATCATTGGAAAGTAATCCACTGTCCAAGTTATAAGGGAACACTTTAGTAAATTACAGTACATTCATATAGTGGAGTATTAATTTCATAATTCTTAAATATCATGTTTTTAAAGATTTAAAGACTTGGAATATATTCATGAGAATCTTAAGTAAAAATTATATTATGAAACTGATCCATATAGTACAATCTCAGTTTTTTAAAAATTTGTTTATGTGTTTAGGAAAAAACCCTGGGATACAATATGCAAAATGTAAAACTTTGTTAGATACAGGTTTTAGAAATTTAAGTGATTTTTTTTTTCCATTTCTAGTTGTGTATTTCCAAATTATTCTATAATGAATATACATTACTTTTATTATGAGGAAAAATACACATTATTAATGAAGTCAAATTGAGGGATTTGACATGGTTTAAAGGCAGAGTAGGTATCGTATATATTCTTGAGAGGACAGTAATATGAGGATGCATTTAAAACCTCTGCCATCAAAGATCTGTTTTTCATTAAAATGCACATATACAATTTAACTGAAAACCATTAAAACAAAAGCAAAGAAAAAATCCAAGTTATAACAGAAGGAGAGAGGAAACATGGATATTTTAGAAATTCTAATTTAAGGAAACTTAATCCATTTGAACAAAAAAACTAAGCTCATCAAAGCCTCTCGTTGTCTAATAAAAAGGAATTAAGTCAGTTAATCATAAGAAACAATGTTTGCATACTGAAGTGCTGAAAGATGAAATGATCTTACTTCTGACATTTGCTTTAAAATTTTCCAGCAAAAAATAAATAAATAAAAATAAAGGGGGAGGGATAGTTGAACCAACCTTGGCAAAAATATTGATAGCTGTTGAAGTTGTGTGTTGGATACACGGGGCTTATTATGCTGTTCTTGTGTGTGCTTGAAAATTTGTGTAATAAAAAAAATTAACAATCTATCATCAGTTTATATAGTTTTAAAACAGCATCCCTCAACGTTGGCTGTACCCTGGAATCTTCTAGGAGCATTCAGAAGTACTGATGCCTGGATGTCTCCTCCTCTGATTCTGATTTAGAGGGTCTTGGGTGTGGCCTGGGCATCAGGAGTTTTGACATCTCTCAGGTGATTCTAATGTGTAGTTCGTGTCAAAACCTATAGTTCTAAGTGGACTCTGTTAGGTAGATCTTTATTATATGAGGCTTTGGATATAATAATGGATATTTTTCTTTAAAAATGTGGGCATGTTTTCTATTATATTGGTTCATGGAACATCCCTCGGTAAAAAGTGAGAATAGGGTAATAATTTTTCTTATAAAGACAGTCCTACTGAGTACCAGAATGAAATAGTGGAGGTACGTAGCTTAGTGGTTTTTTCATTTGATAAAATGGTAAAGTTTCAGTAACCCTAAGGAATGAATAATTATCACATCCCTTTCAAATATTACTTGAGTAAGAAGAGGCTTAATTGATGTAGAGAGCATAGTTTTTTTTTTTTAATTTTAGCATTTTATAACTTTCTTAAAATAATTCTTGTTCATTTTAGAAAACTAAAAAGAATATTTAGAGAAGAAAATAATCACCTAGAGCTCCATTATCCATAGTAAATGCTGATGATCTTTTATAGCATTTGATTTCAAATTTATTTTAACTTTCTGTTGAAAAAATTCAAACATAAATGTAGGAATAGTATTATCATAAATCTGTAAGTTCCCATCACACAGCTTCAATAGTCTTCAGCTCATGATCAATCTTATCTCATCTGTGCCCCCCCCCCCCCCGCTTCATTCTCCTCTCCCCTACACTGGATTATTTTGAAGCAAATCTTGTATATCATATTATTTCATCTATAAATGTTTTAGTATGTATTAGAGCAAATAATCTTCAGGTCATTAGCATGTATCTGAGGTATTGGTATTCTGTGTTGACTAAAGGAAGATCCATATGCTACAATTCCTACTTTTGTAGTTGCCAAAGATGGTGTTGTGTTATAAGCCAGATTTTTACTTTTATATTTTTAAGCTGCAGAAGGATCTGCTGGCAGGGCCGAGATTTTTCTCAGAAAGTAACTCCATCGTTTTAAACGATGAAATAAGTAGTAGACTGAAATCCGAGAAACCCAGAGTTCTACCCATTAACCAGGCTTTAATTTAGAAGAGTTTGAGGATGAGAATTACCTAATGTTTTGCTTTAAAATAACCTAAATTGGTCTCTTGTTCTCATTTTCTTTAAAGCCAGGTAATTTTTCAAAGAGTTTGGCAGATTGAGTTAGTCATAGTGTATTTTGGTAAAATTAACATGGAGGCAATATGTTAGAAAGGGGTGGAAGACAGGGAAATTATTTAAGAGGGTATTCAGTTCTTGTGGTCTGAACTGACAAAAACCCAGTGTTGGATGGAGGGAGAAGAGGAAAATTTAGCATCTTTCTCTATACTAAAAATTATCACAGCTTGGTGATACTTTGTTATAGGAGTTAAGAGTAGGGGAATAAAAAAAAAAAAAAAAAAAAAAGCCTCTAACCCTACCCTACGGATCTAGCATAAACCTATGTTCTTGGCAGAAAGGGAGAAGTTGAGAAGGGCAAGAAATGATAGGGGAAGAAAGGGATGAATCAGCCCAATATTAGTATACTGAGTTTAAAGTAATAGCAAGTAGGCATTTTTTTTTTTGAGGGTCACTGGAAATAAGAGGACTGGAGTTTAGTGCAAGCTGGAGATTCTGCATTTGAAATCATTTGTGAAGCTGAAGGATGATTGTGTCTTCATGCAGACTGTTTGTTTAAGGGGGAGAGCATGTGGCTAAAGACAGATCCTTTCAATAGTTCTAATGGATGGGAATAGGAATAGGGATGAATTAGTCTAGAGTACATTCAGTTAATCCTTAAAGAACTTCTCTTTTACAGGAAAAGGGAAGATGTGCTTACTGCGAAGACGGAGAGGCACACTGCATCTCAAAGGGAATGAATGCTGTGCCAGAGATATGTACAAAGATTTATAAAAATAAGATCCAGATAGAATGACTCAGAGTGCCCAGGGCAGGAGGACTGAATTTTATGGGATTATATGTTTGACAGGAAAATAGGAAGGAATAGTATTTATGCAGAGGCCACGGCACAGACACGTGTGCTTGGGGCAGTGGTGAGGAGTCTGTTGTGGCCAAAGCACAGGATACAGGGTGAAGAGAAAGAATGGCAGGGCACTTGGTTCTGATATACAAGAACTCGGAATCCATTTGTGGGGTCTGGAGAATGTTAGAATCACTATTACAAAGGAGGTAAAATCAACAGTTTGACTTTAATATAAATGAATAAAAGGAAATAATGGAGAATTTGTAGGTTTTTCTTGAGCTTATCAAGCAAAAACTGTCATAGTAAAAGTGCTGTATGTTTATGCTCATTAATTTGTATTCATTTTGTTCATATCAAAAATTTGATATGTGATAATGATTTAATATATATATTTACATATACACATACACGATCAACATATTAATTCTCAATGACCAGAAACTGGGGATACAAAAATGGGTGAGTAAGATAAAGTCTCACCTTCAAGATCTTGGTTGATTAGTCAAAGATAGATAATAAAAAAAATTATATTCTAGTTGGGTAAATGCAAAGATATTGGAACACTCAACAGGGAGTACATAATCCAAATTAGGTGTTAGCAGAAGGATTTAGGAAGCCTTGGAAGGGTAATGACAGTTGATTCTTAAGTGACGCAGAAGAGTTGTGGGTTGATTTGAAGAAGGGAACAGTGGCATACCATGCACATTGTGTAGCAATAAGCAAAGGCACAAACTGGCACGTTCAAGGAACCATGGCCATTTCATTCTTCTTGAAGCTCCAAGGGTGATACTGGGCAGGAGAGGAGCTTGCAGATCGAGATGGAGATCAGTGCAGATTGACATTTCACATACTAATTTCAGGGTTTTGAGTTTTATGTAGGGGAATGACTTGGCCGGATTTTACATCTCGATATATGGTTCTTCTAGCTAGGTGTAAGATGAACTTGCTGGGAAGTCAGGCTTGGAAATAGCTAGGTTAGCTAGGCAGATTTTGCAGAAAACCAGGCTTCACTATGTAAACAAGAAGAAGGGTGAAATTGATGGGAAGACTTGAGAAATATTCAGGAAATAAAATGGACAGGATTCATTAATAGGTTATTTATGGAAATGTAGGGAGAGTGAGTCAAAGGCAGGGAGGACTCAAATTTCTATTTGGTGGATGGTTGTGCCTTCAGCTGTAACAATAAATACAAACATGTTTATTGGATTATGTTTATTATGGATTATTATTATGAAACATGTTTATTATGATGAGTTCTACTTTGGGCCTTTTGAATTTTAGGTGCCAGTGGGCTATTCACACAAAGATTTCCAACAGATAGTTGAATATCTAAAATTTAGATGAGAAGTCTGGGTTTGAAACCCAAATCTGGGCTCCATTAGCCTGTAAGTGGCACTGAAACTGAGGATGGACATTCTCTGTAGTGTTAGCATCATGTTCACGATTAATATGAATATACTCAGTGTGCACTGAGCAAACTACCCAAGAACCAAAATGTAAGATGAGCTGTACTTGTCTGATTTGCTTAACTTTGAATGACCTGAAACATACTTAAAAATACTGAAGTATGAATATAACCAGTGTCTTTTTAGAACATTATGTATTTTCCTCCCATATCTTAATCCTAGCACCAAAGTAGCATATCAAAATATTATTTGAACTGAATTGATAGATCATTTACTTGGAGTTCTTAGAATTGGGTGGCTAGTGTATACAGGACATTGAATTCATTGCAAAAGCCTTCAAAGGCCATCCATATAATGATTTTGGCAATAAAAAGAATTTAATTTTTTCTCTCCCAGCTCAAGCACAAGTCATCTAGGGAGAAAAATTACTCCCAGTTGAGTTTACAATTGCCAGCAATCCAAAGTTTAACCAAATTGGATCATCACACACTGTGTTTGGAAGGAAAACTGACAAAATGTTCTTT
Organism: Camelus bactrianus; assembly: GCF_048773025.1. Lineage (NCBI taxonomy): Eukaryota > Metazoa > Chordata > Mammalia > Artiodactyla > Camelidae > Camelus > Camelus bactrianus. Next base: position 31,791,949 of record NC_133543.1, on the reverse strand, counting down.
CAGTAGATTCTAGGAAGTGTAGGACTTCACTGCAGTGGCCCTAGAAAATGGTTATTGCCCAAAGATCAGGAATAATTAAGTCTAATGCTGATCATTTGTAGGAGAGTTTTCCAGTAATAATTTGGTAAGTGCCATCTCGTACGATGAAAACAAAAAGTAAAAGTATAAACTATAGAATGATGAATAAAGAAACTCAGAAATATTGCAGTATTTTGAACTTCTATCCATCATTTAATTGGAATTTCATTTCCAAAACAAAATTGATTAATAACAATGGAAAATAGTCTCTAATATTTATATGATTTTTACAACTTACCAATTGCTAGTCTAAGCACTTTACCTATTCTCACACCACCCTGTTAGTGGAATAATGTTATCAGCCCCATTTAACACAGGAAACTGAGGCAAACAAAGGGTAAGCCAACTTGCCCAAGATCACATAGCTACTAGTCAGTGAAGCAGTTAGTCTGCCCCCAGAGCACATGGTCGACCCAGGTAGACTGCCCTTAGATTCCATGATAGACTCAGGTAATCTGCCCTCAGAGTCCATGATCCACCCAGGTAGTCTGTCTTAAGAATCAACGGTATAGTCAGGTGGTCTGCCTTTAAAGTCCGTGTTCTGAACCATAGTCCTAGTTTACATGATAGTGAATGTAGCTGGTAAATAAACAGTATATCTATGCATTGTGGAGTTTTATAAAGTATGGAAATGACATGATTCTTGCCTTTTAAAAAAATGCAGACTCTAACACTTTTTCCCAAATAATTTGCCGTGTAACACACCACAATAATACTGTTGATTTAATTTTCCCTACTGCTGTATAAAAGTGATATTTGCACATATTCCTTATATTTGAAAGAAAGGGAATTTAAACAAATTTAAAAAAATTAAATTGTCTCTCCAGGTTAACTGTATCTTATAGTTATGTACAAATTAGTTGTAGAGATTACCAATTTTAGGAGATTTTGTAAGGACTTCAGTGTGTAACAGCACATATAAATACTTTGCTCCTTACCCAAGAAATATATTGTAAATGGAAATTATTTTAATCAAATAATGCAAAAGGTACCAGGCATGCTTACTATGAAAAGGTTTATTATTAATACTTTTCATTTTTTAATTATAAAAGTAATATATAATTGCACAATAGAACACTTGGAGATAAAATATGAAAATCCATAAATACAGTTGCTATTATACCTTATAGTTTTACTTCCTTATAGTTTTTTCTATGTATCCAGTCTTACATTTTTGTAATAATAGTGTATTTATAATATTGTACTTCAAGAAGTTTTCATTTTACTCTAAATATTATTGAAGATCCTTTTGTGGGGGTAAAAATAGAGTACTAATTTGTCTTTTGGATAAATATACATTTCCATATCCTGGGGTTGCTGTGTAGTCTATGCCAAGCTCACATATTATATAATTCAGAGACGTTTTTGTGTTAATTCTCTTTACCCTGTCTCTGTTCGAAGCCTTTGCTTTTCTCAGCCAGGCACAGTCAGGTCCACTGACGCCCCCTACCTGTGGGCTTAGTCTTGCACACTACCTGAGCCATTCTTACCTGAGTCAGCAGAAACATCGTCAGCCTCAGACCCACTTGGAGTTGGCTTTATCCATCCTAGACCTCGGATTCATTTGCACAGTGCTTTCTTCTCCTGCTGTCTCTCAGCTGAGCCGCCACTGCACCAGCTGCCAGCTGCCCCGGGATCAGCCCTGAGCCCTCACTTCACGGCTTCCCCCTCATCTCTCCTCACCCTTCAAGTGGCAGTTTTAGCAGACGTGGCCAGGCTTCCTCTCCTTAGTACCCACCCTTCCCCCCAGTTATTCTCCTTCATCCTGTGGTCTCCTTCTGGGCCTTAGTGACCCCTTTCTTAGTTCCTGCCACTTTTATCCCCTGCATATTCCTTATCAGACTTGGTGCCTGACACCAGTACAGGATTTTCCAGGGCCGCCTCCTGAATTCTGATGGAGACTTCTCCTTGGAATTCTTATTCTTCTGCTTTATTCATTGAATTCAACTTATGCCTTGTCCAAGTTATGCCCTTTGAATAAGTTCCTTTGACTAGCCCATCATCTTCTCGTCTGACAGGTGCTGCAGGTGGCTTCGTTGCCCTTGGGGGTGTACTCTGTCTTGGGACCAGGCCTCTGCCTGTCTCTCTTCTCTGTCCACACTGGCCTCTTTTGCAAAGGCCTGAGACCACCCAGGACAATGTTAGCATGGTTTCTCCCAAAGCCAAATTATTGTGTAAAATCAAGAGAGTAAGAGAAGAATTTTAATGCATATGGGAAAAAATTTAATTCACTGATTTTTGTTAAATCTCTTCAGATTCTTTTACAGCTGAACTCTTTATCACTTGAAGCAAAAGGAACAACTGTCTATATCACATCCAGACGCCTTTGTACTGAGTAGGCTCTAGATGCAGTGAGTGTTGTGTCTAGATTTACACGACTGTAACACATGAAATAAAAGAATCCATCAATACAGGCTAAATTAAAATTGGAGTTGCATAAACAGAATCTATGGTGAGCTGTCTTTCAGTTGCCTCATTTATTCTTATTGATGAATTTTCATAACTTAACTCCTTGAATAAATTATCCAAGAATCAGCCCATGATTTTCTTTATATATTACTTCATATTTGTGTAAAGGTACTGCCATAATAAAAATCTTTATAATGATTACTGTTTTTATTATTTGGTTGGGCTGGATTTTTTTTAATAATGATTACTGTTTTTGCTATCCAATTGAACCGAAGTTTTCATTCACTAATTGTATAGAAATGGAACAACATTGAAAGTCTGCTATTAAAAAGTGTTCAATGATTCTTTTCATTTTTTTCAACTCTAGGGACAGTCAGAACCTTTCCTTCTTTGTCATGTAATTGGCCTTACCAGTAATATGATTAAAAACACAACCCCTTTCCTCTAAGGTATCAAATTTTGCCATTCAGTTCTTTAATTTCAACCTCCTGACATCATCCCATTCTTATTCTGACTTATCTGTGGAATCACTGCATGGCCAGTTACAAGATGCAACGAATGGGGAAGTTCTGTAACAGGTTACTGGAGCAAGACAATTACGGGCAGTTGACTCAATGAAAGGTGTCATTTCCATGGTATACGATTGTGATGTCCAAGTGATCTGATGACACTGGTCATAATCAAAGAAAGCTGTTGACCATGGAGAAATCCCAGCAAGAAGTAATGAAGGATCCCAGCTTGCGGAAGAACATGGCAATGGAGAATCTCATTAGAAATCAAGTCTGGAGAGGCTGGTATTTGATTTCAGTTTGATCTGTTCAGACCAAGTGTGACCTGTAGTTCTTCCTCCTCACCCCAGAGGTCCCGAATTACATCTAAGGGGATTTCAGGTGCTTTCTCTGGGTTGCATGAGTTTGTCTTAGCGGTATATGTGCTATATAAATGCAAAGAAGGGTTGTGAAAGGAAGGAAAAAGAGTTCAAGTTATGTGAAGTTCTAGACCATCTACTCCTGTTTTACTTCTGAGTGTTTCTGTGTATTTTACACATCAGAATTTTGTGTGGGAATTCTTGAGAAAAGTGGTTGCTTTAAAGAAGTTTGACAGCTACTCTACGCATCTACCACAGATAAAGGACCACGTTTAGTGCTGTGTCCTCTTTAGCTGTTGTTGTGATAGAGGTTTGTCGAGTACCTGTTGAGTGCCGGGCCCTGGAACACTTTCCCTGGGCATCCTGGTCATCTGTTAGGCTACCGAATAATTGCTGCTCTGCAGTCTTAGCTTTTTCCTGTGGTTCTGCACACAACTCATTTATCTTTTATCTCCACATTTTTTGATGTTTTTATTTATAATTTCAAGATAACTTCTATACCAAAGATTCCAAAATCTGTGTCTCCAGCCTGACTTTTCTTCCACTTTGTACCTGTATGAGGTTTGGGAAGTCATCGTGGTAAGCCTCAGTTTTCTTATTTGTACAACAAATGCCATTACTTTCCCAACCCTATAAGGTTAAAAAGAGTGGAGGCACAACTTTGTAAAATCTCGTAGATATGAAGAATTGTATTGTTTCTGTTGCTGTAATCAGTATCTTCAGGACAATAGTGCTAACTTTTTTTTTTTTTTCCAGGAAGGCTTGCTTGTATGGCATCTGATACATTAAACTTAAGATTTACTAAACAGTATTCAGTCATTCCTTTTCCTTACATCAGACATCACCCTTGAGTTTATATGTTATGAAAGGCACAATCTTTCCAATAGTCACTCTATCACAAAATCTTGAAAGCACTTTTTAATCTCTTCTCCTCCTTTTAGGTCTCACTGTTACCACGTTTCTTCAGGCCTTCATTGCAACTGGATTATTATAATAATCTTATAATAACTGGTCCCTTCTTTTCAGTCTTTACTTCTCCTACTATGTCTTCTGTCCTGCTGTAGGGATTTTGTTTGTTTGTTTGTTTTATTATTTTTGCTTTTTGTTTCCCTTCTAAAAAGCATAGCCTCCTTGCACATGGCCCTTCTGTATCGTGTCGCCGCCCCGCCGCACCCCCACCTACACATTGCAGTTAAGACTTGACAGCCTTGCCTTCAAGCTCCTCTACAATATGTCTAATCTGCATTTGCAGCTCGTCCTTTTATAGCTCTTCCGTGAGCCTCCTCCTCAGCCAAACTCTTTGCTCTCCAACAGAGTGATGACCACTTTTACTTCTGGATCTGTCTGCAGACTTCTCTATCTGTGTGGAATGTCTTCGCCTTATTGAAAAACTACCGATCCTGGAAGGCCAGTGGAAAATGCCACCTCCATGAAAGTGTTGGTAACTTTTCCCTGAACAGACATGATTCTGACTCTTCTCTCCTGAGCCCACAATGTACGCCACTGTTCTTTAATTCATTTCCCAGCTACTCCATGGTGGTATGATACTAAAATAATTATGTAAAATACTTCGTTCTTAAGCTTAACTTAATCATTGTGTGTCTGTTTCTTGGTGAACCATATTTTGAATCAGCCTCAGACTCCTGATGAAAAAGTAGTTGGTGACAAGAACACAATTTCATCTTACAGGTTCTGCCCTGCCATGTGACACATACAAGAAGGAAAAATGACTTCCAACCAGCTTTACTCTTGAAAATGGATGAGGGAGCATTTTAATACTATTTCTTTCTTGATAAGATACAGGAATATGTAGTGAGAGAATTATTTCCAGCATTGGGATTTATAGCCATGTTGAAATATAATTAAATGAAAATATTTTCTAATTAGAAACTAACATTTTATAGAAAAATAAATTAACCCATTTTTGGAAAGATGTCCTGCCTGTTCTCGTCTTTGATTACTCTTCAAGGGGCGTTTCTTTTTGTTCATAGTTTGTTTTTACCTATTTTAAGGTATTATGCTCTGTATCAAATCCTTTTTGTATTATTACAAATCAACCAATCTTTTACTACTTCAGTGGTTGTCAACCATTCACTCTTTATTGTTTTTTTCTAAATGCCAGAAAATAAAATGCAGAAACCCCACCCTATATTAATGTAATTTTATGGTTAAGATTTTACATTCACAAAAGTCCAGAAATTCAAAGTTATAGTTCCCAGAAGAATCCTATTTCAGTCACATTGCATAAACTGATATTAAGGCTGAAATGTGTCATCATTACAATAATGCAAAATACTCATATATGCATGAGGACACAGTTATGGTTGCTGAGGGAACCATAATTTTGGATTTTCTGACTTTTTTTGCACATACAATTTCAACCATAATGTTAAGTTAATGCAGTTTTTTTTTCCATTGACTCTGAAGTAATATATTTGTTGCTAGGTTTATCTTAAAAATAAGTTTTCATTGACTCCATTTGTTTCTTATGTATAACTATAAACCTATACTGATAAATATCTGATGCCCCTACCAAGAAAACTCCCTAAGGAATATTTCTATGTAAAAATAGTTTTTAGCCTCATGTATACTCATATTCTCCCTGCCTTTCTCTCACACACACACATACACACACAGCCTCACACACTTATGTTACATTCTGGCACATTATAGAAGCAGGTAGCATATCCACTACCTGCTGTTGAAAGTGTTGACGATACTGAATTATTTATTCTATCTCCTACACTATCCAAAATCGTTTTGGGTACTTTGACACATTTTGGTCTCTTCCATATGGATACTTCATGGTGGCAGAGTTGCCAGATGCTCAGGTTTTGTGACAGTCTTAGTTTTTCAAGGACTGTTGGAATATTCTTGGGAGAATCTCTCGCCTTGTTACTGATTCCTATGGAGTGGTAAAATACTAACATTTCTTTGAAAGTGTTTTTCAAGACAAGGAGTTATTACAAAAAGTTAGTAGAATGTCCCATCTGAATGTATCTCACTTTGGGAACTTAGTGATGGGGCAAATTTTCACGAAACGTATTTGCAATGAGTTGACATCGCCCTGACAGTGAGTAATAATACCAGTGTATATGAATTTGGGGATTGAAACAAAGTTATCTAAAATATCAAATTTAAACTCTTATATAACTTCAGCTTGTTGTTTATATCTCAGTTGACAAAATGCAAAGGTGAAGGCAGGGTGTCAAGTCTAGGTTATATTTTTATTCCTTATCTACTATATGTATAAATATAACTATAAATATATACGTATGTATATACATAAAATATGCTGGATATTTGCTTAACTGAATAGAATGTGGATACTTATGGTCCCAGGTATTTGCTTTTTCTCTGCAGTATTAATTAAAACACATGGTCTCCCCTCATTCCCAGCCCTGCCCTTAACAAGTACTGAACTGGGAATTCTGCTTATCTTTAATGTCCATCTTGAGCATTTTCTCCTTTAAAACCTTTCTGGCTTTTCTATACCAAGTCTAAGGTTGCCTGCTTGCCTCTCTCGTGGCTTCTGTGTGTTTCCTGACATTCCCAAACCCCTGTATGTACAAGTAGAGGAAAGGGGAGAAAGGAAAGGACTAATTTAGGAGGGACGCTTCCACACTATGCCTTAAGTATAAATGTCTTACGTGGCAAAGAAAGGCTTCAGGTGACTTTTCTGTGACCTGTGGCACGTGACCCTCTGTCATGGGCAATGGAAAGTTCAAGTAACATTGAAACTGGGGTGGATAGCTGTAGTGAGCCTCCAGTGCACATGTATACCCTCATTCAAGTACTTTTGTCTATATTGTGGAGAGAAAGGGCGACACATGGTCAAGGGAACTGTTTTAGTTGTTTTTTGCCTTAGTGAATGTTTTTTTTCCCCCATTTAAATGGAGAATGTTTCATCGCAGCGTCTAACTTGAAGCTGCTCCCACTGTTGGAATTAGAAGGCAGGCTCACAAGCAGCAACTCTGTTATCGACGGTACTGGTCCCACCCTTCCCTCTAACAGGCTAACCCAGGGCAGCGACCTCATTTTGTGCCCCTCAGTCACCTGGTCAGGAAGTGTGGCCCAGGGGATTTGAAGTTCCTTCCAGCTGTAGTATCTGACGAATCTCACGTGCATTGTGGTATGGTAGGTGAGACCGAGAGATGCATCTCAGAAAGTTATCATGTCAAGTAGGTGGGTTGAATGACCTCAGTATTTCATTTTTAGATAATCTGAACAATATTGCTTATATAGCATTTTTTACTTTTCGTCTGTTTTTTTCCACTGTACCTGTGTATATATTAGTTACTTTAAAAAAGAGGGCAATTTAAGGGAAGCATATCAAAAATGTTTTTATTTGTGAAACTTCGCCATATAGAAGATTTCATTGTACTCTATTAAAATAGGAAATTTTGATCTTTAAAAATAAAAGAGCTTTCAAGTGTTTCCCCTTCTGTGAGATAGACTGGGAAACATAATCTTAAAATTTTCATGTACTTGGCTTGATGAGAAAGAAACACAGGATTAGCAGATCAATGTTTACAGAAAGTCTCATGTCTAAAATAGAAGTATAGGAGACTGGGACCCAGTCCCGGGACTCATACCTCCAGGTTCATCTTCTATTGCAGATGCACTGCCTTCGTTAACATTTCACTCCCTCAAACACTTTTTGAGTGCCTACTGTGCACAGTGCACTCTGGTGGATTTGACTTATATAATTAGTTACCTAGTGATACCCTTATAATAAAAGTGATGTATAAAATAACAATACATTGGGGATACTACATAAATTATTTGTGGGGGAAGTATTGCTTCAAATGGCATATTAAGCACCAAATTCAGGGAGGCTTTCAAAGAACTGTCTTGGACTTGCCAAAACAAACATAGTAGAAATAATCAAAACACAGGAATAATCTCCATGAGAAGCATAACAACAGAATGTCACAAATCAAATGATAGGACAACTCAATAGAATAAAGGACTCTGGAAAGCAGATTTAAAGTAAATACTCATAGGCATGGAAAAATTTAGATCTTATGACTGATTATAGAAAGACTGAATATTGAGGAGGCGTTTTCTTTTGTGCTTGTTAATTTTAGAAGTAGATATGATTCATAAAAATAGCAGGTTACCATATTTTTCCTTGTTAGCTTATTAGTTATTTGGGCACAAAACACCTTTCTCTCCATGGTTGTCAGGAGCAACTTAGCTGGTACACCAGGAGACAGATACTATTACTGTTGTTGTTCTTGTGCTTATTTTAACGATTCCTGTGTCATAATAGTCAAATCTAAATGATGCTAATATCTAAAAGCAACTCTGTGCTTGCCTATGGTTTGCTCCCCAGGCTGATGCCTGAACTGAGCTTTCTGTATCTATTTAAGTAATGACCTTCTGGCTTGACTGGTCATCGTGTCCTTAAATGTGTGTAATCTTAAACAACACTGGTAGGGCTGGGTTGGTGTGACGATAGGACTTATATCCATTACCTTGGGTCTCCAGTCTTCCAACTTTATCATATTTAGAAATGAACTCCAGGGACTCATAAGTGGCATGAACTAAAGGCAGAGAACATTCCAATATAAAATGATGTGCTGCTGTTAAGGAATAGTCTTCTACGATAGATTAATCATGAGGTGAATTATAAATATTTCACATACTAATTATATTAGTTTATGGAGATAAAACACCATATGAAGTGTTCCCAGCACACTCAGCAAGTTAGTTGTGCTTTGCATGCTAATTGGCTCACTTCTTCAAGGCTGACAATCATGAATCCCTGAAGATGACAGAAATTATTATCATGATATTGTACATTCCTGATCTCAGTACCAGGTTGACACCTACCTTTCCCCAGGAGTTCCTTTTCTTTGGATGGTATCTTGATTCCTTGGTATATTAGCATGGTGAGTCAGAGAACAGTGCCTGACTTATTATTAAGGACCCTAAGGAAAATGTAATTGGCTTCATCAAAAATGACATCAAATAACACTTCCTATAGTGTATTGGGTGCTCAAGTTAGAAGATAAGTGCTTTCTCTGGGGGGCAGGAGATGGTTCCCGACTTGTTTTTTAATGGTAGGAGTAAATATTGTATTGAACACTTTACTATAAATAGAGAATCAACCAGTTTGATTTTCTCAGCATCATTGTGGTAATGAATGATGATTGATTGATTCATTTATCTGAAAACATTTACTGAGCACCTGAGATAGGATAGTGAACAAGGAAGATATAGGGCTTACTGAAAAGGAACTTAAAACCCAGAGTGGCAACTGCCACGTTAGGGAAGCTGTAGGATGCTAAAGAAAAGGACAGCAGATCAAATTTATCTCTTCAGGGAGTGTGTACCCTAATGGGAGGAAGCAGGAAAACGTATGAAACATTGCAGAAACATGTAGCGCGGTGTGTAAAATTATGTAACAAACCAAAACCCACATTTTTAACAGACATTTTTGGTGACCAAGCCCTTTAGTTTAATTAAATCTCCAATGCAGTTTCTTTTATTAGTCTATTGTCTATTATCTCTAGTTACCTATTGGACCCTCGACTTACATTCCACATTTGTAAAACCTGTCTCTTTATTTCTTCTCTACTCCAGCCGCTGATCTGTTTTCTCCCCTTGTGTTAAGGAATGTTATTACTACCCATCTGATTACACAAGCTAGAAACCTTTGAGTCACCCTTAGCCTGTCCCACCCAGACACCGAGTCAGACATTTCTGTTTCCCTCCTTGCTCTTAGTATCGGCCACTTCTTTCCGTCCCCTGGCCCTGAGCACCTCCTGGTTATGCCAGTAGGCTGACTCTTCCCTGTTATTTAGGGCATCACCTAGACAGCATCTCTTCAGGAGAGCCTTCCTTCAAGGGCATAATTTTCCCACAATTTGTCTAACTGTAGTCGTTCAGTAAATACGTGATGAATGAAGGGGTGAAATAAAACTGTTCAGGTTGACACGGCTCTTCTTTATACCATTTATATTCTTTTATTTCTCAAACATTGACTGTGATGGGAAGTACAGTTAACAGCAAACATTGAGTCACATTCTAGTCTTAGAGAATTCAGAATCAGTGTGGAATAACTGAAAAAGCAGAGGCTTTGGGTCCAGATCAACTTGGATTTGAAACACATCTTTGCCTCCTAGTAACTGCTGTTGTCTTAGCACTTAACCAAATCTCTTTAATTTCTTAATTGGTAAAATGGGGATAACAGGACACTTTTTCTAGGATGATGATGAACTGAGATGATGTGCTTTAAAAAAAACTTGCATAATACACGGTTCCCTGTCTTCCTTTAGTATATTATTGCATGAGAATTTTACAGCAACTTAAGGATTTCATTACTGAAAAATGATGATGGAGAGCCATAGTTTTAAGTGAACCAGTTTTATCTGTATTTGGATATGTACAGAGCAACATCCCTTATTTTGGGAGTGCTAGTTGGTGGTATTTTATCTGATTCCTTATCCTCTCATTTTACTACCACTTTTCTTAACCAATGAGCATCTACAACACAGCTAGTTAAGGATAATAAGTAGAAATAAAGCATCGCTAGTATAATCATACAAGTACAGTGGATCCCCATATGGCTGACAGATGAAGTATGAACTTCTCATCCTGCAATCGAGCACCTCTAGCTGTGATGAAAGACCATCTTTTTGGTTTTATCTGATTGCTTCCTTTTTTCCAAACCTTAAACTTTAGCCAACTGTCCCTCCTTTCTAATTTATTTAAATAACACCGATCCTTCCAGACCCAAGACCTCGGGACCCAGGCCTCCTCTGCTACCCTCAGTGAACCTGAGACTTGCTGATTTCCCACTGCACTTAGTTTTCTCTTCTTCTTCTGAACTGATAGGGCTTAGTGTCTCTCCCTTCATTCACAATCAGTCTTGCATGGCTTTGTGACATGTCTCGCGTGGAACAGAGCTGTTACTTACCTTTTTACATTTTTTTTTAATGTTCCCTCTATTTATGGCTTGTTTCACCAATTGTATTGTCAGCTTTTTTAGAGCAGGAGTGATATCTTACACTTCTTAGCTTGTCCAGTGAAGAGGCTTGATAATATTTTGTTGATAGGTGGTCTAAAACAGATGTATCTATAAATATTCTGAGTGATTCATATTACCTTGTCTCTTACAAGAATACTCTAAATGTAGAAAAAAAGTTTGTGTACACGGTAAAAATTTCAATTTATTTATAGTTTTTTTTTTCAGTAGTAGGCTCATCCTCCCTTCCTGTTTCTTACTTTCCTGTTGCAAACATAATTACTGAGAGTCTTTTATGAAGATACCAAGAATTAAAAGGCTTTAGAGGTTGCTGGAGTAATTTAAGGGATACCTGAATTTAAGTGGTACTGTTAGCTAAGAAATCTCTATAGGTTTTATGTAATTTATCTCCTTAAGCGTCCGTTAGGCAGGTCAGAATGCTGATGACTGGAGTGGATAGATGCTAAGAAACTAGCTGGAGATATTGTTCAGTAGTAGGTCCTGCCTACAGACCTCAATTCCCAGCCTTCTGGACAAGTGTTCTTTTCACAATGCTTTCCTGGCCATCATGATAAGCACAACAAAGGAACATTACTTGGTGGAAAAAAACCAAAACTGACCAATTAATTGATCCTACCCTGGATACTCAATTAAATTCCCCACTGCAAGAACCCAAGAAGTTAAATGATTCCATTTCTTTTTCTTTTATATAATGACTTCCATCTTGCATTTTTAATTGTTTTAACAAATGCAAACATTTTGTTATACATGTTCTTCAAGGTTTTTGAAAATCCATAACATTTAAACATGCAGTAGAAATGTTCTATTTAAGATGAAGTAGCTGGCAATGAAAGCACAGTTAACATGAATTTTATCAATGGTTAATAAATATTAGAACTCAGTTTTACAAATTTAAAACATATATGTAAGCCAAAGACTTTGGAAATGTTTGGAAATAATTTTCATTTATGCATGTGTATATTATGAGCTCTTGTTACACTGAAACACTGTCAGCACGCTTGGAAGTGGTACAGTGGAGGACATGACAGCCTCCTCTCTTTCACTTCTCACACCCAGTTCATAGGAGACCTGGGCAGCACCATCAGCAAACCCCGTCAGACTGCTCACCGCCATCCGTGCTGTCATCTTAGTCCAGGGCACCGTCATTCTTCTCTTTCCTGACTGTTCTCTCTTCTTCCAAAATGATTCCTTACTGTCTGTTTTCCATATAGCAGTCAGAGTAAAGTCTTCTGATTTTAAAAAGTAGTAAAACATCTCATGAGATACATTAAACAAATGTAACAGAAACACAAGAGATTATACAATAAAATTTTTAAACTTTATGGATACATGAATCTAGAAACTCACATTCTGGTCAGATATTATAACACATCATATCATGAAATCTGTTAAAATGTGTGTTTTAGAAATAATTTTTAACATAGTACAACATGTAAACTATTGAAGCAAAAAAAAAGAAAAAAAAAGCAAAATTGCAGTCATTTCTATATATTACAAAGTGAAAGAATAAAGGTAAATTCCCCCAATAGGCATTTATAATTCTGTCATTTCTCTACTTAAAATTCCTTCGGTCTCTTCCCATTCATTGCTCTTACCATAAAATCCAAAATGATTTGCATGTCTCACAAAGGCCCATGGATTTCCTCAGCGTCTTCTCTGGCTACTCGTTGCACAAATTGCTCCAGCTTCCTTGGTCTTTATTCATTTCCTCCACCTGCCAGTTTTTTTCTTACCTTCTCTACTTTGTTTTCCATTTTAGGTCCATCATTTAGCCTAGTACCTTGAAAATAAAAGATGCTCAAGGTATGCTGACTAAATGAGCACCAGAATGCAAATAGTGGCCATCTCTTTTTGGGGTGCTTGTGTGTGATAAATATTTAATTTATACTTTTTGTACTTAAAATATTTTTCTGTTATGAACATGTGTTTTCTAATTATCAGAAAGAAAACAGTAGCATTCTAGAATTGGAGAGCCTTAGTAGGTGAAATTCAGCAAGTTAGGAGGAACTTAGAAATTAGATTATCACAAGCTGATCAATGGTCTGTACAAGAAAATCAATTCAGTGAGAACCTGCATTCAGGTAGCATGGCTGGAGTGTTGGGTTAAGGGGGAGCTGGTATACCCAGAGCTGTGCTTTCCCCTACAATAGCCATCACTTTATGGCCATTTAATTTAAATTTAAATTAAATTGAAAACCCAGTTTCTCAGTTGCACTAGCTACCTCTCAAATGGTTGACACTCATATGCAGCTAATCGTTGCTATATTGGACAGTACAGATATAGAAATTTTTCATCATCACTGAAAATACTATGTAGCAAAAAGCACAGGATCTAGAATCCTGGGAGTAGATATCAAGGAGCAGGAACTCAGGATAGGCAACAAAAGAACGAAGAAAGACTTTGGTGGTGAGGCTGGGCAACATGAATCTAGACAAGCAGTTAAGTTGTTGAGCAAAGTGACATAGCTGGAGGGTGGAATGAGTCTTTTGTCAAAGGCTTCTTGAAGCCCTGCAAGGAGTTTTTTAGGTATAAATAACAACCCAAATTGGTATCTGTGTTAAATTGTGTACTGTATCCTGTTATGTGATAAATGGTTTTGGGAGATAGGGGGCTATTGAAAGATTTCATGGAGAAAGAGTGAGATAAGGCAGTCCATGAGGGATTTTCTCCTAGACTGTATATGGCGGTGGTTGAAATATTAAATGCCTCTCCAGTGCTTAGGTATGTTTTAACATCCCTTTTGACATATGAAGAGAATAGGAGAAAAGGCAAACAACTACTGTACTCAAGCTGAACCAAAGAAAAATAAAATCTTGAATTTCGTTGTGTTGAATAATTTTGGATTCCTTAATGTGACTCAGACTGTAGATGTAACGTGCATGGGAAATAATTGAAACATGTATGTGGATACAATTCCAAATACCTAGAATGGTGTTCACGTGTTTGCAGCACAGAGCCGTTTTGGTGAGACGATTTTAATAGCAGCTACTTACACTTTTGGTGAGATGGTAAGCTAATGATGTAGTCGTTAATTTGAATTTAGCAGACATTTAAAATACAGGTTTCTCTTACAGAGACAAAAGTTGCAATTTAAAGCTCTTCGGTGGTCTAAAAACAGCTTAATTCTGTAGTAGCATGGTAATAAGTACTAATCCAGCTTATACAGTGATTGTAGTATGTCATGTTTGTGAAAGATTGCCCAACTGCTTTCTCTGGGTTTTATGTTAATTTAAAAATATTAAACATAAAACCTTATAACATCTTCATGCTGAGATAAACTGTTCAATTTAACTTGTGCTCAAGCAGCAGCTGTCAGGAATTATCTTGTTCCTAGTGGTTTTTGCTATCACCTTGTGCCCTTTCCTGCCAGAGACACAGTGTGAGATGATAAAGCTCACCTTTTAGGATTTATTGCTTAAATGATACCTGAGGCAAGATGAACACTGGGAGCCTAGGCGTTAGCTGCTGACTGAGTGATGTCATTCAATGTGTTATCATACACTTTTTTTTTTAATTGATGAAAGAGGGCAGAGTAAAAATTGCCTATGAATCTTACCTGCATTTCTTTTGTGGGCTTCTTCATCACTTCTTTTGTGATGTCATGGAGCTAAATATTTGAGGAATTGATTATTGTCCAATTTAACTACCATTTTACAACTGAAAAAGCAAAAAGACATGTTTTACTAATGTTGGAGATAATTTCCACAATTTAGAAGTAGTGAGAGCTATTTTAAGATTAGTTATAAAAATAAAATGAGTTTCTTGTTAATGATTGAGCAAACCGGAGGAAGTGTTGGTGTGGGCAGTCCCCAATGGTTAATATTATGAAAATCATTGCCACTTTCTTCTGAATGTGTTACCTTCTTCCATTTGAGAGGTTTTGTTTGGAAGACTCCACTTTAGACTTGGGTTCCTTGATTATGGATTAGGTGGTAAGTAGGGTAAGGAGAGTGGGTTTGGGGTGGGAGTAGAGTGAAGGGCTTGCCTTGGTTAAACGTTTGCTACAGATGTTCCACCCTGAGGGTGGAGAAAATTAACAATTGGATTATGGAGAAAATTAACAATTGGATTATGACTAGAAATACATATATGATAGGTTTATTGTTTATGGAATGTAGTGTATTTTTCCCTTCTCCTTACTGCCATTGAAGGCATATCCTCCCAAATTTATAGTTTTATAAATGTATAACTTAAAAATCTGTAAGACTAGATTAGTGAGTTGCAGTGTACCATTCATTTAATCAATTGTTAAAACATTGTGCAATTTATTTCTATCTATGAATATTTGAATATTTGTTATTAGTAGCCTCTTTGGCAGAACCATTTAAGAATTAGTTGCAGACATCATGACACTTTACATGTAAATAATTCAACATGTGTCTCCTAAAAATAAGGATATCCTCCTACATAATTGTAAGAAAATTACTACAGTTCTAGACTGATAAAAATTTACAACCTTATATTCAGTCCATATTCAGAGTTTCCCTGTTGTCCTTATTATAGTCCTTTAGAGCTGATTTTTTTCCCCTCCAGTATCTCATCAAGGATCACACGTTGCATTTTGTTTTGGGGTCTTTTTTATTTCCCTTTATGCTAAATTTTTTTCCTTTTATGATCTTGACATTTTTGGAGATCCAGCCCATTTATTTTGCAGAATATTTGTCTGATTGTTTCCTCATGACCAAATTCAGATCATGCATTTTTGGCAAGAATACTACATTGGTGATTTCTACCTCAGTGTTTCCCATTGAGAAAACATGCTATCTCTTTGACCCATTATTGTTCATATTATATTTGATCACTTGGGTAAGTTGATATCTACCAGATTTCTCCATTATAAGGGTAACTCCCCCTTTTTGCAATTAATAAATAAATGGAAGCTGCAGTTAATGAATTGTACTTCCTTGTGTGTGAAAAACATCAAGTTTGCTCAGGACTTAATGATTAAGAATTAGTCATCGCCTGCAATAGTATGTATTTTGGGGGTGGGGAGTAAGGATAGTGGCAGATGGGGAGTATTACTCACTAAGTAGATCCACAAGTTACCATCCATTTTCTTTTAAGGAAAATATTGATTGATTGAGATTAAGTTTTGTTGTTCTCTTGACTGAGGATCAGATTTGAGGATAAGCAAATAGCTTAATATTTTGGAAATTTCAGTCTAAGATTAGAAAGGCTTATACTTGGTGGTGGTGGGAATATTTTTGGACAAAACAGGACATTTTCTAAACATAGTTTTTCTCTTTGCATTAGTTGAGTACAAATAGACAATTGAAAAATTAAATGAATCTCCTTGATAAGATTTCTTTTATTTTAAAGTGATAAATCATAATGTACAGGAATGTGAGTTTAGAGAGGTCACTACTTTTCGGTCTTATGTGCCTTCCTTTAGCCTACGAAGAAGATGCTGGAATTCCTATTTATGATAGATGCACTTATTGTGTAGTCATTCTTCTTATGTGAAAGGCCAGTGCAGCAGATCATATAAACACCTGAAGTTAGCCATTTGGCTTGTCAGCAAGGGAGAATTTATAGTAGTTGTAATCATGGTAATAACAAGGATGCTATTTTGTATTTATTAAGTACAGTAAAAAGCATTCGCAGTGTAAGTGGTCCACAACCAATTCATATCCGAGGTGTGATGAACAATAGTACTTCAGGCTTAGACCAGGAGCCTCTGCTTTGCCACTTTCTACCAGTGTGATTCTGGGAAAAACTCTTAACCTTCTTGAACCTCATTTTTTAGAACGGGAATTAAAACTGTAAGGGTCAAATGATGCTATATTATGTTATAAAGGTGGCATTCCATTAAAATTGGGCCATCTAAATGTCCTCAGCTGCTCAGGGACTGTAATTTGTCCCTCTTTTGTGTCCATATGTGTTAGCCACCTCATTAGTGAAATATTTCCGGGTTGTCCCAGACAGTTGTCGCTTACTGTTTATTCCTCTAATACTTCGTTCATGTCACTATTATGAGCAGCATTCGTGCTGTGGGCTGTCTCGTTCATCTTTTCTGTTCTTCCTGACTGGACCTTGGTACACAGCAGGCATTTATAGTAAATGTTTGTGGAATGAGTGTGTAAATAGACACTATTTCATTTATAAATGTGGATAGGTAGACTTTCAGTTTCTTTTTCCTCCCAAAGATAAGGAATCAGCCTTTCTTCATTTTTTAAATTTATGTTTTATATAAGGGATATTACAGTGTACATCTGGTGCCATTAGCAGTCCAGTAATGGAGAAGAAAATATTTTTTAAAAACCCACAAATATTGCAGAATATTTAACGGGGTTGGGGGCAGTGTGAAAACATGCCAGGAGAAGAAGCCTTTACTAGATAAGTCTATTGCATAAATCAAAAGTGTTTATGTCATAACACAAGCATGTGCCGTTCCTGCTCATATATTGAATTTCAGTAGTTGGTTGCATAAAGAAGTAAAGTGTAATGAAACTGGCAAGCAAAGTATTCCCCAGTCAGCCTTATCTTTGTTCCATTTGTCCTTCAGATAGAGCTTTTCTTGCTTTTTTCAATAGAATCCATCCAGCTTTTTTTTTTTTTTTTTGCATGTCTCAGTAACTGAGCTGAGAAGACCAATGAGATTCGGGGCTTTTATAGTTCATAGCAGCTGCTCTTTAAGAGATCAAAACTTAGAATGCTGCTACATAGTATTAAGGCTTAAGTCTTGATGTGTCCCTATGGGGGATGTGTTTGTCTTGGGGTAGGATGAGGAAAGAGGAGAGAAGGTGAAGGATGATCACTTCCAGCGTGCTCGGGGCAGTAACTCTAATTTCCTTGTTTCCTAGGATCCTCTTTGCAAGCTCAGTGCTTAACCTGACCGAACTGGCTGCCCTTCGGCCTGATCTTGGGAAATTGAAAAAGATTCTGTACTTCCATGAGAACCAATTGGTATATCCTGTCAAGAAATGTCAGGAGAGGGATTTCCAATATGGATACAACCAGATTCTCTCGTGGTAGGTATAGATTGTGTCATTGTATTTAGTCCTTTGCCACCTTTTTCCCTTGTAGATAGTTAACTTTTTAAATCTAGAGATCTACTGTACACTTATTTTAAAAACACCTTAAATTAGATACCAGTGTTTAAACATCCTTCCATGGTAGGCATTACTTATGCCTCTGCAACATATACATACAAGAGAACAGCTAATCTTTTTATAAAAAATATATATGTAATAATTAATTATATGTTGAACTAATTATCTAACTGTATTTTCTACAACATTCAAAATAGAATCAAAGGGGTGACAGAAACCTTCTCCACCCCCTGATTCCATCATCTCTTGTTTAAGGCAGCCTTTTAGAAAAAGGCAGTTAGTCAGTTCTTATTTACCAACTACTTTTAGTGTATCCAGCTAAAATCAAGATAGAAATTAACAGAGGGGTAAATGAAAATTAAAGCATAATGGAGCAAGGGGTTTTGTCCTTTTATTCTTATTGTTTGTAAGAGAAAACTATGGAAAATGAATTTTTTTTTTCCTTTCATTGAGTCTTCTGAAATTGCAGAACTTTAAAATACCATGACATTTCAAAGGGGATGGTCCTTCTCTATTGTTACTTCAACAGCGTGTATCTCCTGAACTTAGTTTAATGAAAGGAGTTAATAAAAACTCCAAAACAGCTCTGCTGTTGGATCCCATGCACATAACTGCTGCACTCAGGTAGAGGCAGTTTGGCAGTGGCTGGGTACATTTTACTCACCTTTTTAAATAGTTATTAGCAGTTGGGATTGATGATGTGTTTAAACAGACTCCCAACTCTTGCAAGTATTTTCCAGAGTTTAGTTGACATAGAAAAACAGCTAGATGGAACTACTTCTGTGTTTTGAGCATTTTGTAAATGTTTTCCTGCAATCGTTTTTACAAGCTGCTTTGATTGTGAAGTAGCAGTGCTATCAACATAGAGTGGAGCCACTTCACGTCAAATGTCTCATAAAAAAAGCAACCATTTTAAAATTTCATAATAAAATTAAAATACTTTATTTTATATGGAAGCGGAGAGGGGAAATATGTTTTAAAAACAAAAATAAAATCACTTTGTGCTTTATCAATATGGAAAGCATTTGTAATATTCTTTTGGTTTCTTGAATTAGCATCATTCTTTTCCTCAGATAGTGTGTGTTTATTACCCCTGAGAAATAACTGAGGAAAAAAAATTAAGTCTATTTTTCCCTTTATGGGTGGCTTTAAAGTTAATGGAAGTTACACCCACTCATATCAGAGAGGAAATGCATGAAAAAGAAAATTTCTGTAAACTATCTTAGATCTTTAATTTGGCATAGACTGGGTTTTTAAGAATATAAGTAGTTAGGTTGCATGCCCTTTGAGGGCAGATATCTAAAAAAAAGTTCTAGCTCACTGCCTCTCATCTCCATTTCATAAAAGGTTGCTTTTGGTCAAAGGAATGAGACTGTAAAAGCTTATACATGACTTTTCAGCATTGCTCTTCTCAAGAGAGTAAACTGATAGTCAGACTCAGAAAGGTAGACTTGATCATCGGTTGGACTCTCAAAGAGAAAAAAATGGTTTGCAGTCGTTCAGAGGAGAAATAAGAGTGTCAGAAAGCAGTCCGGTTCAGATTCTCTTTGAAAAGTATGACTGCTGCTTTCTCAAATGTTTCTTTAGTTTTCTTGCTGACTTCTGCTTTTGTTGGTGCTGTCAGACTTCTTTCCTGACCGTGTGGCTGTTAAGGACTTCAGAGATGACTGACATAAGCACTCACCTTAAATAGAGGTTCCGCTCACCCTCTGACTTATGAACACATGTCGTAACTGTATATTATGACCTGTAGGTCGCTATTACAATACGTGACATATGGTGAAAACAGACTAGCCGTAAAACATCCTTCAACTTCTGGTATATTATTACATTGGCTTCCTCATTGCTTGGTGTTGTGTCAGCACTTCAGTGACATCCTTGTGTATTATCCATGTTGTAATCACCCCAACCTCAAATTTGCACTAGGTTGAAACTAAAAAAATACACTTGTATGGAAAACCAATTTTGCAGGGATGGGGACAGATAGGGGTGGCAGGTCAACATTCCTTTTGTTGCTTTTTCATTCCAGTACATATTAATAATAGGAACTTTGGCAGTCTCTGTAAATATGAATTAAACTAAACTGAGGACTTGCTAAAATATTCCTCCTCTGTAAGCTCTGTTTATTCATTTGCGTTTTGTGGCCTTACGGGCTTAATGTGTCTTCCTTTTGGTTTTCTTGAGCTTTTTCAGGGTGACATAAAACTAACTGCTTTTTCTGTTTGATCTTGTATACCTTCTTATCAAAGCATTTATATGCATTTTATTGAGATTCAGTGACATTGAAACACTGAATCATTGCTTAAAGAGGGCTATCTTAAAAAAGAAAACAATGATTTATTAAATTGTTTTTTGACTCATAAAGGGAACATAGTACATATTCCTGTTTTATCCAGTTCACCCATGGTTATCATTTGTGTTCACTTGTTTCCAAGAAAATGTTATAGGCTAGTTTGAAAACTACTAACGTATTTATGACATATAAAATTTGTTTTTACATTTCCTTCTATGTGTTTTAGATTATTTTTATTAAAAAAATACTAAGGAGAGGATCACAGCCTTTGCATTAAAAGCAATAGCCAATATTATATTTATTTTGTTTAATTCCGCAGGTCCATGATATTGTGGTCCTTTATAATACTTCGTTTTATGTGATCAGGAAGACCTAGTGACATGGATTTCACCAATTTCTTCTACCTCTCTGAGCACCCCACATATGATAGTAAAATAAATTTTTTGTAGAGTTCTCATATCATCCTTCCTGTGTAGTTCTAGAACTTAAAAAAAACAAACAAAACAAAAAACCTAACAGCTTCTTAAAGCGAGGTTAAAATGAGAAATAGACTTTACCCACATACTTTGATGGTCTGCTTTAGTATGAAGTAGCTTTCTCTGGGTTAGGCCCCTTGCAGGCTGTGGCAAGTATGGGGGGAGTTCTGGTCCCAGTGCCGTGGTGGAAGATGAAGTACGTCTCTGACGTGGAAACCCAGCATGGGTATCCAGGCCACAAAGAAAAAGGTCCTGCTGTACTTGCTGTTGAAAACAGAGAAAGTTCCTAGCATTGTGGGAAAATATACTTTGGTTTCAAGCCTCATAGGATCACGTTAAGTCATTTAACTCCTCTCCTGCCTTTCCTCCCTGATGCCAACAATCTAACTTCCCTTCGTATAGTACTAATAAACTAACTTACCTTTCAGAGTCATGGTGGTAAATACTGGTGGGAAGTGCAGCGTTCTTTGCACACCCAAGATGCAGTGTAAACTCTGATTAATACAGTGGCCTTAGTCTTATGAAAAACAACTGGACGAGTGTGGGCTCACTGTTTGCTTTTATCCTTTTCCTTGACAGCCTGGTGGCTGATGTGGTGGTATTCAACTCGGTTTTTAATATGGAGTCATTTCTTACTTCTATTGGAAAATTCATGAAGCTGATTCCTGATCACAGACCCAAGGATCTGGAAAGTATCATCAGACCCAAGTGCCAAGTTATTTACTTTCCCATCAGGTTTCCTGATGTGAGCAGGTCAGTACGTTTGTCTCCATTCTCAATACTGTGTCATAAATTTTTTCCCAAGTGTATAAAAATTGGTAACATTCTTGCCAATTTTAACTTTTCAGCATAAGCATGGTTAATTAGAGGATCGAATTCTAGTTTGCTATGCTGTGATTTACAAAGATTTTAAATAATCATGTGTCCAACCTATCACTGAATGGTTAATTTCGATATTGAGTTCTTCCTTTCTTTTCTCTTGTTTGTTTGCTGAAGCAAGGGGCTTTGGCTTTTAACACTCATTGTTTTGTTTCTTTATTTGCTGTTTTGCTACAGAAGTCACTGTCAAGTGTATGCCTCAGTCTTTGTGTTCAACTTATGTCCTGGTTTATAAGTATGGTAGTAACTGTCCTAAGTAAATCAGTGCTAAATTTTACTGCTTGGATTACTTTCAGTCCCCATTCTGTTTTCTTCTATTTTCTTCCTGCTTCCATTTTTTATTATTTACATTACCTTAGTAAAGAGTTAGGTCCCTATATTGGGTTGCAAATGCACGTAATTGCCGTTTCTTTTTCTCAGTCACTAAGGATCTTTTTTTATTACCTTTATCACTGGGCCCACCCTGAATTAGCAGTGGATGATGTGGCTCAAAAGGAACGTTCTAAAATTCCTTTTCACTTTTGATTAAACCTAGCAAAATTGTTTTTACCACCACCAGGAATATTTCTCCCTTGTGAACAGAAAGTGTACTTCAGTGGGACTCATACTGGCCGGGGATGCTGCTGTTTTGAAACTGACTGTGTCCTTACAAAGAGTTCAGGGACAGCTGTTTCTTCCCCATCCTTGAAATGAAGGCAGGAGACAGTGTGAGGTCCGCACATGCTACGCAGGAGGCAGCATCAGTCTCTGTGTTCTGGACTCACTGAGTTCACCCAGATTTTGCTGTGGGGACTGTCGTCCTCTTCCACACTCCTAATGTGACTCACGTGAGTGTCTTCCTAGTTAATACTGCATTGAAGAAAAAATCTGCCTAATACCAAATCAAGTTTGAGTGAGTCATAAAATTTAAGTTAGACCACCTTGCCTAGTTCTTACTTTATGGGGTCCAGAAAACAGAAGCCCAGGGAAGCAGACTGGCTTGCGCTCACACTGCTGATTCTCATCGGAGACTAGATAACAATTTAGACTCTATGACCTTTGATTCAATTTTCTATTTACTGTCCAGTCTTCTTATCACTATAGGTCATTTGTCAAAAATGTTTAATGATTTATTTGCAGTTATGAAGACTATAAAACTAAGTGAAACTAAGATAACAATTGATTTTCAGGTATATAGGTATATATATATATATATAAAATGTATCCATGTATGTAATATACGATTTTCATATGTGTGATGAGAGAATTTTAACTTTTGAGAAGCATGATTGTTATACTTTAGATCTATGATTATCTAGAACACTGCTTATACTTTAGATCGTATTTTTGAAATTTGAACCTTATTTTTTGACATGTTTTTAAGATTTTCATATAATAGTAAATAGTCAAAATATACATCTTTAAGTGACTAGGTAATTATAGCATATCTTTATTATTACTGCTATAGAATTCCAAATAAATAATGTTTTAAACTTTATTTGCATCTGATATAGTCCTACAACATTGTATGTTTAATACACCTGTGGCAATTGAATAGTTTATTAATTTGGACTGTATTACCATAAATAAATCTAGCTAAACGGAAGAAGGTTAAGAAATTCTGTGGCCAAGATAACATTCATAAGCAAGGTCTTAGCCCAGAGTGTTATTTGAATTATTTTCAAATGGTAATTTGCTTTATCCAACCCAAACTCATATAGTGTAAGTAAGTGATTATTTGCATGAATGACAATCATTCTAATGCCTGCAGTCTTAAAAGAGTATTATTTTGTTGAGATGTTGAAAAATATTTAGTAATTCCAAAGGCGAAATAACCAAGGTGATTAAAAATAAAATAACTTTTGAATAAAATAGCTTCTGCCCTTTTCCCTCCCTACACAAATATTTGGTCATGGCAAAAATGAATTAAGTACAGACAAATCAGAACATATACTTAAATTATTGATGTAATGTGCTATAATAGTATATAATATAAGGGAAATTTAATCAGGTGAGGGAAAAAGCCATATTTTAGGAAAATATTTGAGGATGTGTAAAATTGACAATTGTTAAAACTCAGAGCATGTCTGTCAGTAGGAATTCAATACTGAGCTTGTGGTCCTGCTGTTATGTATTGCTTTCCTCACTCCTCCACTGCCTCATTCTCAAAGACCAGAAAAATGGTAGCAAGAAAGAATAGTCACTTGAAAATATTTCGTTACATGTATGAAACATTTTGAGATGGGAAAGCTCTTAAACGCCATAATTAACGCATGCACGGGTTCGAATCTTGGCCACCGCTTACTAGCTCTGTGACCTGTGCAAGTGTAATGATTCTGAGCTTAGGTTCTTTAATGGTTACGATGATATTTACCTATCACCTCATAGGCATGATGTAGTGGTTAAATGAAATAATGCATGCCTAATGCCTCGCCTAGTACCTGGCACATAACAGAACCTTAAAGAATAATCCATCCTATTGACGCCTTCATCCTCATTGTTTTATAACCTAGCACGTTAGTTGCCACCTGGTGTGAAAGACTGTCTTCCCCTTTGCCCTCTCTTCACATATGAAAATAGAGAAGTGCTCTGCCAAAGGGAAACCTACAAATAAAGAGGTTCCTTTATTTATTCTTTTTATCACCTGACTCAAGCAGCCTTTTGGCTTCACCACAACCTACCATCTATTGATGGAGCCAACTCATCACTTTAACTCTTCTTTTGCCCTGATTTTCCTCCTCCTCCCTCCAGTTTAACATTCATATTCTGTCACCGTACTTACTCTCTTGTGAATACACTCAAGTCTTTTACACCTTTTCTTTCATGCTTGATTAGGAGAAAAACATCCCGCCAGACCTAGAGATCCACTCTTAATTCATGACTCCTAAATTCAGGTGGATCCTTTGAGCTGCACAGCAAGTGTACCACATTTCCCCTCATCTAGGTAACTAATCATGCATTTTTCCATTCTTTGTAAGCTTTTAATACCAAATCTTCTATCTTCATTCTAAGATCATGACCAAAAAAATGGAAGCAGTCAGAAGAGAATGTCTGTCTGCTGCCACCATCACATCAACCCGACTGTGTGCTTCTGGTGCATAGACTTTACCTTCACACCTGTAACTGCGGCTGACCGGACCTTGCTGCAATCTAGGCCCTGTTTCCACCTCTTTGCCGGAGCCCATCCTTCTTGAGTACTAAAAATTATTATTCTAGCAAATTTTTTCTCTGATCTGCGTCATCAGTGTTCCTCTCTCCTGGATGGTTCCTATTAGCATACAGAAATGCTGTTTGTTTCACATCTTAAAAAAATAATTCTCTCTTGATTCCACTTCTTCGTCTGCTACTGCCTCATTTCTTTCTTTCTGTTAGTAGCAAAACCTCTTGAAAGAGTTGTTTATACTTGTTTCCAATTTCTTTCCTGCTGTTCTTGCTGAAAGCTGCCCACTGAACTGTTTTTGTCAGGGTCGCTGATAGCTTCCATGCCTCTGAATCCTGGGTCAAGTCTCAGACCTCATCTTACTGCACTATCAGCAGCATTTGACACACTGTGACGTAGTCGACGGTTGGTGTCTAGGACACAGGTTGCAGCTTCTCAGGCTTGTTTCTGGTTTCTCATCATTATCCCGATCTTTAACTTTGGACTGGCCTTTGGACCACTCAACACTTAAGAGATTCGTGGAGAAAGAGCCCAGGATTGAAAGGAGAAGAAAAAAAGAGGCAGGAGGTCATCGGTGAGAGAATTATCCTGTGGAACAAAGGGAAGAGAGTTTTAAGGAGATGGTCAGTAGTGAATTCAGAGGAGTGAGGTTAACTAAAGTGATAACTAAAATGTATCCTTGAATTTGGCAATAAAAGGTCAGTGGTACCCTACCCTGTATTCTGTTAACTCACAAATAAGTTTCATATGTTCTTTCTGGTAGCTCGAGAAACAGGCTTCAAATCCGGATGAACTCTTTCTCTTTCCCTCTCTCTGTCCCCATCTGTCTCTCTCTCTCTCTCTGTCACACACACACACACACACACACACACACACACACTCTGCTCCTCATTTTAAAGATAAAGACCCCAAAGCCCAGAGAAGTTGAGTATCTTCTGGTAATCACACAGCTAGATATAGACAGAGCAGAAACTGGGACTCCTATCTCAAAATCTCCATCCAGTTCTCAGCCCACCACTTACTGTAAATGCAATTTCAGAGGTCTTGATTATCTGATTTTTCAGCTGACAGCAGATTAGCAGCATCAAATTGGGGGTGTGATAAAGGCAGGCTCACTGACAGCAGTAAAAAGTGACAGCTGACTGACAGCTTGACAACACGGGAGGGGAGAGATAAACCATTTGAAAAAAATACATGAGAAGTGCAAAAGCAGAGCAGCCTGGAGCCATGCTATGGTGGGGCCGGCAACTCTGCACACTGAGGAACCCCTGCAGACATTTCTCCACGATTGTATAGCTTGTGCATCAAAAGGATGCCTGTGATTTATTAAGAAAGATTAAATGGTAGCCAGTAAATGCAGTTTAGGAATATGGGGAAATTCATAACTCACTTTTGGCAGAAATTATAAATGACAGCCAATGAAACTTAATGTCATGCCTTTCTCAGGATGTACGTGAGCCATATTCACCTAAAGGAGGATAATAAGCATCTAACCCTTTTTCATGCAGTTGCACTGTCTGTGAGCTTAGGTGACCAGGGAACATGTCAGTAAGCTGTCTTCTTTAGGTCTTTCTGACTGGAGCCTTTTCATGCACCAAATCCCCCTTTGCTGCTGTGTGTATTCTGGCTTCCTCGGTACTGCAGGCATCCAGGCCTGACAGATGATCGGTAGTCAACAAAACAGGTTTTGCAATGTTAATACCATGTCTCAGTCCTTTTGGGCTGCTATAACAGGATTCTGTAGACTGGGTGGCTAATAAGCAACAGAAATGTCTTTCTTACATTTCTGGAGGCTGGGAAATCTGAGATCGAGGTTCTGGCAGGTTGGGTGTCAGGGGAAAGCCTGCTTCCTGATTCATAGGTGGCCGTCTTCCCACTGTGTCCTCACATGGTAGAAAGGACAGGGGAGCGCCCTAGGGTCTCCTTCATAAGGGCACTAATCCCACTCATGAGGGCTCCACCCTCATGACCTAATCACCCCAAAGGTCCCAGCTCTTAACGCCATCACGTGGAGGGTCAGAATTTCAACGCATGGATTTTGAAGAAATGCAAACATTCAGCTCATAGCATACCAAAAAATAAATGTGATCTCAAGACCGAGTGGGACGAGACTCATGACAGGGATGTACTGCAGAGGAAGACTATTCTGTATTAAAGGATATAGATTAGATTGAAAATCAAAGAAATTTATTGTGCATTTTAAGAAGGCATATTTCACAGAGAACTCCATGGTGCTGATGGGTGTGTGATCGAGAGGAGAAAAGGAAAAGAAAGCAGTTCTGCAGCCCACTGAGCTAGAGGTGAGCTAGAGGAAGCCAGTATTTTCCCATTCTGGATCATGTAACTGTTATAAAGGTAAGGCCTAGTGGAACCAGGGAATTTTACATATCCAGACCTTTGTGCAAGTCTGGCTTATGAAACCAGTACATCTGAGGAATTTGCAACTTGCTTTCTGACAATGTCATCTTTAGAAGGTAGAGCTAACCATAACAGCTAACCTTCCTGAGTCTTATTTTAGCCTAGAATTATGCTAAGCATATTATACATATTTTAGCATTTTATTCTTCCAACAATGCTAAAAGATATTTTCCATTTATAGTTGAAGAAGCTCAGCCATACAGAATATAAGTAACTTCTTGCTACACTCACACAGACAGTAAAGGTAGAACTAGAAATCAAACACTTTTTTGCCCTAGTCTAGAACCCACATTCTTACCTGTCTTCTATATTGCTTGTCCCACAAAAAGAAGTTCTAGTCTGTGGTACTTGACTTTGACCAATGAAGAAGAAATGATTTATGAAAGAGAATTGACAGAAATGTCATGGTAATGTTATAAAAGAAGGGGACTCAAGGTCTTAGAAAGTGGACTTTTAAAAGGTTGAACTTTTGAAAAAGAGGACACCGGCAGAGGAATAAGAATTTTTTTTTTTGTTGTAAGATTTATTGAGTGTCTTCATGGAGAACTGTCTGTGGGGCCGGAAGCTCTAGTGTGAATCCTGGCCCTGTCACTTCCTGATCAGTGAGCTCAGGAGAGAATCTCAGCCCAAGCCCAATCCACTCCTCATGCCTTTCCTGACTTGAGGAGGAATGAGCAGTTTTAAGACATAATTTTCATGGTAAAATTGAAAACTTACCTAAAGAAGCAAAAAGGAAGAACAGGTCAAAGAAGCAGCTGTAGGCTCACACCGTTATTTCATGTATAAGAAAATTATTATTTTTTTTAAAGTCTAGGTTTCTTTCATTTATCCAAACTCTCTTCCCTGACAAGTTAGCTTATAACATGATACTTGTCTTGCGGGGCAGTGCCTGATCCATCACGTTGGATGTTAAGGACAGAGCGGACTACATCTGCACAGCATCAGATGTCTTCCATCTGTCTCCCCTATAGGACTTGGGGCATATCCATGATTTTCATATAAGTAGATTATCCCCACTCCCAACACATTGGAGCATGTAAGAATGCATTGTAAAATACAGTGAATTACAAAGTGACATCCCTTATCCCTGAGAAAGATCATGTCTTCCCAGGGAATCCCATCAAGACGCTTTAAAGTGGAGATCATCCGATTCAGATAGCATTCAGTTGGGTTAAAGGTGAAGAGAGAGAAATGCTCAGGCCGTCAAGGCTGACACTTGTACATGATTGTCACTCGCCTGCCTTCTCAGTCCTGTTATATTGTGAAAAAAGAGTTTGATTTTTTTTTTAATTATGGTTACACATAATTGACATAAAAAGATCAAATGTTTGTGTTTCCAGTGGAGACCTTAAAAAAAGAATATTCACTTACATATTTTTTCATGAGGGGATGAGTGGATACTGTGTCCTTGGGATCTGAGGTTTGGACTTGGAGCTAATTGAAGTGCATATACTTTGGGTTTAGCAATATTTACTTACCTGCATTTCATGTCCAATTTAGTCAACACAGAGAACTTGGAGTATCGACCTTGCTGTCATTATTAGGGAAAAATTTTGTATGTTTCTGTAATCATTCTTCATCTATATATTCCTCTTTTCCGAAATACTGAATTGTCAAAGTTGCCAGAGAGTAGACTGGAGTGGATTTTACCTGTTTCCTCATTTCATAGATCTTACTTCCTGGGAAGAGGGTGATATGAGAGGCTTCTCAGCTCTCCCCCTTCCTACATTTTTGACAGCAAAGAAAGGAGGAAAGCACTCTTGGTCATTAGGCACAATCTCATTTACTGACACCTTAAGAATGTCTCTGCACATTTCTCTCCACCTTTTCTATGGAGCTAAAATGTGAAGCCCAAACAGAGGTTTACGGACTTGGCCTATTTTAGAAACAGAAAATGGAGAATTTGAAAAACAGTGTGAAAACTTTAAATGAAAACTCCCAGGCTGTGCAAACAAAGGCAAGGAGCCTAAGGGCTTTTTGAAGAATTCTTATTAAAGAAAACACTGTTTTACATTGCAAAGCAGATGTGTCAGAAAACAACAGCAGATCTGTAATTTGAGAATTTGTGGGCTGATAGGACAGAAGGCAGCCTCCATGGCTCCCCACTGAAAACTTTTTGCTTTCTGCAATCAAAAGTTCTGCTTTTGGGGGAGGGCGGGGGAAGTTACCAGAAAACACCTTAATCTTCTTCCCGCACATGGTCATACTTCTCAGGTATTTTGAGAACGTATTAGTGTTAGATGTATTAATAAAACTACTGCCTTTGCTCTATGAAATGATGAAGTGGGTACTGTCTTCTTGAATATTAATCTAGGTCTAAAGTAGAAAAGTTTTGCTTTTTCAAATTTAAACATGTCCATATTTGCTAACAATTATTTTGGCTCTTCGAAATGAATGCAAAAATGTGTTTCTTCTGAATGTCATTAAAAATTTTTTTTGTAGAATCAGTGTACTAAAAAAAACAAACCCTTTTGATAAGTCATTCCAGTGTTTAAGACCACTCACTGTGAGGAAATCTCCTTTGTATCTGATGATGGAGACCTTTCATGCTGCATTGTACTGCAGCCTTCTTCCTCTTCCTCTCCTTGCTAAGGGAAGGGAGTTTGGTTTCAGCATGTATCTACACCATCCCTTTGTTGGCCTGAAGTTACACAGAACAAACTTTTGTTTATTCAGAACGTGCTTTCTAGAGAAATTATTATCCATGTTAATGTCTAATTACAACAGTTAGAATTCTGCTCTCATCAGCCTAGGTAATAACAGTAACCTTACCAGAATACGCACTCTGAACTCAGCAGCAACGACAAAAACTTGCCCTTTTATTATAGGATGATTTACCCTGTTTTCCTCAAGTAGAGAGAACATTTGGCTTGATTTTACATCAAAAATTTGATGTTCATTTTTTAAGGTCCTCTTAGTCCTGTCCTAAGAGATTTGGGAGGTCGGAAGCAAAGGCCACCGGTCACAGGGTAGAGGAATAACTAAGAAACCGAGAATATTCTCAGGGACTGCACCGTCAACCCAGAGGCAGTCCTGAAGCAGGGCTGCTGCAAAGTGGGGGTGGGTGTCATGCGACAGACTCAAACCGCAGCTGAGGGGAATTCAGCAAAAGGTTTACTTAGGCTCTCTTTCCCTCTTCAGGCTCAAAGGGCATCACCAAGCTTCCCGCAGCACAATGAATGATCCTGAGTGTAGAGCCATCAAAGCAAGAACAAATTATTTATATACTCTGTTTCTTACAGGAGGGCTATGTGCAATGCATATGAGAAAGCTTTCAAAGAAAGCTTAAAGGATCGAGCTTTGGTTATCTTTCTAAAAACCACTTACTCAGATCATTCCATTCTGGGTAACGCTGAATCAGGGTGGGAGTCCGCAGTATGGTGTACTGGCTTATACCCCTTAGTACCACTGTTCAGCCGAGGGTAAATTACTAAACTTCCAGAGATTCAGTTTTCCCAGCTGTAAAATGGAAATTGAAATAGTACCTACCTCTCAGACTTATTAAGAGGATTGAAATAATTACTACCATATGCTGACTGAGCTCAGTGCCTACAACTGTTAGTGGTTTTGTTAATATTCCCATGATCACCATTTTGGTTTTCTGTTAACAGACTTTTTGACAAGCCCATTCATTCAATATGACTCCAAGCTCAAAAGCCAGTAGGGACAAAATCCTGAAAACCCGAGGCTCTAAAATTTACTAATTCAAATAAAGGTAGGGACTGTCTTATGTCCTATCACTCCACGTGACAACAGTCAACGTCATGTGGAGTGTTAAGTTCAATGTGAGTACACAAGAGGGAAAATCACGTGTGCTGCTGTCCACCTCTGCCTGGCACCTGGAAAACATATGCATTCCTGGTGGTCCTGGAGTGTGGAATGGTGAGTGTGGTGATCAGTGCAGAAGTCATGTTAGTTATTCAGTGTTCTTTTGAAGACTGTTGGGGATGTTTTAGAAAACTTTTCATTAAAAAAATTGTCATTAAAAAAATTAACAATTGGGAATGTACCATTCAACAGTAAGCTACCAGAATAATCTCTTACCCAGAATGGCTTGTTCCCTAAGAAATTCCAGATAAAAGACTGTGTTTTATAGGAATTATAGGAAATTCTTCAAAAATGTGCTTCAAAGTAATTAGATGCAATAGAATATACTTAACAATAATTTAATTCTTTGAGATCTTTTTTGAAAAAGAGTATATGTATGTATGACTGAAACATTATGCTGTACACCACAAACTGACACATTGTAGACTGAATATTCTTCAGTAATTGAGATTTTATTCATGCCATTGTCCACTCAACCTTTATTAAAAGCTTGCTGTTTGCCTACCTAAAATGGGTATCATAATACACAGTCTGCAAACTAAAAGAGTTAATGAGCCTGGTGGTATATTATAGGCTCAAAAAAAGAAATGGCAGAGATTATTACCATGAGATCAGTCATCTGTGAGTGAAGCCTACCTTGAAATATTGTCTAAAAATGGGTGGTTGAGAGACACTTAGGGGCCCCAAGTCCAACCAAACTTACTGGTCACTTACCTATAAGAAATTATGAATGACAGAAAAGACAATGATGGCGTAACAAAAGAATGTGTTAACAGAAAGGCTGCAATCTGCATGGAATGTAGAATACATGGAAACAAGAGTCAGGAATCAGAAGAGAAGGAAAAGAGGTGCTGAATCTAGAAGATGAGTCACAACAGAAGTACAGCCTGTGAAGGGCTGACAAAATTCACTAGGGTTTCCCAGGCATCGTGAAAATGTCATCCCTACTAGTCCAACTCCCTTTGCTCTGATTCCACAATCACCACACCATATTCTGTCTATTACTATGTCCTTCCTAGTAACTTAATTCCAGAACTGGAATCTCTAAATGGAGAAACAAATATCCAGATATTGGAAGGGCATATTCTCTGGAGATCAATAAATTGTTGCTTTTAATAATAATAAAAAAGCTTATATGGTAAATGCAAGGTATTCAGTTATAGAAGATATGTAAGACAAAGTTCTTAACTGTAAGAGCTTTGTAGAAATGATAGGCATAGTCAGGTGACTCCAAGAATAAGGTAGAAAGTAACTGAGTCCTTTTTATGGCATTTGAGCTGGGCATTAAAGACTAACCATGCTTTGAGCAGAATAACTATCACTTATCGAGTGCCTTTCCTGAGCGTACGCTTTATGTATATTACTTCTAATCTTTACCAACCCCCACAAGCTAGGTACTATTATCCTCATTTTGCAAGTGAGAGAAGTGAGGTTCAGAAGGTTAAGCTTGCCTGAAGTCACATAGCTACCCAATCTGTCTGGCTCCAATATGCTGCCTCCACTAATGCCATGTTATTTCCTGCTATGAGGGAAAGGGGATAGGCTGGGAAAGAGTGAGACCAAAGGAACATTATGAAGAGACAGAGTAGTTACAGTGAGATTTGTGGCAGTAAATGATCACCGGGCCTAGAAGAGCATGATTACCTTTATCTCAGTTGGGTGAAGAGGTGGTTGAGTCTAGAAATGGGAATTAAGGCTGAGGACTTTGAACTTTAGCATATAGTCATTTGGGAGCCACATCTAGAATATGAAATGGGAAATTTGGTATTGACAAATGAATATCAATGGGATAGAAAATAGGGAGCCGAAAAACAAGTTAAAAACTGTTAGAATAGGTTATTGATGACTTGAACAGAGGTGGCATACGAATAAAAGGAGGAAATACACATAATTACACTGGGTGTAGACTTGGCAAGTGGCTGTGGCAACTTCCCGAATGGAGGCGTGGTCAGGCGGGATCTTGAACTATTGAGTATAGCGACTGGGAAAATATCTTCTGTTGGACTTGAAACATGAATTTGCTTATCTAAAGACGGTGAATTCAGAATGTATGTATACTGAGTCTGAGATGTTGGTGGGTCATTTAGATGGAGCTGACCAGCAGGAAGTATCCTCTTGTGCCTCAGTGTCATCCTGTAGAACCTCGTGCGATTTGTTATATTGACCTGCTTTTCTGGAAGTTTTGCTCTTTTCTTTGACATATTTAGTACAGCTCAAGTTAATTTTTTTCCAAATAAGTCCAAGATATCTGTTTCTTGACTTTTGTTACTGTCTTATAAAAAGCAAGTACAGAATTTGTAAACATCGGATCTCTTGAACTATTTCATTCCTGGGTAAGTAGGAGTTTCTTGACTTACGCTTCCCTTTGTCTTCTCAGAGTGCAAGAACTAAATCGCTCTCAGTCCCTTTGGACAGGGAATCCTGAGGTTAGGTTTTGCATGATGACGTGTGGTACAGTGCCTAAGAAAACTGACTTTGATGTCAGAGCTATGTCCTGGTACCACCTCTTCTGCCAACCAGTTGGCTGTTGTTGAGAAAGTTGTTTGACCTCTCCCACCTCATCTTTCCCCCTCCTCTATAAAGTAGGGAGAGTAACAGTCCCGTTGGGTTGCTCTGAGAGTTAAACAAGGTACTGTATGTAAGGTACTTGGTAAAATGCTTGAGGCGTAATGAGCCTTTGGTTGCTGTTACTGTCTTTAATCTGTGTGTCCTCACCATATCTTCAGTGCTTTCATTAACCTATATGTAATTTCTTTAATTTTCTGTAGAACCAGAACTATGTCCCCAGTTATAGTCCAGTATCATGTCAATAATTTTTGGAGCATCAGATGATGTTTGCTTATCAACTTCCATTTTATCTTTTAAGCTAATGCTGCTTGCTCTAGTACTGACTTATTTTTTTTACCATGCTGGACTGAGTCCCAAAGTTCTACTTAGAAATATTGCTAAGAATATGATACCCAAGTAATAGTCTATGTGTATACTCTTGTTATGTGTATTGTGGGTCTTCTGTAGTTTTGACCTAATACGAGGTGAATCCCAGACAGCTCTCACATCTAATAAGGTTTGTATTGTTACCTGCTATCTACAGAGGGGCTTCTGTGAGTGATTAGAAATTAAAAGTGTTCCTTAAGTTTTTATTCTTACTATATTTGGCTCAAGTCACCTACAAATTTATTTTTATTAATAAGTGTTTCTATGAAACTCATTCTTAATTGAATAATTATAACTTTTTGGACAATTCCAATTTTGTATATCAGTACTATTAAATATAGAACTTTAAAAAAAATTTACCAGGTCTCATAGTGAGAATTTAATGCAGGAAATCTAGTTATAATTGTCTTTAATTAAAGGTAAAACTCATTAGTTGCACAAATACTTGCCTCTCTTTCAGTTTTGACTCTTGTTATAACCTGAAAAATCTTGGTCCTGTTTCTTAGGCACCACGAAATGAGAATGGAAGAAGTTCTTCCCTTAATTTCCCCCTTGATCACATGCTAAAATTCACACATGCATACTTAGTGGGTGTCAAGACAGGAAATACCATTTTGGTACCTCTTCTCTCCTATATGATATATTTTTGTGTATCCATGGAAATATCTTCCTTGTTTGAAATTCAGTCCCCAGTCCAATGCTTCCTGTTCCCATCAGCTAAGTCCAGCTAAGTTCACACATATGGCTGACAGTTCTAAATTCATTTCTATTTAGAGAACTGATTTATTTGTTTGGGAAACTCATCTCATTTCAACCCAGGGTAAATCTGCTCTATTAAGTATCAGCTGATGTCCTGAGCAGACCAAGTGATTCTGTAGCGAGAGAGGGAGGGTCTATTCAGAGCTACCGCATTTCATGTTAT
Organism: Camelus bactrianus; assembly: GCF_048773025.1. Classification (NCBI taxonomy): domain Eukaryota; kingdom Metazoa; phylum Chordata; class Mammalia; order Artiodactyla; family Camelidae; genus Camelus; species Camelus bactrianus. The sequence continues at coordinate 31,756,656 of NC_133543.1, read as the reverse complement.
AATACCAAAACTCATTTTGTAATACCAAATCCGAAAGTGCTTGTTATAATTATTTTCCGCTAATTGAAGAGGGAGCTTCTGACTCAGGCTATGAAGATAGATTTGAAAGGACATAAGCAAGAAACAATGGGAAAGTACACTATCCAGGATTAAGTGATGAATTCTATAGGAAGTAGAAGACGAGGGAAGAATAAACCAAAAAAACTCACAAGTTTTAAAATTACTAGACTATTGACTGAAGTAGGAAAACCAGAGAGAAATTTCTATTGTGGAAAAATTTGTTTTGTTTTCAGTTTTTGACGGTGGATTTTTAATGAAAAAATAGAACTAGAACTTCACAGAACTGAAAGTGTGTCTAAGAAATAGAAACTTCAGAAATCTTCTAGTCCAATTCCTTCATTTAATAGCTGGGAAATGTGTAGTCAAGCAGTTTTTACCCGAAGTTACAGATGCAACACAATTACAATTTGGACATCACTGGAAAAAATTCATGAGATTGTTAGAAATACGTGACCAGGGTTGTTCGTTGTATTAGTAATTAGTAGGGTAGGATTAAACAGCATTGATAAAAATAGATCAGTTTCATCAGGAGTAAATGGTGTTCAGAAATTTCTTAGAAGAGTCTCAAAATATTTCAGTTGCATCAGAACTTGTTGCTGTTTTCCCTGAAAATATCCAGCTGTCTGAGCTGTAACTCATTTTGAGATGAAAATGCGTATGACTCAGTCAACTCTATTTGCTTGTAATATATTTTGCTTCTCCAGTAAACATTGGACTTCTCATATAAAACTTATTCTAGGAGTGAGGAATAGAAGTTTGCAGCGTTTGAAACTCAGAACCTGGAGATGATTTTGATCATTCCTCTTTTCTGAGACTTGATATCCCACATTGTGAATGAACTAATATTATATACAACTATCAATTTTTTTATGCTTCCTCTTTGTAAGTTTTGTATAAGTCACTTATCCTTTATCATTAGACACTTGTCCTATGCATTTCTGCCATGTCTCTCTTCAGGGGATATTTAAAATTTCCACTGAGTGATGGTTTTGATGAAATGCCTGTTCTGTCTCTCCCTGGGACTGTCAGGTGAATCTTCTTTTTGTCTTTGAGTCCTGTTTGGATAGTTGGCTGACACTTCTTGGGGTGAGCTTAGTTCAGAGAATGCCACAGTGGAGGCTGGGGGTCGTGGAGGAGTCTCACATATTATAGGAGGACAGGTAGTGCAGGGGGGAAAACATAAATTTGGAGTCACACTTGGGTTTCAGTCTTGGCTCAGCCACTTTTTAGATGTGCAATTTGGTCAAATTATATCACTCTTTCTGACCCTTAGTTTCCCTAACATTAATCGTAGAGTTGAGTGAGAAAGAACACAGGTAAAGTGTTTTACCCAGTGCATGGTATGCATTCTGGGCACAGCTCCCTGCTCTTCCACTGGATAAAATCATACTTGCTACTCTGTTACACTCTTGTCAATTTTAGTTGCCACTCACAGGCATCTGAATTGACCTCTTGATGTTGCTACTTCAGTTGCTGATGCTTTTGGTAATTATTAAAGTATATAAGGTTTAATTTGCTCTCATATAGGTAATCCACAAACACTATAGTGTTTAGTTGGTATTTTTCTTTCATCTCTTTCCATGACCAACTTCATTCACTAAGAAAACTCGATATAATGTAAGTCTTTAGTTACAACATTTAAAGTATTTGCGATATCCAGCGCCCTTTCCTGCTTGCTTACGATTATTTTTTACCTGCTTTGTTTACTTTTTATTTTTCTTTGGCCTGTTTTAGTTGTGTTTTCTTTACAGCTAATTTTCAGAGTTGACACGTGTGAAACAAGGCCATTATACTCAGTAAAAGTTGGTGGAGCTACACCTTACTTTTTAGACAGAGAATCATCCATTTGCATCATTGTATGCAATTGCTGAGTATAGGCTTTGATTGAAAACTTGTTTCTGCTCATGCTTGCAGGTATTTCTCATGCATCTCCTGAGTGTGCAGGTTGCTTTAGGGTGCAGTACGTCTACTTGAAGGTAGATGAGTAAGCGTCAATATGGTACTGATTATTGCTTGTTTTCTGAACAGAGAAGGCATGCGCTCAGAGGTGTGTGGCAGGGAAAAGCTAGCATGAGCTTGTATAGTCTACTGAAGACAGATCTGTAGCACAGACAGCACACCCAGAGCTAACTCTCCTTGTCACTGCAAAAAAGACTGCATCAGAATTGCAGCCCTTTGGAAACATAACCCTTAGGTGATGAAGCTTTCCCAGTTGATGAAGCGTCACCCCATGAAACATGTATTTTGGATCTAATTGTATGGCCTGTGTTGATATTCAAACCTTCAAATAATGTGATTTTTTTCCCTTTAAAAAAAAAAGCCAGGGGAGGGATAAATTAGGGGTTGGGGATTAACAGACACACATTACTATATATAAAATAGATAAACAACAAGGACCTACTGTATAGCACAGGGAACTATATTCAGTTCCTTGTAATAACATATGATGGAAAAGAATCTAAAATGAATATATATATATATATATATATACACATATGTATATAACTGAATCACTTTGCTATACCCCTGAAACTAACATTGTAAATCAACTACACGTCAATAAAAATTTTTTAAAAAGTAAATAAAGGCACAGAAAGCTTAAGTAATTTGCCAAAAAAAAAAAAAAAAAAAGCCAGTCAAACAACTGTTGTAAACAAGTTGGAAATACATAGCCTCCAGCAGTGGTTTTCAACATTGGCTGCACTTTAGAATCACCTGGGGAGCTTTGAAAAAATTCCTGACATCCAGATCAATTAAATCAGAGTCTCTGGAGTTGGAACCCACGTATTGGCTTTTTTTTTTTTTTTTTTTTTTTTTTTTTTTTTTTTTTATGTTCTCCAAGTTATTCCCTGGTGCAGTCAAGGTTGAGAACCATGGACCTAAAGCATCTCTACTCAATAAAAATCTGTGGAAGGTCCATGAGCTTGCAGGATCCCCTCCTGGTTGCACCCTTTTTAGTATTGCCAAAATGTATGTTCCTGTCTACGAGAGTCCTCAGGCAATCCATAGTGAAAATTCAGTGTCTTCATGATAACGAATTTGAATAATTCCCTGGCTGTCCTGATGAGAATTAAGAAAATGTTAAAAAAAATATGCATTTATCCTTGATCTTTTTCTCCATAAGCGTTGGCATTCCTCCATTTCCCATTGACTTAACGTTCAGTTTTTCTCTTCACTGTTTTTCTTGGGTGACATTGGGAATTTTTACCATCTGATGAAGGCAGATGTATTTTCAAATAAAAATGTCTTAAGCATTTGTTCTTCCTACTACTCCTTTCTTTGGCAGAATATTCATATAGTTGATAAATAGTTTGCTTTCTTTAAATACCTTTTCATATAATCTTTGTAACATGTTTCATGGGTATTTTAACCTACTTTTATGGTTTTTCATGAAATAAGGTATTTTCTAAATATGTTATGCTGAATTTAACTGAAATAAGCAGTTGTACTGTATGCCTTTAAAACGATGATGATATCTTGCATTTTAGGGTAGCATTTTCATCCTGAAAGATTCCAAAGCACACTGCGAATGGTTACAAATTATACAGTGAAGCACAGTCACCATTGTAGAGTGAAGCCTGGCAGCTGTTTAACAGCTCATCACAACACTGCACAGCAAGTTAGGGTAGGAAGTGAAGAATAATACTTGATTCACTTGAAAAAATTGCTAGGGGGGTGAGGTAAGCAGAATGTAATTACCTACGCTGGAATATATCCAGGACATAAGACTAACACCTCCCATCTTAGAAGAGAAAGCTCTGATTCTTTAATAGCCATGTACTTGCTTTCTACGTAAGTGAATTGTGAGGGTGCTTCTACCCTCTTCAGACCATCAAGGTATGCTCTAGCAGTGTTCCAATGGAGACTTTAAAGAGAAAAGAAAAAAAAAAAGCTTCTCTAAAACCCACCTGTTCATACTAACTCAGGGATGATAGATAGGTTTCCATTTACATGCCATCTTTTGCTCATAATGGCTGTTTGGAAATTGTTGAGGATTCTCAGGCCATGTTCAGGATTAAAAAAGACTCCATGCTAGATTAATGGTGTCTGTCATGGGCATGAGAGTAGTGCTTACACTTGTGCCATATTTTTTGTCACCCTAGCACTAGTACTTAGCTGCTACTCTCCTGGGTAGTACTAGCAATAGGCTTAGTTCTTTTTAAACCTAATGATTATTATTATTATTTTTTATTGACATATAATCACTTTACAGTGTTGAGTTAATTTTTGGTGTGATTATTTTTAATTATTGCTGCAGGCGTATTTAAGTTTTCCTGAAAAAAAAAATTAGTGGAAATGGACATTGACCATTCTTTAGTAACCGTGATTGGTGGGACTAGAGATAAAAACATGTAACTTTAGGTCAAAAATTTCAAAGCAAAAATTGTCCAGCAGAGGAAGCAGTTTGGTGTTAGGTTGGGTTTTCATTTGGGAAAATAATCATATCAACATCTCAGATAAGCAAACAGGAATTAAGATCAAGACCACAAGATAACAGAAACACTCCGTTAAATCCAGGTAAGAATCGGAAATGAAATTTGGTTTGTTTGAGGAATGTTGGAAATATAGGGTAACAGGGCAGATGATGGGCCCCGGGTCTGAGGGCAGCACCAGGGATAGCTCCCAGTGACGGTGGCTTCTCCTTGGCTTTTCGGTTCTTTCTCATTCAGCCCTGCCCCTGAGTCTGGCGCATCCAGCTTTGGCTCAGTAATGTCTATGAAATCAGGAAAGTGAACCCTTTCATCTTATCAATGCTCATATTAGTAATAAGTGAGATACTGTATAATTCATCCATTCGTTTTACATACCCCACTTAATTCACACAATCTTATGTTGGTAGTATAACTTAGGTATTATAACTCATATTTACCTATGACAAGATGAAGTTAAGTAAATTGCCTGTATGCACATTTCAAATAATGGGTAGAACCGTGAATCAAACTTCGATCTGTCTAGCTCCCAAGCTTGTGCTCATATGACTGTACCACAGACTTACATGAGGACGAGATCATTTGTGTGGCCCTTGCTTTTCCTGTAAACAGGGTGACTATAGGAACATTCTGGGGTTTTAGAGCACAGTTGAGAAGGAAGTTTGAAATGCTTCTAGTACCAAGCTAGAGTATAGATAATTTATGTGTTCTTCTATAGTTCAGAATAATTATTGATAGAATTGTTGGAACTTACAGACTTTTTTTTTTTTTTTGTGGTCCTTCCTTTTGGGATCATGAAAGTATTCATGCAGAAGAACCATGTGTCAGCTTGTTTAGGCAGAATTCTGCAAATTTTGTGAATTTTGTGAAAGGACAAGTTACATTAAACTCTGTTTAATTTTGATTCTAGGTCCTATATCTCTGTCATATTCTTTATTTCCCTCAATACATGCTGGTAAGAATTGCTTTAAAAGACCTTTAACTCTGACTTAGATAGTTTGGAAACTTAAGCTTACTTATTTAAACGTCCATGCATCTAACATAAAAAATTGAGGATTTAAAGCTTATAGATCATATTTCAATCTATAGTACTGTGTGAAATGTGATTATAGATCATATTTCAATCTCTGGGCAGTTGTTTCCTTTCTATTCTTAGGAATTTACAGGAAGGAACTCTAAACCTTTTTTGGTCAGTTGTTCATCTTAATAAAACAAGCTTGGTTTAAGTAATCCTTTAAAATTCTAAATAGGATAATAAAATAACCTTTTCATTTGATGAAAGGCTATATGGAAAAAAACAATTTTTTAAGTTATCTATATTTTAAAATAAATTTAATACTTTATAACAGGAATAAAAACCCAATTTTTTATCTTGTAAGTCCAATTTATGCTTAAAACAAATTAAGATGTTCAGATTATAAAATTCCTAAAGGAAAATGGAAGAACTGACAGATCTTTAATCATAGTTAATACTTTATCACTTTTAAAGACTATGCACGTTGTTATCTATTACTGTACCTTATGATAGAACAATAATCTGTTACTCTAAGAACAATATGATAGTACATTTGGGGAAGTTGAGGATGTCATAGGGTTAATAACTGGTCCTGTTTTCCAGAAGACAGATATTTTCCCAAGGCTTTGTAGTTGTTCTGTAATGATGATGTGCAAAATCTACTTATATGGCTCTAAAAAACTTTTAAGATTTTAAAAAAGTAATTGAGAAGTAATCTAATGATTTGTAAAGTGTGTAGAAGGAGAGCTAAAATCATTTACTATACAGGTTATAATCTGTCTTCCTTTTGGAGAGTATTAGCCACTAAGTGGTGGGGGGTGCACGTACACGCCATCATTTTGGGTATTTTGAGGGAGTTCTATTGCCTTCTATGCTCATGATTTAAATGTAGTGGTTTTCAGCTCTTGCTGCGTGTATTAGAATCCTGTGGAACTTTAAAAAAATCCTTATGCCTAGGAAGCACCTCCCCCTAATCTGAATTTTTGAGGCTAGAACTCAGATATCAGTCTATTTGTGCAGCTTTCCAAGTTGAGAACCACTGATAAATTGCATGACTACTTTGTAAAACATTTACATCTTGTCCGCATACAGATAATTGCATGGAGGAAAATGAAAGAACGCGTTTCTTCTCCTAATACAGAGGAGAGGTTTTTGGAGGCAGTAGTAGGATGATTATTGCAATTTTAGGGGTGACCAGAAAGATCATAATAAATAAAATATAGGCTGAAATAGAATTTCGTCTCGTATTCTTTTCTTTAGCAGTGACTTAACTGAAACACCTCGAGAAAGATGTAAAACAACCGCAATTCACCTGGCCACTCATGCAGTTTTTTTTCTTTTGACTCCAGGTGCTAGCCAACTTATGACCTGAATCTTGATGATTAATAGCTTTTATAATATTTTCTTAGCTAGTGTAACTTCAATTGCAATACTTTTTCTTCTAATGTCTTACCCTTATAAAATAGAACTAAACTATTTTTCTCAATAAATTCTACTGACACATGGTCCCACAGATTAATTATAAATTGCATAGAAGTACTGCCCTTTGTCAGTTTTAAATGTGTAGCTTTATCTTCTCTTTCTCCTTGTCTTTCTAAGCTAAATGGAATCAGGAGCTTTAGGAAATCTGTTTAACATGGAATTCATTCCTATTCTCTTATTTTAAACAATAGTGCCATTAATTTTCATCCTAGACTCCTTAGTTCCCTCACTATTTTCATTTTTATTATAATTAAAAAAGAATCATCTCGATTTTTGCAAATCCATTTATTTCACAATATTGTATAAACATCTTTTTAGGGAGTAATTTTCTTCAAATGCTGTGATTTTTCTTTCTTTTTTTTTTTTTTAACCTCGTAGGCTCTTTCCATAAATTAAATTGGGAATACCGAATAACTTTTTCTTTTCTTCATAATCATCATCTTGTTTTGTTTGTTTTTTTAAAGGAGAAGATGAAGGCAGAAAGTATATCAAACGGGACTTAGACAACCATGGAAATAAATGTGGAGCCACTTTGCCACGGGTACTTTAAAATACCCCAAGGTAGATGGAAAGAGGAACTTTAGGGTTTAGACCATTTGTCACTGAAATTATAATGCTGGCACAGCTCTGCAAATATTTCCTTACAGAGTTTCATAGGCATTTCACAATAAATGTCTTTTGTTACAATGGTCTTAGGTCTTATAAAGCAGAGTCTGTATTCCAGCAGGAATTCTTTTGCAGTTATTTAATCATGTTCCTTTCACAGTGCCCTCCTTCTCTATACTTTTTGTTCCTGTTGCAGTACTGGTATCTTTGACCAGAGGGTAGAGGCAGCTATCACCGAGTCTTCGCTATTCCCTCTAAATGATTGAAGGAAAAAAAAATAGGGCCTTAGAGGGTTATATTTAAATGTAGGGACCATCATTATTACTAAGATGCTGACCCAGTTACTGACCCTTTGTAAAATGGTGAAGTAGAGTAGGAAAATGTGGAAGAAGCAAACTGGTTCGACATAACAAAGACCTTGGCTGTAACCCTGGTGAAACACTACCATAACCAATAAAAGGCAGAGCCAGTCATGTGTTTCTGTGGTCCCGGCAGCTCCTGGGATGGTATGATTTAAGAGGTAGCTTGGGAAGATTCCAACTTTCCTTCGAACATCTCCCTGATACTTCCACCAAGGAGAGAAGTAGTTCCTCCTGGAATCCCTGCTTGGAGTTGGAGGCTGCTGAAATTGTAGGTGAAATTTTGTGGGAATGTACACGTGTGCATGTGTTTTAAGAAGCTCCACAGTTTTCATCAGAGCTTTATGTGTCCATAAGGATTCCACTTAAAAGCAGCGTAGTATAGTTTCAGTGTGTAATTTAGTGTGAATTTGGTCAAAGTGATTTCCTTCTGGACGTCTTATTGAGATGTGCTGATTGACTTTTTTTTTAAAAAGTAGGATGGAGATTAGAGATTTCCTAGCTAACCTTTCTTTCATTTTATAGATAAGGAATTAACACTGAAATCTTAAACTACCACTTAGATGTTCCAACCCCAAAATCATATTTTCCCCCCTTTTTTCCAGAAGCCCAGAGGGTAGATGAGTTTTAGGTGAGAGGTGATACAGTTGGACTTGGGTGCGGTGCCTCAAGTTGTAAGTACCTACCTGGAGGGTAGCATGATAGTACGAAGTGCGGAAGGCTCAGGGAGGGAGGTGTGCCGGAAGATAGAAAAGGTGACATGCAAAAGAAGGGGAAAGATAATAAAGCTGGGCTTTTCTCAAGGTATCTTTCACAGTTTTGGGTCCTCTGGTACTAGAGGGAATTTGAATTGCAGTCCCAACAGATCTTTATTATATACCAGAAGTCTTAGATTTTTTTCTCTTACATTCTTCTATAAAAACTTTAGAGATTTATCTTGACTTTCCAACCCTTAGCTATCTGCTACCTGATATCCTAATGACATATAATAGCAGTCACTTTGTCACTTTTCATTGGTGTGGCATTTACAACTACTTAATGCCATTATAATTGGTGAATTAATTTTATATTTTAAATTACACTTTGTAGACTCTAGGGACGGTATCATTAACTTTGTTTTTTAACATGAGGAAACATACAGGGTGTGCTTATATTCTAGAGGCTCAGGGTTTAGTGAAGGAGAAAAAACAGGAGAGAATTAACAACAAAAGCATTTATGTTTAGATAATCTTCAGTTTTACATTCATGATTTGTTTTGTTCCTCAAAGCAGATACTTTTATTGTTTTAGTTGACAGAAAGAGAAACCAAAGCATAAGTTTGTAACTTGTCAGAGGTCCCCTAGGCAGTTATTGGTGAGGCTGGCCTCCAGCCCAGGCCCCAGGATTTGCGAATGTTGGTGTTTAACCATGCTGCTGTATTGCTTCCCTCATCTTTAGCCCCTGTGTTGGGCGCGGTCTGTATGAGGACCAGTCAAAAGAGAGTTAGGGCGGGGGTTCCCCAGAGGGTGACACTGGAGCTGTGTCTTGAAGGATGGGCAAGATTTCCCTTGCTGGCCCCGTAAGGGGCAAGGGGGCGTCTTCATCTGAAGGGACGCTCTGAGCCATGGGAGAAACTGCTTTTTCAGAAAGGTGATGATGCCTCACAGTTAGGACGTAGTAGGCTACTGTCTCGGGTTTCGGCATGAAACTGCACGTGATCAGTGCAAAGTTAGAATCTAAATTCACACATTCTAAATTGCTTGCTGCCTTTTCAACAGCCCTTCATCATCATTTTTTGTCCAGTTATGGAAATAATGAACTCAGGAAATTAATCCTACATTTCTGAAGACATAGTTAATACTATTTGTCTACTTCCTTTGCCCAGGCTTTACTGGCCCTTATTTAAACATTCAGATTCTTGTCTAGTACAGAATTTCAAAAATTAATCTATGGAACATTTATTTGGACCTACTATGTGTCTGGGTTCCAGGTAGGTTCTGGGGATCCAAAATTGCTAAGTCCTTGCTCTCCAGGAGTTTTCATGACCCACTTATTTTCAATGACTGATATAAAACAACATGGTACATCATTATTTTGCCAAACTGGAAAAACTGATATTTGTATTTGTATGAGTGTTTGTATGTAGCCAGAACTGCTGGAAAACATATCCTGTGTTTTTAAAATATTTCCAGTTCTTTATCTTGGTAATAACCAGAGAGATGTTTAGTTTTCTTGAGCATAGATAAATCTTTGCATTCAACAGTTTGTAGTTGAATTGTAAAATGGAACTCATAAGAGAGTTCTGATTGATACAGCGGTTGCTTACTGTAACAGTTTTCAGATGCCATGGCATTTTTGTAGCATGCTTCAGAGTTGAAGACAAATGAGAAAATAAAATAATAGTTGAAAACACTTGCAGCTGATATGAGTGTTGAAGGACAGTAACACATTTCAAGTCATATAACTTAACCAGCTCGTTAGGAGACAATTGTTGTTTTTAAAATACCAGTGCACGAGAGGTCTTAGATCAATCTTGAATACCTTAAAACACTTTAAATTATATTTGCACTGGCATTTGATGGATATGCATAGAAAATTGAAATTTTGAAGCTCACTAACTTTTGCACAGAAAACACACTCTTATCAACTTGTCAAATAGAAGCTAACCTGACACTGACCTCTTTAAAAACTCCAGTCAGCTGTTGATCATCATGGGAGCAAGACATGAGCCAAACAGAACTGCAATATTTATCCCTCAAACCTTAAGATTTTTCTTACTCTCTAATTGTTTAAAAGATTCCTTTATTACTTTTAGAAGTCTTGTGTGCTTAAAAATTATGTAGTGCTGTGTTAACTAATTTCAGAGACTGTAAGTTTTCATATTCATAATTTTCTTTTCTAGAATAGATGCATGGGATGCATATGGAAGTTAAGAAATAAGAAAATGGGGATCCAGTTGAGGAGAGGTAGAATGGCTGGAGTTGAGTCAGACAGTGGAAAAGGGAAAAGAAAGCACTGATGATTTCGCTTGGTGCTTCTGGGAGGCTAAAGTTGAACACAGGAGAGGGTATGAGCTGTGTGGGTCAGGCGCTGGCCAATTAAATGACAGGGGAAAATGCTGCCGACTGTCAGCATGGGGATGGGGCAGGTAAAGAATATTTGCCGGGGAGCTAGGGGAGGTGGACACTGCTAACTGAAGAGACGGAGGGAAGGAAGGAGCCTTCACACATGAGCATCAGGAGCCATGGAAGGTGCTCTCTGCAAGATCTCGTTTTAAGCCCAGAGAGGCTGGTGTTTACCAGGCTTCACTTTTTTCATATCCACACACTGTGAAGACTGAAAACTCTTCTAGGGTCTGCTACTTGTCCCTCGATGAACAAAGAGAAAAGAACTTCCAAGAGCAAGGACATTTGCAGAAAGACTTTGAAAGCAGCACTTAGTTTCCTATAAAAGCCAGGCTCTAATTCTGACCCTCTGCTCCCAGCTACGGAAACTTAGGCTTGATTTTCTCACCTGTAAAATGGGAACAATAATATTTTCCCTACTTGCCTCATGGGATTGTAATTTATATGAGAAAGCTTTATGAATCCTGAAGTGGTGTACAGGTGAAGTAGTATTATGATGACACCAAAAAATCAGAGCCAGATGACCTGAGAGAATTTCTTTCTATATTATATTTCTCTATACCCTCTTTTTTGTTTGTTTTTACAGGGGTGGGTGGAATAATAGAAATAATTCATTGTTAGCTCACTTGAACCCCTTTCTTAGGGACAAGCCATTAAAATCCACTGGTCCTTGAAGGCATTGTGTATGGAAGTTCTGTTTATAGTCTACAGCACCGTGTACATGCTCCTCAACTTAACATATGTACGGATTACATCTCTATATACAAATGGAGAAGCATGTTTAGAAGGGGGTACACCAAAATGTTACCTGTGGCCTTATGGTAAGATTATAGTGATAATTAAGAATGATTTTTCTTCCTGGTTGGTTTGTTCATATTTTCTAGATTGTCACTAATGATGTACACAGATATCTCTCTCTCACACACACACACACACAGATGTAAAATTTCATATGGAAACTTCACTCTGGCAACTCAGAGTTTGCTTCGCTTGCTAGGTTAAGGTTGACTAATACATACATATGTAAATACAGAACTTGCCATTTTTAAACATTTACTGGAAGACAAAACACCTGGCAGAAACTGCTGACACCAATGGAACCTTATGTGATACACATTTATGTAAAGGGAGCTGTTTTACACGGATAGGTTTTGCTCTTGTGACCTGCTCCTCCTGCACCTTACTACACACTGTCCCTGGACAGTTTCTCTTGGGAGCTTTCTACTCTCCGCTGCTTGGTGGTAGCACCTGTGAGGAACAGCTTTGCAGATATTTCCCTGCCTGTGAGTTACTATAGTTCCTGGTTTCCTTAGCCCTGCCCTGGAGCAGTTGGCCGTGCCATCGCCAGTGAAAGGCCTGTCTGAATACCATTTGCTTGTGTTTATTATTAAGCTTTTGCTCAACTTTGACCGTGCAGCCTAGAAACACACAAATTCCAGAGAAAGACGTCATGGCCTCTCAGTTATGACCTGAGTATGACAGAGAAGACAGGTAAGACTTAAAGGTGCCCCAGAAAGGAATGGCACAGGTGAGAAATTATTGGTACTGTGTTTCTGTTGTTTTTTGTCATTTCTTCCAGTGATGTTGCCGATGGACATTTTGAGTGGAGAGGACCCAAAAAGTGGTAATAAAAAAAAAGCAGAAGAGTGGTAGGTGCCCAAAACTTAGTTAGATTTGTGAAACCAGAGGGTGGTGACCTGGTGTGTCATCTCGCTCTTGCAATTAACAAACTGACCCTCACCTGTATTTAGTAGGAAGCCTGAAAGAAGGAGAAACAAAGTGATGCTCGAGGTACTTTTGGGGAAGTAACCCTGGTGGGAAAGAGGGATTGTGAAAGGTTTTACAGACATTAGAAATTGGCCAACTGCCATATACCTTTGTGTGCCACTTTGTGTAGCTTTAAGCCTTGCTTAAATTTAGCCAAAGCGTTTTCACTTTGAATCACTAAGGAAGAAGCAAGCATGATAGCATTTTCAGGTTGTTAAAACTGCTTTGAGTCCTGATGACTGGTTCTGCCTTAACACATGTCTGCAGTATATTCTGATGTGTCTTGATTCAGGGACCTCAGGGATGTGAATTCCACTTCATTTACCTATCACCCAGTTGCTCAACTGAGCTTTGTTCCAGGAACAAATCGGTCATGCAGCATCTTAGAAGGATATTTAAGCTGAAATCTAAGCGCAACCAGTTTTGTTTTTGTTTTTGTTTTTGTGTTTTGTGGTGTTGGGCACTCTCATGTGCATACAGCACAGTCCCATAAAACTCACACTTTGTATTTATAGAGAAGTTTCTCTTGAGAGTTAAGGTCTTGTAAAACATTCTTGTTCTACAGCATGAACGAATTATTATACTCAAGGGCATCGAAAGTGAAGTATACTGAAGAAAAGAATTTTTTCATTAAAATGCAGTTTATATTGATAAAACAGATTACTAGCATTTGATGAAATGTGAAACTTGGAGTTCCTCATATCACTAAATCACCAGTTGGTTTATTTTGGCAAGCGGAACCAGTGTGTAACAAATAAGGGGTCAGGCATTTTACCTGTTAACATTGTATTAGACTAAATTGTCTTTTGGTAAAGCACTTAAAAAAATATGTTATCTGTGCCTTGATAAGCAGGCTGTGGTAACTAGGATTATTAGAAAATAAAAGCTGTTGTGTTATCAGTTTTGGCACATTTATCAATCAATGTTTTAAACATTGACAAGTGGTAATTTAATAGGGAATGACCCAGTTGGCAGGAAGTTCTAATGACAGATGATGCAAACTCATTTATCACTCAGAGCCTCTGCTGGGCTTACCTTTCTCTGTATTGTGGCTCATATTTCCCAAGTCTGGGATGTGAGAAGCCACAAAGGGCAAATCCTATGGCACCAAGCCTGAAACCACTCCCAAGTGGAGAGGACGATCAGTGCTTTAGGAGCCTGCATCTTTGAAAATGCTGCTCCAGGTGGGTGATTCTCAATTTAAAACGTAGGTGAGGTTGGTATGGGTGTTAGGAGTATGTGGTCTTCTATCTCAGATTTTTGACAGAACAAGGTAAGGTAGATGACATTTTGAGTGAAGTACAGGAAGAGGTGATTTCATGAAAAAGGCAAACATTTTGATGAGAAACCTTGTTATTAAAAGAGCTCCCCCCCCCCTATAATTAATGCATCATTTCTCTCTGGCTGCTTTAAAATTTGCTTTCTTTGTCTTTAGTTTTCAGAAGTTTGAATATGATGTGTCTAGGCATGGGTTTTTCAAGGTTTGCCCTACTTGAATCTGTAGTTTGTGTTTTTTGTCAGATTTGGGAAATTTGCAGCCATTACTTCTTTGAATATTTCTTTCAGCCTTACCCTCTTTTCCTCGTCTTCTGAGACTCCAATGACACAAATGTTAGAATTTTCCTTATAGTCCCATCTATTCCTGAAGCTCTGTTCCGTGTTTTCCCGACTTCGTTTTCTCTCTGTTGCTCAGAGTGGCTGATTTACGTTGCTCCCTCTTCAGGCTTGCTGATTCTTTCCTCTGTCCCCTCTGACCTGCAGTTTAGCCCATTCATTGGGCATATTCTGGTTTTAGTTCTAAATTTTCTATTTATGTTTTCTGTTTCTTTACTTTTCCTTTCTTTCTTTTTTTGTTTTTTTGAATCTTTTTATTTCACCTGTTTAATATGTGTTTATGCTTGTTGGCTAGATCATTTTTCATGTTGGCTGCTTTAAATCTCTCTCATCTCAGCTGGCATCTATTGACTGTCTTTACTCATTCAGTTTGAGATATCCTTGTTCTTGGTGTGATGTGTAATTTTCAGTTGAAACCTGAACATTTTGGATCTTATGTTACTAGACCCTGGATCTTATTTAAATCTTGTTTTTGCGGGCATCTCTGACTACTCTGGGGGATGATGGAGATGCCACATCATTACTGGGAGGTGGGCTGAAAGTCCAGGTTCTCTGCTCCACCTTTATTGACCAGGGTCAAGGCAGGGTTCCTTGGAAGCTTATCATCACCGAGCTATGGTGACGGTCATGACTCTCCACTACGTCCCCTCTGACACCACCCCCAGCAACTTGAGATCAAAGTCCCGTTCCCAATCTGTGTCTCCTCCCACATTGTTAGAGGTGGGGTGTGGGGATCATGTTGCTAAAGCCTAGCCAAGGTGAAAAGCTAGGTTTTCCACTTGATCTTTGCTGGCAGGGTTGGAGCTGCAGTTTTTACTGTGGCATTTGTCTAGAGTAGAACAGTTATGGTCTGAAAGTTTTCTGTCTTGTTAGGCTGCCCCTTTTCTCATCCTTTGGATACAGAGAATTCAGCTTTTCTTGGGGCTGTTGTTTGTCTATGTCCATTGGTGTTTCCGGGCCACTGGCTTCTGTAACCTGGGATATATCAGCCCAGAACAAAACCCTTGTGTCATCTCCTAGGTTCCAGGTTCCCTAGTTAGTCTGCCTTCTCTCTATATGTAATGTTCAGTGTTTTTAGTTTTATTTACCAGGAGGAAGACGGAAAAGTATGTTTATATCATTCCCCTCAAATAGATTCTATAGTAGGAGATTTTGATACTTGTGTCTCAAAATACAGCAGAGGTTCTAGATACTGGCTTCATTTGTTGAATTGCTCAATTATTCTGAACTGGAAAGCCTTGTGCAGCCACCCCAGGGCTTTCAATGTGGTATGAGACGGTACCAATGTAGTACTTTCTTGGGATAAGGAACCAATTTGGTTGTTTTCCGTTTGAACATAATGGACAAATAATAAGCTTTTGATATATAGATCTGCTTAAGATTGAAAGTTTATTTACAACTAGAGTAAAATATTGTCTTCTTCCCTGATGAACATTTGGACCACTTGGAAAATGTGCTCCATGCCTGTTTTGTTTGTTGATACCTATCACTGTGGAAGTACTTCATTGTTTTTAAGCATTCTGAGCATCTGAATTATTTCTTTTGAATTTTCAGCAGAATCACCAGGAACTATATAGGAGTAATCCCTCTGTCCAGTATTATAATAGTAGAGGTCCAGCTGTGTGACATGCTGGGAACTGTCAGTGGAAAAAGAGAGAGAGAGGACTGCGTGTGTGTATGAAAGCTGAGGACAGTTAATGCTGGCCTGCCCAGAGAATGTTCAGCAGGCTGAATCACCAAGTTCCAGAGATGCAGGGGACTCACATCTGGTCTGGGACTCTATATGAGGCTAGTCGGGTGCAGTTGTAAGGCTGCCAAGTGTTGGTGCTCAGAACAGGTGGGTCCAGCCAAGTCTACATAAGGCATGTCAGAGGCAGAGGCAGTCCTAGAAAGGGGGGCTCAAAAGAACCAGATGTGGACAGTAATGCTGCTACCACCTGGCCCGTGTTTTAGGGACTGATTATTGCTAAGGTCCTTTCTAGAAGAAAATTGAGGCCTGAGGTCCATGGAGAAGTCCTGTTGGGTGGACTGGCCCCACAGGTACAACCCTGGTGAAATCAGAGGGAGAAGGATGATCGTCTGGTTGTAGCCAGGGCTTCTCAGGGGCGTGCACTGAGCGTGGGAGCCAAAACTTCCTCCCAGATGCTTATTCACCCCCTAGATGCTGACCAGCTGGGCCGTCTGTCGTTCTGGGTCTGACAGGCTCTTCACACCAGAACTGAGCCGAGTAGGTCAGAGAGGGCTCAAATTCATGCCCAGAATCAATCTGGCACCTCAGCAGAGTGGGATGAAGAAACTGCCCTGGGCTGATTTTCCTTTGCTTTTTAGCGCATTTCCTATACTTTCAGAGCCAAAAGACAAGTAGGAAAGTTAGGGAATTTTCTTAATGTGAGAAATAGTTCCCCTAGGAGTCCAGACAATTGTGTTCTCTTCTCAAGAATTTGGGTGCCCTGGAAAGGCCCTGACGTGAGAATGAGGCTGAAGATCCAGTGCCAGGAGGAGGCAACAGGCAAATGTCCCCCCCTCATCTCGGTGAGAGAGGGATGATATGGTCAGTCCTGCTGCCTCTTGGGATTGTTTGGGGTGAAAACATAGTGAAAAAAAAGTTGAAGTGCTATGTGATGTTTCATATATATTTGCACAGATGCAAATGCTTCTCTTTGTCTAATTTTTCTCTTCTATTATGTGAAGAAAAATAACTCTTCCTTACTAGGAAAATTAATGGAGAATGAGTCCATGGATATTGGACAGTCCTGTTCTGTAGTTTTAATAAAACTTTGAGCATTCATAGTATAATTTTTCGACAGTGACAAAAAGATATATTTTTATTTTCCTGTAGATTATCCATTTTTAATTTTTTTCTGCTAATTGAGTGCCAGCTTCTCAGACTTTTTTTTCTTGGTAGCTATAAATACTCTTTGCTGATGATGGTGTCCTTACAGCTAAGAAGGAACTTAGAAAATTCACTATAGCCTTCACTAACTTGTTTGCACTGAAGCCGTATTGGCCAGAATTCAAACATTATTAAACAAGTGGAGTTTGTCTGTGATGGACTTTAGCCTCCTGCTATCACTCGAATATCCGTGTGGGGCGGTCCCCTAATACCTAGGCACGTAGAAGGCACCCTGGAATGCTCTGTGCGTGCGTGTGTGCGTGGATGAGTGGATGCTTGCACCCTTTGACTCAGGCTCACATCATGGTGCCCTCTCTTGGGCTCCAGCAGCCTCTCTGCTGCCAGTATTTATGTTGTGTTGTATTCCCGAGGTCTCCATCCAATAAACCAACACAAACTAGTTTATTAGATAACAAGCTCCACTAACAAATTTACAGCTTGTTATCTAATAAATTAGGTTGTGTTAACCAGTTCTGGCTGGTGGTGGACCCATCAGAAATATGTTAGTAAGTAGTCTGCACACCAGCCTCACCGTAAGCCCTCGGTGAGTGTCAGCTGCTGCCGTCATTGCCATCCTCATCTGCATCACCATTGTTGTCTCGGCTTCAGCATCATGGGCATCCAGAATTTTTCCCTGTAGCCATTTTCCCAAGAACCATTAGGACAGTAAGAATTTTCCCAGATGATAGTGAAGGTTCAGTGGGAGGGTAAGGGGATTGGTGGGAGGGGAGAATGTTTATGGGGGGAAGAAATAAGGCTCTGCTCCACTCATGGTCCCCTCACCTCTTTAACCAGATAAGCTATGTTTGTATCGGTTCTGTATATTTGTATTCCTGGTGGATTTTGTTTTTGAAAGGATTCCACTGCTTAATTTTCTCCTTCAAAAGAAATGTGATAAGAAATATGCTAGTTGCTGGAGAGTATAAGATGAATAAAGCTCTTTTCTTGTAAGTGTGCAGGTGATAATGACAAGGTAAAGAAGGGGAAGATAACTGACTACATGTCAGAATGTATTCTTAAGCAAGTAATTTGTGCCATCTTTAAAATGATTGTTCTTCTCGCTGACAGCCAGCGCGTTGGAGAGTGCACATTGTCACGTCGTATCAACCTCATTGCCCCTTGTAATCAGGCTACCAGGTTAGTGAATAAAGGTTGGGCTGTATCCCTTACCAGCTTTTTGACCTTAGAACAGTCACTGAGCTCAGTGAACCACAGTGTCCTCAGCCATAAATGCCAAAAATCATAGAGTTATGAGGATTAAATAAAACTTTTTTTTTTAAACATAAAATACCTGGTATACCTGGAGGCCTCAGTATATACATGTGTGTGAAGACTCTCTGTACTTAACGTATAACCTCAGCAGGGCATTTCATACGCCCCTCATGATAGTCTTACAACTAAGATGTCTACATCGATTCGGAATTAGCTTACCATCTTCCTTGAATGGATGTGTACTCATGAATTCCTCTTAGCCTTAAAGGGAGACCCTGGGTTGTTATGGAAAAAGCAGAGATCTGGATTTAGACAAACTTTATGTGAAAGTCCAAGCTCTGTCATTTACTAGATTCTTGAGAAAGTCACTTAAGCTTTATAGGTCTCTGTTTCCTCAACTACAAACTAGATAATCAACAGGATTTTGTGAGGATTGAATCCTAGGAAAGAGTTAAGGGTCAGGTGCCAGTCAGGCTGCTTCATATACAGTTGGTGCTCAAGAAATGTTCCTTCTCTTCTGTGCTCCGGTGGGAAGACACAAACAAAAACCCAAAGCAAGCATTCTAGAATTTTGGATGACACAGAACCAGGAATAATTGAAAGAATAATCAGTGATAAGGATGAAATTTCAGCAATATCTTGATTTATCAAAAGAGTGCACTGAAATGTACAAAATGATATTTGAAAGAGTAAGTGTTAACTCTTGCCTTCAAAAAAGGTGATCTATATCAAACACTTCTAAAAACACTTGAGGGGTCTTGAAATACTTAACCTGGAGAAAGAAAATTTTGTGGGGAGGCAAAACACCATACTCACATTACGGAATCATTGAACCTTGGAGTTTAAAAGGTTGTTATGTGCAAATACGAGTACATCTGTATTATGTTGTTTCTAAACAAAGAATTATAACATGAGAAGCACAGGGCAAAGGTAGTGATTCTAGAAAGACACTTGCTTTCTAATAATTAGATTCATCAACAATGAAATAGGATATGTGTGTATGTGTGTGTGATATATTTTGAGGAAATATGTTTGTATGACTGATCAGACTGTAGAGATTCTTCTGTCAGAGTTGGCTAAGGGACAAGGAGCTCATGGTGTTTAGAGGCGGGGGGGGTCACGTTTCACCTGATTCTACAGCTCCTCTATAAAACCTTGGACATTGTCTGGAGCTCCCCTTTTGCAAATTTTCTTTGCGCTCATTCAATGAAAGGAGTCTAAGTGAAAATGAATTCAATGATCCAGTAGATGGAATATTGTAGCCAAGTCTTTCCAGGGGATTCCCACATGGGATGCTGGATAAGGTCAGTTTCTGAGTTCATATCTAATTAATTCTATGATTGCATACCTGTATCATTAAGTCAATATAACTTGCATACAGAAATTAGTAAGATTAATAATGGATAATGTTTTCAAGCAGAGGTTCAGAATACACTGGTAGCACTGAATATTATCTCATTTTAGAGAAGGGAGGGTTTCAGAAACAGCCTATATAAGGAAGAGAATTTGGTTCCCAATGGTTATTATGGCCCCAATTCTATCCAGTTATTAGTCTAATAAAAGACAAAGTGATTTTGTGAATCAAGAAGCAATCATTTTTCTGTACTTTGTCTAGTGTTACTCAGAATCTTTCTGTGAGCAGGGCTCTATTTAATCTTCCTCATTTGAGTGGCACACGTAAGCGGGAAACCTCTGGGGGTCATTTGAATAATCCGGCTAGGGTAACTGTGAATATTCTTGAGAACACTGGAAAGGTTAAATGCTTTGAAACGCGTGTATTCTGAAGGGAGCCCTGAATGGCTGCTCTCTGGTTTCACTGAGAACAGAACTTGGGCCAAAAGTACTAGCTATGCTTTATAGGGCTTAATACACTCCCATTTCAAGGTGATCGCCAGTTATTATGTGATCATGAGAAGACAGACTTTAATTTCAGTGAGCATTAGCATCATCAGCAACAAGCCTTTTTGCATGTGGTGTGCCAGGTGCTGCATAAAATATGTTAAACCAGCGTACCGCCAGCTCTCTCTACGCTGACGACCTGAAGCGCGAGGCAGGCGTTTTTAGATATAAGCAAATCCAAACGGTACGGTGATTAATGACAGCAGCTAGAGTCATGCCTTACATTTATGTACCACGTTCTGGTTTACAAAGCTCTTAAGAGAGCAGAACATTCCTCCCAGGAAGGCGATGGATCCTGTGAGGCAGAAATGTTTCTGGTACCAGTTTCCCTGAAGGGAATTCAGTCTGTATTTTTATTGAAGAATCATAAGATGCAGCTTACAGGATGTGATCACAGCAGAGTGACCCAACCAGAGAGAAAAATCCCACCTGGAAATAAGAAGCTCGATCATTTGGCTGAGTTTTGAAGTGGAAAAGGGTTGGGGAAGATCAAGGTACAAGATATATGGAAGATTTAATGAAGCATATAATGTGGAAAGAAGGAGAGACATATACTTAAGCCCTGAAATGGAGCCTGCCAAGTTTATTCAGGTGTCCAGTGCATTATCAGTAGTGAAAAGAAGTGAACCGACGTTTCCTCGCTAATACCTGCCTTTCCCTCCTACCTTAGCGCTTGTGTTACTCTGGACAGCGAGTCTGCAACTCTTTCCCTCTTGATTGTAAGCCGTCGCATCTATTAGCCCTCTTGTTTTCCTGCTGTCTTTCTATCTGGGTCTAGAGTCGAATACTTTCCTTTTATCTCTCTCTCTTTTTTTTTTTTTTTTTTTTTTTACTACCTTAGCCTCTAAAAAACAGTACTTAGTTTTATCCTTCCTCAGTACTCCCTTCTGAATCATGTCCCTGGCATTAGACAACTAGGTCATTTATTTTAAACAACGCATCGTGGTAAGATACTGCCTTACAGGTATTCCATACCTCCATTGCTTACCCAGACCAACTTATAGGGGAAGCTTTTAAATTAAGTGTAGAGTCATAACTGTGCATGCATATGTCATGTACATGTGTGTCTATTTTCAGTTGATTTATGTGTTTTCCATCATTTGATTATAGAGTTCTTAAACATGGAGACTGTATCTTTAATCCCTTTTTACAGCCTATGGAACCAGCATGTTTTTGGTTTTTTTTTTTTTACTGTTGATTTCCAATAAATTTTATCAGTGAGCAGATAGGACTTAGAGCTTTGAGAAGGGAAATCTGCAGCGGCTGCAGAACCACCACTAAGCGTGGGTTAGCATTCCGCTTGCATCCTTTTTCTGAAGAAATGGGTTGAAATTTGTCCTTAACATCTAGCTGTCTCATTTAGCTTAAGTACTATTTACCTAATGGAATAAATTCATAAGCAAGAAAGTGAGTGTTGCCTTTGGACTCCTTTATTTTAAAAGAACCTTTTGGAACAGTGGGTGGTAATGGTTAGGTTACATTCAGAGAAAATCCGTGCCCCTAGATGTACGTTATTCACATTGTTGATCTGTGTCGACACATCAGCAAATGAGGTTTACCTCTTTGAAAGGTGACAGGAAAATATTGGGTCTGGGTTATATAATTACTGCCTAACCTTTTGAAAACCTAACTTGTACCCTTAACTGAAAATCTTGACATTTTGGCTGTGAGCCCCACTTAAGGAACACCTCGGAATAAACTTGGAACTTGAAGGTCAGTGGAGAAACTCATTGTCAATTCAGCGTGGAGAAGCTGACACAACACCTCCGCAGCCAGGTCTGGCTTGTGTTAGTGCTACCAGAGCCTCACTCCAGTGAATGCTCCAGCCTCTCATCAGAGGGGCAGAAGGAAACTGAGGTGCAGACAGACAGAGTATACAGATGACAAGGCAAGCCTTCAAACAGCACAGAAGACTCAGAGATGCTTGAGAGAAAGCTAGATGAGTCTTGAAATATGAGCTTCAGTATAAACATCCCCAAAGACCAAGTGGATGAAATTGAAGGAAAAGATGAGAAACTTGGAAGAGGCAGACAGACAAATTTGAAACAAGTGTTTCTGTGACTGGAGGGGCAAGCATGAAGTGGTTTAAAAGCATTTCTGAGGAAGCCAGATATGTCAAAATCAGGGGTTCTTGACAGAGGACCTGAATGGGGGTGAGGCATTTTTAAGGCCAGGCTTGGGAAAAAGAAGGAAGTTGCACTCATCACCCTATTGAGAATATTCAACACTCATATCATTGTCGGGGATGTACATGGATGTGACATCAGGATTGTGCCCCCCACACCACCCAGAAAGAAGAGAAAAGTACAGGAAGAGTTTTGAATAGATTTGAAAGCAAATGTATAAGTTGGAGCATCAAAATCAGGCAGGCACAGGGGACAGGAAACCGCAAAGACAGTGAGTTAAGCAGAGAAATGGTGATGAAGTGAAGAAGTCCACTGAATGGGCAGGCAGCATGGTAGTTGAACCTGTCAACTCCATAATGGAATGGGAGTCAAGTGTTTCTATGGTTAAAGAAGACCAGAGGTCAAGTGAAGAGAATTTGTAGAAGGACAAGGGCTGATAGTTGAGGATAAATATTTTTGAAATGTGTAAGTAGCAAGCAGTTGGGTATTGGAATTCACAGTAAGTGTATTATCAGATAGAACATAGCAGAATTTGAAAGAGAAGGAAACTAAACCCTCTGCACATGGAATTAGGAATGATTACATTAGAAGTTTTACGTTATGTATAGATTTTATAACGTATATAAGCCCTAAAATAAGGTTATATAGCATGCTTCCTTATCAGTTCACATTGAAAAGCATATAAAAGTTGATTAGTATTCCTAGGATAAAAATGAAATGATATAACTTTAGATGTTGACTCTACTTGATATTGTGTAGACAACGATCTGTATGAATCCATATGAATGAATCCGATTTTGAAGTCATTTCTGTCTCTCCAAAGAAACTTATTATTCTCTGCACATCACTTCATTTTGGCCAGTAATAAGTCCTACTCAGTCAGTGTGCTGCAGCGGAATGTTTTAAGCTGAAATGTGCGTTGGAATCTGTTTGTTTGCAGCAGATGATTTGCCTAAGCTTTGATGCGCAGTCACTTTCTGACATTTGTGTATTTCAGCAGTGAACAATGTAAACTCATTTTCTGAGCACTTTGATTACTTGCACATAGCAGTGCCCATGGCATGTGACAGAGAAGAGCACTCTATCCACTAATCAGATAGATATGCTTCAAGCGTATTTACACAAAATAATGAAAACAGCTGTTAGATACCTTTAAACTTGAGTGTGTTTTGTTATTAATCTACTAGCCTGTACACATGACACTATAATTCTTCGCTCACTCAAGTTGCCTTTAATGACACAGTAATAAAACTGAGAGGGATGAAAGTAATGGAATTGTAGAATGTAATGCCTCAATTGTTCTACAGTGTCTTCCTTTTTGCCAAAATAAACCACAATTAGGTCCATATGGTGTTTTGAAGTTTTCAAGCAATGACCCTAATAAAAAGTAATGAATTTCTGACAAGGAAAGCATGGCTGTCTTTCAAGCGGGTATCTTCACTATTGATCTAGATATGATTGCACACTGATATGCTAATAGAAGAAGAAAGGTTCAGTGTTCTTGGTACAAGTGCTTTCATTTGGGTTTATTTTACTCATAAGAAATTCAGATTTTAAAGGTAGAAATATTATAATCCATTAGTTATGACTCCTCTGGTTTAAAGGCCTGTTATTTAAAGCAAAGAAATAGATACTGAAGAACCAGAAATACTGGAGATCATCACATAGAAAAGGCTGTGAGAGTTTGTTTTAGGGGATATCGTGTTCTTGTATACATTGGGCTTTTGAGGTTCTGGTTTTGTTTGTGCGGGATTTTTATGGATTTTAAACTGCTTCAAGGGATGATGATATTTTATTCTAAGTACACCTACCTCATCTTCAAACTATATATCTAACTGTAACACTGAAGTTATTTGCTTAGAAATTAACTTAAAAAATAATAGCAGAGTAGGCAAAATCATTAGAATATCCTTAATATTAATAAAGCATTAAAGGCAGCTTAGAATCTTGAAAATAGATTAAATTAAAAAGACATAAACTGAATAATAGATTATGAGTATAATAGCTATAATGGTGTGGGTAGGAGGGAAAGAAATTGAAGACATACAAGGAAGAGGATTAGAGCCACGTTAGCTAGGAACACCTGGATTTGAATCTGTGCTCAGCAACGTTCCAGCATTTCCCTTGTGTTTAGTGTACTTAACTTTTCTCAATCCTGGCTTTCTCACCCAGGAGATAGGGGTTATATTACAAGGATTTAGATACTGTGCATGATGCAGTGAACAGATTGCCTGGCAAATAGTAGGTACTCGATAAATGCAGTTGTTTATTATTATTATTGTTAACTTCCAAAAGTAACTCATTAGAATGACTTATACTTACTGTGCTGTGTGTGTGAATGTGTGTGTGTGCTGAATTCAATTGTACAATTCAGTACACATTTACTGAGTTCCTTCTGTGTCAAGAATGTTCATGGTACTATGGAAAATACACTGCTAATAAAATTATTTTTAAGAGTTCTAATCTAATGGACCTATAAAAGTTAGACTCTAAAGAGTACAGATGCCTTTAGAATACTTTCTTTATCTTTAAATTTGGCCATCTTAATTATAATATGTCTTGGTGTAGGTCTGTTTGGGTTCTTCTTATTTGGGACCCTCTTTGCCTCCTGTACCTGGATATCTGTTTCCCTCTTTAGGTTTGGAAAGTTTTCAGTCATGATTTCTTTAAATATCTTTTCAATCCCCTTTTCTCTTTCTTCTCCTTCTGGGGCCCCTATTATGTGTAGGTTGGCACACTTTATCTTATCCCATAGTTCCCTTATATTGCTTTCATTGGTTTTTATTTGCTTTTCTTCCAATGTTCATAGCAGGACTATTTACAATAGCCAAGACATGGAAACAACCTAAATGTCCATCAACAGATGACTGATGAAGAAGTTATGGTATATTTATACAATGGAATACTACTCTGCCATAAAAAATAATAAAATGATGCCATTTGCAGCAACATGGGTGGACCTAGAGATCATCATTCTAAGTGAAGCAAACCAGAAAGAGAAAGAAAAATACCATATGATATCACTCGTGTGTGGAATTTTAAAAAAGAAAAAGACAAACAAACTTATTTACAAAACAGAAACAGACTCTCAGACATAGAAAACAAACTTATGATTACCAGAGGTAATTACCAGAGGGTGGAAGGGGAAGATTTGCAAATACTAAATATACATAAAATAAGCAACAAGTTTATACCATATAGCACAGGGAACTATATTCAATATCTTGTAGTAACTTATGGTGAAAAAGAATATGAAAACAAAACAAAACAAAAAAGAGTACAGATGTAGAGGTGCAAACAAATTTCTTTGGAAATAGAGGAGAAGGTGAGAATGGTTTATCCTGAGTGGGACATGGGAAAGCTAGATGTAAGACAGGGGAAGCAGACAGAGCATGTGAAGTGAGAGCTGGGAGGTGAAAAGAGGGGGTGACGTTGGGGAGTGATGAAGGTAGCAGTGTGGGGAAGGATAGGAGATACTGCTGGAAAGCCAGATTCACAAAGTCTCTGGATGACTATTGTGCACTAGATTGCATTGAATACTGGGTATACGAAGTGAATAGGATGTGATATTGCCCTTTAGGACTCAAAACCCAAAATATGAGGATGAGACTGATAGCCTCGCTTTGTCACATGCACCTAAGTCACCTGGTCAAGGGGCAGCATCAGTTCTTGTAACTGTGAATAATTCATTGAAATTCTATTTGCTGTTCATCTATTTGGATACATACTTTTTAAATCAGTAAGGTGAATGAACAAACGACAAATATGCTTACATAGCATTTTCCTATTTTCCTATAAATAGTGAAGAGGAAAGTTTCAGCCTACTGTTAGGCTGTATTATCCCAAACTCCAAATTAGGTAACTCTGAATTTGTGGTGCTTGATCATTTGTTTGTCAAAAGAATTTCCTTATTTGCAAAACTCTTCTCACTTCTTTTAATGTTATAATTGACCCTTGAACAACACAGGTTTGAACTGCTCAGATCCACTTATAGATGGATTTTTTTTCAGTAAATAAAGCAGAAAAAAATTTGGATATTTGTGACAATTTGGAAAAACTCACAGATGAACCATGTAGCCTAGAAATATTGAAAAAATTAAGAAAAAGGTATATCATGACGGCATAAAATATATGTAGTTATATATATAAAACAACAAAATGTGTTTCTCTACTATTGATGTTGTTGGTTAGGCTTCTGGCCAACAGTAAGCTATTACTAGCACAGTTTTGGGGGAGTCAAAGTTATAAGTGAATTTTCGACTGCACAGGGGATTGGCTAAAGGGTCAACTTTATTTTAATCTATTTAATAAAAAGCAGAACCATATTTTAACTAACATTTCATGGACAATTCATTATATAATTGATCAAAAGTTTCCACTGTGTAGTTACCATGTTTTTATGTCACTGAGATTGAATTACAGCCTAGATCATCACCATTCTTACATTTTAGGGTATTTTTAGATGGCTGATTAAATATGAAGCATACTTTAAACTAGGAAACCTACTTTAAAATTGGTTTGGAGATTGGCCATACCCTCTCAAATAAAATAATTACATTGCATTCCAAAGTAATATCCTTCATATAAATGTGTATATATTCACCATTCTGAAGGTTTGTAGAGTGTAGGTTAGGTACCAAACAGTATGGGGGGCGCTGGCTATTCAGTGACGCTGCTGGTGTGACATGAGTGACAGGGTTGAGTATACACACGGAACATAACACTTATCTGCATAAATCTTGTTTCCCAAATAGCAGCCCACTGACTTTCCCTGTCAAAGATAAACAAATATCAGAACTCTTTTGCAACTCTTCTATACTACTTTCAGGTCCACGTAACTCTCATTTTAATGTCACTATTATTGGCAGATCTTTGTTCTTTGAAGAGTACATTTGATTGGGGGAATTAGTCAAATAGTGTTAGAGTCCTGTCTCATGGACAATTTGGAGCCTGATCACATGGATCAAAGTTTTGAATCCTGAAGGACGGGGACTGTTCATTTATAAGACAGGAGTTTGTTTGGTTTTATTTGTTTCTTTGCTTGGTAGTGCTTAACCTGGCCAGGAAGCCCATTCCAGAAATTATCATTTCTGGGATCACCACTTCCCAAGGTGATTGGTTTGCAAATGTCAAAACCTCATGGGACATATACCTTCAAGTTTATTACTTTCTCTTTTTGTAAGTTTATTAGTTTTTGAAAGTGTTTGCTCCTTTATGCCCTGTCAAGTGACTAATTCATATGAAGAAGATTTGCAGGCATCTTGGCTTTAGCCAGGCAGTTTTCTTTGTTGTTGCTGATTCCGCAGTATTCCTTTATCTTCGGCCTTTTGAAGAAAGTTGTTTCACACACCAAGAACTTTTTCTAAAGTAATTTAATATATAAAAATTGTCCTTGAAAACATAGGGTCTCAGTATGGTAAGTCCATTATGATCAACGAGATTTCTTGTCCATCTTTTTATGTTTAGTGATGAATGTTGTTACAGAAAAGCAGTTGGTCAGGCAAATTTTTCTTACCCTTGTAATAACTTGATATTTTTACATTGCTGTCCCAAATAGTTTTTTTCTTTTTTCACTTTAAGTCTAATAGCTTTACTAGAATAACTTTTATATTGATTATTCTTGCTGGGTTTCCTCTTGATATTCAATGTTTTCTTTTGATGTATATACCATATATGTATGTTATCATGTATATATATATATATGTGTACATCACCATGTGTATGTATATATATTTATATATGCACAACTTATCTTTTATTTAAAAGTTTCCTTTAAGTATAGTAAAGCTTTGTGATATAAATATGCCTATGAAAAGAATTTGGATAATCTATAAGTGACTAAAATAAGGATCCTCTTCTGGGGTGGGGTTTAGTTAGGAAGTGCTACCTTAAGATCACTTAAGACTTCTTTTTCCTCCTGGTATGTAGTGAATTGTGTGGAAAATACATTTTTCTTGCAGGTCAGAGTGATGGAAAACTATTGCTTTTCTTAAACTCACAAAAATGCAGACTTATTCTTTTGTTAGATTGTTTTATAAATAGCTTTGTTGAGGTAAACTGGTATATAATAAGCTAAACATAAAGTTTACAATCTGATTAGGTTTGACATATGTATACAGCTCTGAAATCATCACCACTGACAAGATAATGAGCATATACATCACCCCCAAAAGTTTCCTTATGTTCTTTACAACCTCTCCCTGTCACCCCTCACTACCCTACTCCCATCCCCATTCTCAGGCACCATTGATATACCTTTTGTCACTACAAATAAGTTTGAATTTCCTATAATTCTAAAAAACTGGAAGCATATTGTATGTACTCCTTTTTGTTTGGCTTCTTTCATTGGGCATGATTATTTTTGACCCACTCTGGTTGTGTGTTTCAGTAGTTCATTTTTTGTTGCTGTTATTGATTAGTAGTTCATTGTATGAATATATCATAATAGATCTGTCGACTTGTTCATGGACATTTGGATCCCTTTCAATTTTTAAATATTACAAATTAAGCTACTGTAAATATTTGTGTACAAGTGTTTGCGTAGACATGTGCCTTCATTCCTCTTGGGAAAATACGTAGGTTTGAAATAGCTCGGTCTTATGTTTGGTGTGTCAGTTTTTTAAAGAAATTACCAAAGGTTTCCAAAATGGCTGTTCCATTTTATATTCCCACCTGGAGTAACTGAGAGTTCCAGTTTCTCCGCATCTTCACCAACATTTGGTAAGGTCAGTCTTCTTATTTTTATACAGATATGCACAATATTTTCTCCTCCGGTGTCTTGTCTTTAAATAGTGCCATTTGAAGAGCAGAGGCTCTTAATTTTGATGAAGCCCAATTTATTCATCATGGTTTTGGTATTGTGTCTTAACAGTCTTTACCTAACCAAGGCTATAAAAATTTCTTCCTAGGTCTTCTAGACATTTTAGGTTTTACATTTAGGTCATGATGGATTTTTAGTTATTTTTTGCATATGGTGTGAGGTATGGAGCCAGATACTTTGTTTGTTTGTTTGTTTTGATTTGATTTGATTTGGTGGGTTTTTTCTTTTTTTTTTCTTTTTTTCTTTTTTTTTTTTTTTTGCACTGGATATCTGATGGTTCCAGTACTATTTGTTGAAAACACTTGACTTCTCTACTGAATTGCCCTTAGGACTTGGTTGAAAATCACTTGATCATATGTGTGTAGGTCTATGTCTTGACTCTATTCTGTTTCATTGATCTGTCTATTCTAATGCCATGATTATGAGATGCCATAATCATGACATTCATGATTATTCTAATTATAATGATAAGTCTTGAAGTTGGATAATGTAAGTCCTTCAGCTTTTTTCTTCCTTTACAAATGTTTTTGGCAATTCTGAATCCTTTGTATTTCCATTGGAATTTTAGAATAAGGTTATCAATTTTTCTTGAAAAAAGAAAAAGAAACCACTGAGATTTTGAAAGGGATTTCTCTGAATCTATAGGTCAATTTGAAGAGACTTGCCATATTAACAGTATTTAGCATTTTGTTCATTTATTTAGGTTTTCACTTAATTTCACTCAGGTCTGATTTGCAGTCTTCAATGTATAGTTCTTATACATTTTTGATGTACTTTTAAACATTTCATATTTTTGATGTTTTTTTTTTTAAACTTTCAGTTTCTGATTGTTCATTGCTAGGATGGAGAAATAAAACTAGCTTTTGTATTTTGGTCTTGTGTCCTGCAATTTTGCCAAACTCATATTTTTTAAGTTTTTTAGTGTATTTTATTTTGTGTGGACAGCAATATCATCTGTAAATAAAAATGGTTTTACTTCTCCCTTTCCAATCTCAGTGCCTTGTATTCATTTATTTTCTCTCTTTACATGGAGGTACATCCTTCAGTATAATGTTGAACAGAAGTAGTGAGAGTAGACACATTTTTGCCTTTTCCAGGTTCTAAAGGGAAAGCATTTGATTTCTCACTTTAAGCGTAATATTAGCCTTAGATTTTCTTTTCTTTCTTTCTTTTTTTTAACATGCCTCTTATCAGGTTGAGGAAGCTCCTTTTTATTCCTAGTATGCTAAAAGTTTCATCAGGTGTAGATACTGGATTTTATCAAATCTTTTTCTGTATCCATTGAGATAACCTTACATTATTTGTTTATTTATTCTGTTAATATGATGAATTCCATTGATTATTTTTGAATATTAACCAATCTTTCATTCCTGAGATAAGTCACACTTGGTCATAATGTGTTATCCTTTTTACACATTGTTAAGTTTCCTGAAATTTTCAAAACTTTGTGTCTGTTGGTGTATAGTTTTCTTTTTTTGTACTGTCTTTGTCTAGCTTTGCTAACAGAGTAGTAATGCAGGTACCGTAGAATGAGTTGGGAAGTAGTCCTCCTTCTTCAGTTTTTAAAAAGATGTATGTAGAATTGGTATTATTTCTTCCTTAAATGTTTGGTAGAATCACTAGTTAAGCCATCTGGTCCTAGGATTTTCTTGTGAAAGGTTTTAACTACAAACTCAATTTCTTTAATAGACAATAGTTTTTTCAAGTAACCTAATATCTGTATATATTGAAGTATTGCTTGAGTAAGCTGTAGCAGTTTCTTTCAAATAATTTGTCCATTTCATTGGTTGTTAAATGCATTGACATAAAATTGTTCATAGTATTTCTTTATTGTCCTTTTACTTTGTGCAGAATTTGAGGTAATAACGCTTTTTTCATTCTTGAGACTTAGCTTTTCTCTCCTTTTTTCCTGTTTAATCTGGCTAAAGTTTTATCAGTATTATTGATTTTATTGAAGAGTCAGCTCTTAAACTGTTACTTTTGTCGCATAAAGACCTAAATGGTTAGATCTTGTTGGTTTTATTAGAACATACAGAAGAGAAAATGGTCTGGTGCTCCCTGGAGAGGACAGATATGGAAGGTTCTGGAAATCCTCTCTATGTGGACATAGAATGTCTGGTAGGTAAAAGGACTCCTAGAAGGAGAAAAGGAACAAACCAGGAGGCACCAAAGAGCATTCTTTTTACTCTGCTATTTGAATGACTGTTCCTACAGTGTTTGAATTCAGTCTTGCCTTGATATGTTTGATAATTTGAACAGCAAATTATTTTAGTAAAGAAATTCTATGGATGTATTTCAAAGCCCTCTTTTTCTGAAGATAAACACCATTGTAGTTTATTAGCTCTGAGTTTTTCTTGAAAGTTAGCATGGGATGGTAGAATAAGGCCTTGAAAAATCAGAGGGTCCTTAATTCCAATACACCATCTACAACTTCCAGGCTATGTAATCATAGGCAACTTACTCCACTTCACTGATTTAAGATCCTCACCTGTAAGATGGGAATAATGCTACTGATCATACCATGTTTCAAGGGTTTAAATGAAATAACAGATTATTGGTACATAGTAGGCTCTTTCCACCAAATCTACCTCCATATTCATCACCACCCTCCCTACCATTCCTACCCCCTGGCTGCCCCTCTGCTCAGAATGTGAAGAATAAAAGGCTAACCAGTGGGAGGAGAAGCAAGAAAATAAGGAGCTCTTTAACCCCATCTCTGCTATAGTTGTTTTTAGCAGCATGGAAACCAGTAAACTGAAATACCTCTTGAGGCAATTTTTAGCAACAGTATATAGAGATTTGGGGCTCAACCTTCATAAATGTGTGTGATGCTCAGAGTCTAAAAATAATGTAAGTGGAGCCACAAGTTATATGGGAAATTAGGTTCTACTGTCAATGAGTTTGGGTTGGAAATCCCATTTTTTCAAGTACCTTTGAAAAATCTTGTAGGAAGGAACCACAGTGGAGATTGCTTTAGAGCCTTATATTCAGTAAATCTCACAAAGCTAGTTTTTTTGTTCATTTGTTTGTTTTTTCCGTGTGGATTTTTTTCTTTGACCACCTGAAGATGTAGCTAGCTTGAGTTTAGAACTGGTATCACACAAAATAAATGAGTGTTTACTGCTAGGCTCCTACTCAAAGCCTCACTGCATAAAAGGCACCTGAGAACTGAGACCTCCTGGAGCGATAACTGATTCAAGTCCTCTACCTCTTGGGTTTATGTAAAGGATTATCAAATGCAATGGCTGTTAGAACTGTTCTCACTGCCTAGATTCTTAATGTTCCCTCTTGCAGAGCACGTATAGTTGAACTCGTAACTTACTGAGTATAGCTACTCCACTTTTAGAATCTCCAAAGAGAAATGCTGCTTCTTCATTTCCATACCTTCTAAGGTAAGCCCTGAAGGTCAAAAGGAAAGTTGACATCTCCCACTCTGCCATTTAGTATTCCTGTGGATGTCACTAATTGGCCAAAACACGATTTTCCAAAAAGCCTGGTTGTGAGTTTAGACTGTCTGTCAACCTACTTGGCAAAGCATCCAGGACCAATAGATGTGATTATTATGCTTACATAACGAAACCAAATTTTAGTGCCTCTTCTAGACCAGGGGTTAGCCGGCTATGGTCAGGAGC
The DNA here is from genome assembly GCF_048773025.1 of Camelus bactrianus. Lineage (NCBI taxonomy): Eukaryota > Metazoa > Chordata > Mammalia > Artiodactyla > Camelidae > Camelus > Camelus bactrianus. The sequence continues at coordinate 31,723,637 of NC_133543.1, read as the reverse complement.
CAGTCACATATTTTTGGAAATGATGTTTTATTAGAACATGGCCATACCCATTTATTGACATATTGTCTATGAGTGCTTTCACTCTACAGTAGCAGTGTTGAGTAGTTACATTGGACACCTTTGGCCTGAAAGCCTAAAAGATCTATAATCTTGTTCTTATAGAAAAAGTTTGCTGACCCTTGTTCTAGACCTTTATATGTTTACAGCAGAAGCTCAAAGTGTAGTCAAATGACCATGGAGATAAAAATAACTATGGGGATGGTAAAAACTGTGAATTTCTGGAGGTGAGTAGTTATCCACTGAGTCAGAACCTCTTGGGGTAGAACCTGATCATCTGCATATTTAACAGATGTTCCAGGTGCAGAGGCACTAAAGTTTTGCTACCACTGGTTTAGTAAAGAGGAAATTTAACATGAAAGTAATGCTATTTATAAATGGCATGCCTACCACAAATAAGCTAGTGTTACCTCTTGTCTAGAAAATAAAGTACTGAGAGAAGAAACTATCTGTTTGCTCTTCTTGTTTTGTACTTTAAATGTTTAAAAAAGACATTTTTGCTATGAGGGAAGTTACCATCTAGTTAGAGGAGACATTAAATGTTTGAAGAACAATTTAAAAAGGTGAAATCCAGAGGACAGATTATAAATTCTGAGGAAGGGATGACCTTTGTAGACAAGCACAATGGATCCTGACTCACTACTGAGTGAGCTGCATGTGATGAGTCACAACATGTGGAGGGGAAGGGAGGTGGTAAAAGAAAGAAAGCTGGAAATTACAGAGCATTCCAGATGGCAAGGGTAAATAGTATACCGTGTGGAGCCTTTGTTTCAATCATATATGTGTGTATGTACACACACACACACACACACACACACACACACGCACACACATATGTACCAGTTGCCATAACATAGAATGTATTTTACACTCTCAGTTGCTGTCAAAAAATTTTTTTTTTTAATTCCCTCCTTAAGGTTCATGTTTAGGGCTCATTTAAGGTACCGTTAAGAAGCAAAGTAGCTGTCCCCAGAGGTAATATGTCATCTTTCTTTACACATAATAAAAAACACAGTATTGCTCTTTTTTAATAAAATGCTGCATAAATGCACAGACAGGACATATGCATACTTTCCAGACTCACTGTCCTCCCTTGGGCAGGCCTGATATGTTAAAGGAATTCTAGAATTTTAGACTTGAAAGGACTTTAGAAACTATTGCTCTTACCTCTCAATTTTATAGGAGAGGAAAACAGGACTGAAAAATAAGCAATTTGCCTAAGGTCTTATGCAAAGCGAGAAAAAGACCACCTAAGAGACCTTCTGGATGCTACACTAGAGATGCCAGTGGGATACTCAGGAGCTGAGCCTTCCTGGAGTCTCAAAAAAGTCAAAAGATCAAGGAACACTGGTCCTTGTGGCTCATGGCACAAATTGGTTAGAGATGAGTGGGATCTGCCTCCTTGGCTGGATTCACTTCTTTCTCATTCACTCAAGTTCCCACCACTCTGTTTTGGCCCAGGCATTGTTGTTTTACTTACAATTGAGAAATTCTCTTATAATAGTAAAATATTTCTCTGATCATGTGTATTATTATCAGAAGCAAAAAGTAAGTAAAAGCTAGACCAAGAGGACCCTGTGTTTAATCAAAGGTAGAGATTGTGTTTCTGTGTGGAATTAAAACATATACCTAGGAGTTTGTGCTTTAAAAGTCTGAAAGACCATAGAAAGCCTGTGTCTTACTCCAGCCTCATTTTTCCTTTCCTGCCTGACCCCTGGGGAGGCAGGGAAAGGCTGGGTGATACGAGGTTTCTTTGATTTGTCAAAAGTACACAGCTCACCAGTGGAAGGCCTGGAATTAGAACTTCCATCCTCAGATGCCCATCTGGAATAGGTGCAATGTTGTTAGGAGCTTTTATGGTTGTTGTTATTGTTATGATGATGATGTTGGTAGCTCTCTTATGAATCAGTTATGGACACTGCATACAGTCTCCTTTAATCCTCACAACTATACCCTGGTAACACTTCCTGAATTTTACCATTGAGAGAATTTAGGCCCAGTTCCGGTTGTATAGTGCAGCATAACAAACTACCCCCAGAACGTAATGTCTCTAAACCTCTTTTACTAGACCCCGGGGGTTCTGCGAGTGAGGAATTTGAGCAGGGCTTGTCTGGATGATTCTTTTGCTCCTTCTGGCATTGACTGTGGTTGACTCAGTGGTTCTCAGCTGGTGGATGACCAGTTTTGGGGGGGTCCAAGGGGCTCCCCTCACATGCTGATCCCTCAGTCAGAATGGTGAGAGTCTGGACTCACAAGGTCTGTTGGCCAGAAGGGTTCTCTTGCATGGTTTCCTAAGATAGTTGGACTTCTTACATGGCAACTTAAGACACCAGTGAAAAGTATTGTGAGAGAGACGATTGGAAGCTGTGTGGCCTTTTCTGACTGAGGACTCCGGTTCACGTTTGTTAACCACATTCTTATTTGGGCCTATGGGGACAAGTGTTGCCATTCTTGCCATTTAGTCAGGCTCTAAACCAAGCCTTAGGCAGTATTCTGCACTTCTTTCTATCTGGTGTCTTTGGAAGACAGCCACTGGCCTTTCTAGAGAGGGGAAGTGAGGACTCCTACCTTCCTGAAGAGTCCGTAATTAGAAACTCCAAAAACCAAAGGCAAACATAGCTTTCTCCAGTCTACGGAGTGGGATATTTTGTGATGTGTGTGTGTGTGTTGTAATTTGTTTTAAATAATGATAACCCCTCAGGGATGAAGAATAGCAGAGAAGATTCAGATGAAAATGTTTTGCAGCTAAAGGTTGAGTGACAAAATCTACAGAGCCCATGACTAGGAACCAGAAAACCTGGGCTTCATTCCTGACTCTGCCACTCCCTTGCTGTGCAGTATCCTGGGCCAGTCAGTTCATCTGAGCTTCAGTTTCTTCATCAGTAACACGAGGTGGTTATACAAAGTCACTTCTAGGCCGACGGTATATATACCTGCACTCTGCGTACTTTTTAACTGAGTGGGTGTGTACAAACTTCCTTGTACTTCTGTTTTCTACCACCTGTAACCAAGAACTTGCAGAGGCAGAGGAAGGACACAGATCTGCCCGTCTGTCCTTGACAATGCAACATACTCCACTCAAGTACTTTATTTCCTAAAAAAAATTTCTTTAGGGTAAATATTTACTGATTACCCAATGACAGTGTTAGTGTTGCTTTTGATTTACCATCTTTCTTTATATGATATCAGGCTTTTGGTAGTCAAATGTTGTGCTTAGGCCAGATGACTTCGATATCTGTGTTCATGTAGCATTCTAAAAATGCACCCACACCAGCACTGAGCTCCCTTCTATCTCTGCTCTATTGCTTTGGTACGTCTCCTTCCATACAGAAATATGATAGCAGCAGAAGAGGCCTTTTGTTGTGTTTTGCAAATTCGTCTTTGAATAACCCTTCCAGTACTACATGAACGATATACCCATGAACGAGTGACAGGCTTGCTCTACACCCCGGAGTCCCCAGTCAGGGACAGTATTGCCGCAGTGGGCCAGGCTTCTTTCAGAGAGGTTGTGTGGGGAAGGCTGTGGGTCTGTGTGAAAAGCACAGACTCCCCAGAGGAGCTTGCTTTTCTCTGCTCTTAGCTGAGCTCTCCCCGGAGGCTCTCCTCTGTCTCCCTTGCCCTCTCCTACTCTCCACACCTCTCTTTCTCATCATCCTCTTCCTCCCTGCCTTTCCTTCCTGTCTTACTGGGGGGGGAGGGGGGGGCCCGAGCGAGCGCTTGTTTATTGCAGGAGCGCTCCGTGCTGTATTCCTTTCCCTTGAAGGTTTCTCCAGTGCTACCTACTACCTGATCCCCGGTATTACTGCGGTACCCCGACTGCCGCAACTGTGGTAAAGCGGGCCACTGGCTTTTCCAGACCTTCTTTGGACTTTTTTGATACCCTCCTGACAAATCAAGTGACTTTTCCTCCTCCACAAAAATCCAGAGTTGGGCGATTACAGCAGCACTGAGTGTTGGGAAAATTTTTGTTTCCTTGTTTATTTTTTCGATTTTGTTCTTTGATAGTAAAATATTAAAGATTAAATTTTTTTTCAGCTAAAATGAAGGTTTTTAATGGGAACCAGGTTACAATTACATAGTTATTTATTCGTCTTGGGCTTGTCTTTCTTCCCTTACCTTGAGTCTTAGGACACCCTGTCTAGAAAAGCTCACAACTTGAACTCCAGTGTGGGAGAGAAGACATGGGAAGAATTGAAACTCCCCCCTGACCCCCTGCAGATTTTAGAAAGCCTGCCTTAGAGAAAGAGGCTAACCAAGTGTTCAACATGTATGACAATAGTAATCAGTTAAGTGTTTTCTAGTAAAGGTATTTTTCCTTTTAAAATGGAATTATTTTATAACTTCAGTAGTTTGGTGGTGCAAAATTGGCTACACGACAGGCAATCCCTTGATAAATTTGAAGTTGTAAAATTAGAAGAAATTTGTATGTGGGACAAAAATATTTTTAAGTTGTAACTGAAAATTATTTTTGAAAAAGGTAATACTGCTTAGTGTTTGATCCAACATGACAATTTTCCCTCAAGATCCTTATGAAAGTTTCAGTGCCAGAATTTCACACAAATATATTCAGAGATAAATGTTTTTAAAATGATGAGCTTCCTTTAACGGAATCACAGCATCGCTTAACTCAAATTAAGTATGGATGATATAAAAAAGTGGTTTTTCAGTCTGTGTTCACCCATAAATCTGAAATCAATATATATATTTTGTATTCTTTTTTTTTTCCAAATGGGTAGATTTCTTTAGTTCAGTGAGCTACAGTTTGATCTGTAGGAGGCTTTGATGGTTCTATTATGAAACACTGCAAAGACATCAATGCTGATAGATTATACATATGGCTTGATTAACATTGTTATGGTATTGCTTTAAAAATGGGTATGATGTTATTATACATCACTCAGGACCCACTTAATAAACAGCTGTGGTATACAACTAGTCTGAGAGATTTCTTGCTGGCTTCTCGGAGGGCAGAATTAATAATCTGATTTTGGAATTATGCCTTCTAAAATATATTTTAAACTTGTGTTTGAACTTAGTCATGGAGCCACCACTTTTCTTAAAATTTTAAAGAATATCATTCTTCCCAGAAATGTGTATTTAATTGGATGCTCTAAAAACATAGACATTCTGTTTTTTGTTTTTCAATAGAAGGGATTGTTTGGTAATTAGAGATGGTTGTTAAAGAGGCAAATTATTTTGAAAATACACATTTATTGAGAGGAGATCAGGGAATGTAAACTAGACAGAGAGGTTACATCTACAATAGCATAATACCAGTACAGCAGCAGTTAGGTAAATTGGTATATAAACAAGCATATGTTGCAGGAATGTAAGAATGACATCATAAAGGATGTATGGAAAATTTTAATTGAAAAAGAATGATGCACAATTGCAGCATGACTTTAAGTCTAAATTGATTTTGCCAACATAGTAAAAGTGGGATTCTTTTAAAACATTCCAATAATGTAAAGTATTTAAAATGTAATGTCCTGTTAATGTACCTAAAAATTAGACTCTAGGTCATCCAGTGAGAGTGCTGCTTACAGTAATACAGCCTATGTAATACGCAATTATCTTGACAATAGTTTTATTTTTCAACAATTTTGTCATAAAACAGCAGTAAGATACAATGAATTTGATTCATTTTTTGTGTGTGAATCATTTAATAGGCCATTACATCTACTATATTAGACTCCATTCTCCTTTCAGAGCTTTTCATTATAAGGCTGTCTTTAATGGAAAGAAGTTTAACCTTCCCTCCCAGATAGATTGAACCCCATAACAGTGTAAACATTCTCATTATGAAATAAAATCCCCTTCCCCAAGGGCAGTGCTATAATTATGTTGCAGAGCATCGCAGGAATGTTTCTCTTCAGAAATGCTGTCTCATTCTTGCTCTCAAGTTTTTGTCATTTGCTAACAATTGATAATATTTTAAATTATACTTTAATAAAATGCATATGATCTAGTTTTAAAAAATTTTGTAGTTATTTTAATCAACTTTGTGAAGAAGTCATCGGTAAAATTGCTGTTGATTTATAAATAGGATAATTAGAGGCTTTCCTCCTAAGTACTGTTCACTGGCATTGTGGCTGTTTTTATTGCCTAGTCAAACCTCTTCATTCAATTTTAAAATTGCCTTTTGAATGAACTGCACTATAAGCTTGCCAAATAGTGTCACCGTTAATACTTTACCACCTCGATTTCATTGTCCAGTCTGCAAATGCACAATAAATTGTTTGATAAGGGGGTCAGTGAGGTTGTACTAGTTTTTAAGTGAATTATAACCAAACAGTTCAGATTATGTCACACACTTATGGTTACTATAGAGCTGGGTTTAAAAGGGAGCAGGACAGTACTTTGGTTCGTTTTGCACTGTTACATCAAAAACGTATCCTGCACAAATCAGGATACTCCGGTTCTGCAGCAAATTGCCAACCTTTAAATCAAGAGCAAAGAGAAAGTACCACTTTCAGATTTGCAGACTTCACTTCTTGTGAATGGTTTACTGAAAGTGACAAACCTTCCGTGATCCTAGTTCAGAAAGAGAAAGTCTGGCTTCTATGTGAACGTGTTAGAACAAAGATTTCAGATGATTATTTCAAGATAATAATTTTATGAAGATGCCAAAAGAAGTCTTTACTGGAAGGCCTGAGGACCATATGTGGTTAGGATGAAAATGTGTAGCTGATGGCAGTTAGCCACTCCATAGGTAGCAATTCTGCTTCCACACATGTGTGACTTATTGATGCTTAATTTTAACCTCTCTTCCGGGTTCCTTTTGTGAGAAGGAAGTCAGGATTTTTTTTTAAATGCGTATCTTTCTGCTTCTGCAGAATCGGTGACGGTTTTTGAGAAATGCAAAAGGCAAAAAGTATGAAACTTTGTGCTCGTTGCGTCTAAAAGCAAGTCTGTTTGTGTGTGTCTCTCCCTTTGTAACAGAAGGAATGTTTCTTATGTTTCTGTCTTCAGACAGTTGGCACACATTTCATCTCAGCAGCTGCTTTCTCTTAAAGTGCAGTAGAGTGTAGGACTGTAGTGACACCAGCATTAATACTTCACATTCTGCTATCATATGCTGTCACTGGGAAATATGGATCTAGGTTACATGTGTTTGCAGACTTTGTACTGCTGAATTATGAAAGCTGACTCTGTTGGAGGATTGTGTTGTATTCGGAGACTGTGAACTGAACAATAAATGAATGCAGGAGGCTGTTTAGAGTGCTCGAACATGCTCTTCTTTTGGGGCCTGATTGAGGCTGAGCTTTAAAATTTAGAAGTGCGAAACTGCGCTGGAAAATACCTAAAAATGAACATCGAAACAATTTTGTCAAATGGGATTTTTATCCATTGTCTTTCACTTGAAAAATGTTTTATTCTTTCTTTTTTCCCTACAGTTGTATGAATTGTTGCACTTTAGATACATAAAACAGCAATGCATATTACAAATGATCAGAGAAAAATGTTTTCCCATTCAGATAAAAATTTGCAAAGGAAATTACTTGCTAAAATCACTTACTATGGTTGTAAAAATATAAATAATGTTTTACATTTTATTTCTTTTATAAATGGCCTAAAATATAACACTTAAGACACAACTAGGAAGATAAGTCGTTCTTTGTGTCTTTGCATCTGAGCTGTGTTTGCATACACGTGCATACAAACACGTATGCACATATACAAGTGTGTAAATATGCACATACATATATGTTAATTTTTTTAGGTTATTAAGAAAGTTTCTGGAAAACCAATTACTGTTTGATTTATAAACAGAATATTTAGAGGGTAATGAATAATATAATACTATCATAATAAAATATGAATGAATGAGCACATGTGAGTAATGTTTTTAGGTGAAGACAAATTTATTGATCAGTATCTGGAGGTATAGACCAAAAAGGAGAGGCAAAGCTGAGAGGCTGCATTTTGGGCTATTGTGGGTAAGGGGTGGGTGCTCACTATTGACTCTCAGTACTTCAATGACTTTTTAAAAATTTCACCACAAATTAAATTTGTTTGGCTTATTTTGTGAGTTTATTTTGGGACTGTCTAACCTTTGGAGTTGAATTGGTATTTTAAGTACCAGGGCATAGATTTTGTTTTTTGACCTATATCATTTGCATTGAAAGCTGCTGTAAGGGTCATCTTCTGTCATACCAGCTACCCGCTTATTTACATGTGGCATTACAAAGCACCAGTCCCAAGTAGCTTGAATTACTTCTCAAGTCCTGAAAATGCAATTTTGTAAAAATTTAGGGTTATTAACCTTTGAATCAGCTGTTTATATTACCTTGCTTTTTGCTATTTGAGAGAAAGAAGCTTTCTGTCTTCGTAGCATGCTATTAAGCAGTGGCTGTGACAATATTTACTCACATAAAGAAGTGAAGGAGGAATTAGGATTTGTTTTGAATTTTGTAAATGCTATTTTTCTCTTTTGTTAAGAATCAGGGTCAAAAATATATCTCCTGTGCCCCCAGATCATGTGAAACATTTGCATTCTTCCTTACTGTTTTGCCTACTAAGAGAGCAAACTGATTGCTGTTTAACACTGTGCGAAAAATCACTTTAATAGCCTGGGATGATCCTAACTGTCCCGTGTCTATCTCTTTATGATTCTGTATGTCCTGAGCGGGACCAGATAGGCAGCATTTCCTTGCCCCTTTTCCTTGTAAAAGTTGACATCTTGGAGCCCATTTAAAAGTGCCTTCAGTGTAAGACTGTACACCTCAGGCGAGCCTACTTCTTCATCTTGAGGAGGCTAAACCCAGGAGCTCAACTTCCTGTGCAGCAATATGTGTGCTACCCCGATATGGAACACATAAGATGTTCCTTTGAACAAAGCAGCTATTTGACAGACCAGTTTCCTATCATTTGTGCACAGGAAGTGCTGTGCAGTGCATTCAGGGCCAGCCTGACTGTCCATTAGGGCTTCATGCTGGATCTGCCTCGAATTGGTGTTGCCTATGGAAACTTTAACTATGTTTGTCAAAATGAAGGGCTCTTCCTGAAAACTGTTCTTATCTGGGGTTGGGACCTAAAATGCCACTGTCAGCTGATAGGAAAAACATAAAACACATCAACAGTTTAGGCAATAGAATTAAACGTGGGAATGAATCGAATGAAAGGTGGGAGCAGGACTTTTCTCTCTTAGTCACTCAAGGTTCTGTGCAATTGGGGGCCATTAAATACAGTTTATATGGTTACACCACGACTTCTTTGTGGGGGCTGGACTGACCTTGGGTTTCCTTTGTGTTTCTCTCTCTTCCCCACAGCCATCCTGATTGAAAAGGGAATCATTAAATAAAACTTCTGAAAGTGCCTTCCAAAATCAAAACACATTTAAGGGGCCAATATTTGAGTCTTTTCACAAGAAATACTGAATTTTGGTTCTTCCCATGATTGATTAAGATAGAATGGGTTGGAGGCAGAAGAATAGTTTAATATAATCATATAGAGCCACACTTTCAACCTGTGAATGCACAGTATGACTTTTAGGTTAGCTGAGTACTATCCTTTTAAAAATTCCCTTTTTCCGATTTCTTCTGTATTTCTCTCAACATGTACACATGTTCAGACTTCCAGTTTATCCAACATCCTTGGCTGGTGACTTAGGTTTATGTAATTTTATTATTTCTCAAAAGCTTCTCATAGAATTCTTTCTGCTTGGAAGGTACAGTCAGTAAGGAAGCACTAAACTGTAATTATCAATTACAATCAATATGGTAAATTTGGTGTCTTTTCTATCTTTTGCTTATGTCCTCAAAAGTTAATTGCACTTTTCAACCTCAAATGTTGGCAAAACTTGAGCTTTTTGCTCTTTGCAACATAGCATATGTCAAAAATATCTGTACTTCAAGGAGGAAACGAAGGCAGAAGTGATAGGATAATTTTGTTGTGTCAGAGAACGTTAAACCTCCCCTTTATTGAGGTAATGATCATGGTTTATGATGGCTGGTTCTGTGCCCATCTATAGCCTCTGACACATTTTTGGAGAGCATTAGTTATACTCTCTGGATATAATTTAAAGTGCTTGCTGCAGTGAAAAGAACGCCGGGCTAGTGGTTGGAGTTGCAGCACTATTGCTAACTAGCCGTGTGTGTGGTCAGGCCTGTCATTTAACCTTTCACAACCTTAGTGTCTGCCTCTGTCAAATGAAATTGTTGCGCTGGATTACATCTAAGTTTTAAAATTCTGTCATTTTCGATTTCTAATTAGAAGTTTGGTCCTGTCGCCCTTATGTAAGATTTTTAAACTACGTGAATTCCAAAAGTTATTGCTTATCTCTGATCACCATCATCTCAGCAGTAAAGCTAAAATATTTTTTTAAGTTTTGGGAAAATGACTTTTAAAATGAGATTGGAAAGTGCTCTGTGTTCTTCAGTTTGCAGAGCTAGAACAAACAGAGTTTGGAATGTTGGTTTCATAAAATCAGTCACAGATTAGTAGGATTTTTAGTTTTTGCTTTTTCCTTAATCTTCAAGTAAGTTACATATTTCAGTATGTTATTTATGTGATGTTAATTTGTAATTAGCCATTTATATTATCTCTAGGTAAAATTAAAAGTAGAGGTTCCCTCTTTCTCAACCCTGCTCCTCAACTCTGACTATCAATTATGTCAGTAGTTAAATATGTTCAGTTTTTTTAATTGTTTACATTTACATTTACATTTACATTTAAAGAAGGGGCTCTTATATTCCCCCTGGGCTCATAGTTATTTCATGATCAAGGGGGTTTGCAACAAATCCAAGAGGATCAGCTTCTGTTTATCACCATTTACAATAGTCAAAGGGAGTCTTGAATTAGGTGGCCAGGACCAGGCTACTGTTTCCAGTTCTGCCATTGACCACCCATGTAACTGAGCAAAGTACTCAACCAGTACAGAGCTTCCGTCTTCTCATTTGTGAGAAGGGGTCAGGTACCTTCTCTTCACATAGGATGAAGTGCTTGTACAGTCCAAGTGTTTCATACGTGTGTACTCAACAGAGCTGCACTGTGGGAGTTTTGTCCTCAATTCTGTCCGTTTCTGTTAGTTTCTGTATCATCAGGGTTGGAGATTGGGGGATATTATTTCAGGTGAAATAATTGTTTGGCAGTCCTCTCTGTGTGTTGACTTTAATTTCTCCATTCAACTGAATCCTTACTTGGCCAAGCAAACATGAGAAGTTGAGCCGATTTCCTTGGAGTAGTGGTTGCTTTCTCCTGCCCGTGTATATTCTCCTACCTTACTATAACCCAGGACTTCTCGGGCTCTTGTAAACAGAGTTTAAAAATCATTGTTCATCTATAGTTGAGCCCTAAGACCATTTCTGCAAAAGGACATGCTATTTAGAATGGCTCCCTTGAAACTGGGCTGGAATAAGCTTCCAGTGTGTTACCTTTCTCTTACAGGAAAGTAGGAAAGTTGCTCCCCACATCTGTCCTCATCAGCATCCTAGTTATAATTGCCAAGAAATTTCATTTACAGAAATAATCCTTTTCTTAGTTCTTAAAGGTCATAGTCCAAAATCCTATGTTTTTGTAGTATGTTTGGTTCACAATATATAGCTGTCCATTTGGATTGGCTATGTTGTTATCAAGCTGTAATTTCTAAGAGATCAGGTGATTGATGCACACAGTGTTGTTTGACGTTAATCAAGGTTACCCCTCTCGGAGGATCTCACCAAGGGAAATTGGTTTTAACAACTAGTCGTTTGAATCTAGGCACAGGTGGAGAAATGTGAGCACAGAGTAAAACTTGCAATGTCTTCAAATCCTGTGTGCCTACTTCAGGATGTCCCAACTAATTCTTAAGCTTCTTAGGAGTCGAGACCTTGCCCTCGCAGCCACGCCCTCCCAGGTGACACGAGGACATGGCGCACAGTTCTAGGTGCTTAATGAACACTTGTTTTTATTAACCACTGAAGGTAGTATTCGTAGGACTAACAGAAGTGAAGTCCATGCTTGCTGAACTTAATTGTCTTGTCTTTGAGCCTCTAAATACTAAAAAGCTTTTTTCTGGGTTGAAAAGCCTTGTTGTTGAGCCAGACAAAGCCCCTACGTCTGTCATGTGCATGCTAAGAACTGTTGAGATGGAGAGACCTTTTATGGACCTTAGACCCCACTCTCCTTAACGTCTGATCCCCTGCCGTGGCTTACTTACCGGCAGGTTTTGAGGACAGGCCACCTTCCTGGGGAACAGTGCAAGCCCTACCTAGCTTCTGAATAGCCTTTCTGTTACTGCCCCACCTGGCCCAGAACTGGGTTCCACCTGGCAGCTGCTATCAGCTAGTCAAGTGACCTCGGACAAGTCAAGTCACTTGAATTCTGTGAGTCTCTGCAAGCAGGAAGATGAATTGAGTGATCACATCTAGTTTTAAAATTCTGTGGGTCTTTAAGATAGTTTAAAACCTGAAAATATGTGTATGCTCTTTGAATTATGCTGATGAGTAAGGAAGATTATTTTGACACAGACACACATACGCTCAGCGCCCCTTTATGCAGGGATGTGCTACAGTGAGACCGAAAGGTTAGAGCAGCAGGTTTTAGGGAAAATGTGAAAGGGACCTCTTCTTTTTTTCTGGACATCAGAGTCTCATTTTCTTCCACATAAAACTGACCAGGCACACGGCAGAGTAAATACTGAGTCTCATTCTTGATCATCCACAGCTTGAACTTGGATTGAAGTTGTTTGCTCTCTGATCCAGAGTTTTTGGATGCGTGGCATTTCGTGTGAGCAAAGAAATAAACAGACTAAAAAGGTTGTAGAAAATTGTAGATTTAGTAGAATCCCTGAGATGATTTACTTTAGGGCTAGGTTTAGAATGGCAAACAGATGCAAAGGCTTTTTCTGGCCTTTGCTTTCCGAGTTGGCTGTACCCTTGCCTACAAGGGGCCTAGATTCTTGGTATGCTCCCCACCCTCTCCCCGTTTTTGTGCACTTCTAGGATTCGCTTTCAGACTCTGATATGTCTGAAAAGATTTATTTGATTAGAAGAAAGTGTGCCCAGAGGATGATGCCAAATTATCTTAGACTATTCATTTTATTAACTTTCTGCTGTCCGAGGCAGGACAGAGCACTGAATCTGGCAGAGCCAACACTCAGCCTCCCAGAAATCTGGAGAAAACGTTGGGCCTTTCGTCCCCCCTAGATGGTCATTAGGATGAAGGCTTTTTCTGGGAGGAGGTCCAAAATCATCTCAGATGTGTAGGTTTTGGAGATTATTCAAAAGGGTTGCTCTGTGGAATGTGAGACATTCCCAAGGTCAAATCAGTTTATTTAGGCAGGATTATCAGTAAACTACATGAAAAGGAAAGCGGGAATCCATTTCTGTAAACTTTAGCCTTTTCTGAAAACATGTGCCCAATCTAAAAAAAGGGTAGTGCTTGTGAAATACAACATTCTATAAATGTTAGCATAATCTGGATTAATTTAAATAGTTAGCTACATAATGCACACAGTAAGGAAAACAAGATTCTTTTTTAAAAATTAGCATTCTATTGAAATAATTACTATATATATATATATATATATATATATATATATATATATATATATACACACATATATAATTGTTGTTGTTCCTAAGATCTTTCTTCAAGTGGCAAAAATATTCTCAGGTCTTTTTTTCCAAAAGAGTTAAACACACACACACACACACACACACACACACACACACACACAATTAAATGTTAGTGTGTTTATTTTAATAAATGTTTTAATGCAGCAGATTTTATGTCCTTTTTAAAAAAGTTTTATTTGCTTTATGCAGACTTCTAATCTGTTCTCCCGTACCTGCTATTAGATCAGACGATAGAGCTTTAAGCTAAGGACTTTCACAAAGTCCTGTAAATAACAGCCCTCTCTTCTCATTTAAAGCCAGCAGGACATCCCATCATGACTACCTCTTAATTAGATGATATTTTGATCTGTGTTCCTATTCATTAATGCTTTGTTTTCTAGTGTCATGTCAGGGTGCTATTTATCCACTAATACAATTTCGTGACATATTCCTAGGAGAGCTGGACCAGGGGAGATTCTGTTTGGCTCAGGCTTTCCATTACACTGGTTGACATAATTTCCAGATTAATATGTGAGTGAAATATCAAAATACTGGGAAATCCTTAATTTTAGGAAATAAAGTATCTTTAAGAAAAGGCTGTTAAACACTTGGTAGCAAAAGACTGACTTTCATACACTGGTTATCTAACTTCGAAAGCATTTCTCCTGCATTTGCTTTCACTGGTTGGTCCATTGTCTTCACACAGCTCTCTCTACTGCCGCTTCTGCAGTCTTGTGCTTGCTGGTTTTTTTCTAATATTTAATGCAGTGCATTTTATGTTCTTCCTTTTATTTCATTTTCTGTTGTATTGTGTTATGTATTTCACTGTTGGATCTAAATTGGGGAAGGGAATCCTGCTTTGTCCTTGTACTATAATGAAGATAGAGTTTGTTAATATAAATGTAAACTGCTGTCTTAGGTGCATCATCACATGAAGACTGTTTCATAATTGAATATGTTGGTACTAGATACATTTAGAAAATTACAGTCCCTAAACACCTACTCAGAGAGATGAACTTAATGGTTTGTTGTATACAGTTTCATTTTAAAATATTTTAGAAGAATGATTTGTAAGAACATGTACAGTGCAAAGTAATGATGGTAACATTGGAACAGTTAAAGGAAAAAATATATGCAGCAATTACATTCAACATTTATTAGGATCTTTGTTCTTGGAAAGTTAGATATTTTTGAGGATTTCAAAGCATGGATGGTAAAATTAGATTAGATTGAGAGGGAGAAATAAGTTTGCAGAAGCATGTTAAGGACACATCACCTACTTTAGTAAACATAACTATAAAGTGTATTGCTTTTTATTAAATTATCTGCCTTCACAGAGTGATAGTATTTTTAAGTGTATATCGAGTGTTAAAAATGATGGGATGACTGCAATTTGAAATCCACTTTCCTCATTTTTCTAAGTGAAATGAAGAAATATACATGAACACATCTTCAATTAAGAATGACAAAGATTATTTTAAATAATGCAGATTTGAAAAATAAGTGTTCAGTAAGAAATGTATGCTAAATGCTGATGGTTAGTGCTGAGCTGCCCGAAGTCTTATCTGTCAATATCTAAGTGTCTAATGTTGAGAGAAATATTTCAGAAGCATGAAATGTTTGGAACAAAAAGGCACTGTACTCCGTGATCCACTTATAATCACTTCAAAATTTATATGAGCGATTCTGTGTCTTCTTCAGACTTAAAAAAAGGAAATCATTCACATTTGCACAAAAATACTATGTCAAACTTGTTATTCTTAATGTTATTTTTTAACAAATGTGTTATGTGATAGTTCATAGATATTTCCTCAAGAACAGAGCTTTGAGATTATTTTTATTTTCCAAGATATGACATAATGTGACTGACTTTTAGGTCACACTATTTCTTTTTCAAAAACATGACTGTCTCTTCTTCATCTTTGCAAGGTATACATTTTGGAAAATAGAGATACGTTGGAGAACGGAGAAGACATTGTTTAGAAGGAAGTTGTAGGATATTTTTTAAAAAGAAAAAAAAATCCCCATGAGGTTGGCCATGAATTTAAGAAACTAAATCCTACCGAAGTTAAGATTTGCCCTTTTTAAAACAGTGCTCCTAAAACCAGCCAGTTCAGAAAAAATTAAATGTCATGGACACTATCTAGACAAAAGCACGAGATGAAAAAGAGGGCTGAATTGGATGTAAGGATGTGTACAATCTCTGTAGTTAAACTGCAATGGTCACTTGGATTTTAGCTGTCCTTTCCGTATTTAAAACTTGTGAAAAAGAGGGGTTAAAAAGGCTGAATATCTTTGTACCTTAATGAGAGAATGATTGCTGTAATAGTATCAAAGATAAACCAGTATATTAGGAACACTAAATGATAAAGGGTGATAATATGCCATTCTTGAGACTTCTTGGCTCTTACCTAACACATCAGAAAGTGATTGTTGAATTTTAAATAGCCATACAAATGGATGACATAGAAATTTAACTTTGCTTTGACCTTATTCTAATTCACAAGATGACTGCAAAATGACTTTGTTGCATCTGAATGTATGCTGGATGCTAAATCACTCCAGAGTATAAAATCTTTGTTTTGGCATAATGTTGATGCATAAACATTTGTACCCCATACTAACCCTATAAACATCACAATCCATCAGTACAATTACAAAAAAGATTGTTTGTTTTCACACTTAAAGCAGACATGAAATAGAGTGTCCTTAACTTAATCACCACCTTGATTTACCACATTTGCATATATTTGCATATTAATTGGACTACAGATTAAAATTGGTTTTGTAATTTTAATTAAGTGTCCACAAAGGTAAATGATTAGAACTGTTTAAAATACATTCTGACATAAATAGCAGTAAAAGCTTTTGTGATGATGTTTTTGTGGAATTACATTCAGAAAGTGGCCTTTTTATGATAGTAATTTTAATCTTAAATAGAATTATACAGTCAAACAGAACTGTGGATTCATAATCATTTTTTTCAAGATTCATTTAATATTTTGCTGATTTGCAGCACTTGATGAAAATGTACTGTAGGTTTAGCTGATTGCAAAATTAGGCCTCTAGAGCTGATAAACTGAGGGTTTAAACCCTCAGTCTTTAGATGCCTGTCATATGTGCTTGAAATGTATATCTCATTCTGCGGGTGTGTGTGCGCGCGTGTGTGTTTAATGGAATCAACTCATATAACCCTTTTAATGATATACCCTTTAAAAAGAGAATCACCTTAAGGGACCATCATATTCCCAGTTTAAATTAGGGAACATATAAAATGTTTAAAGGTCTCTTTGGCATATTATTCTGGTACCCAGAAGAACTGTCCTGGTGTTGACATAGGCCAAACTGTGCCGATTTAATAACAGGTCATCCTCCCTGGTGCATTCCCCGTGGGGATGGCACTCGCAGCATGAACAAGATAATTGTTGGGAAAATGCACTCTTTTTTCCCTCGAAACCTGGGATACTTAAAGTGTGGCATGTGCTTTCTCGTATACCAGACAGAAAATTGGTTTTACCAGAAGGTTACTGGATGCCTAGCACCCCCTTCTTCCAGCTGGCATTTTCCTGTTTGGATCATTTTAAATGTTGGATCCTGAAACCCTCCCCACTCCCAGCTGCCACCTTCTTCCCTGGCGGTACCCTCGACTCGGCGGCTCCCTGATGCTTCCTTGCACCCAGCTGCTTCTCTGCCTGGCTCCTGGCTATTTAGAATGTGTTGGGATAAATAAGTCTTTCCTTACTAGTCACCTCTGAACAACTCTCGATTGGGTTTCTTTTATAAGCTATGATATCCCTAAGTTTGCAACAAATTCATCAGATCTGTTTTCCTTTGTAAATTGTGTGTCTGTGTGCACGCATGTGCATGTGGGTGCTGGATTGCACACGTACATCCCTGCCATCCCCAACACACACACACACACCACTCCTCGTAAGTTTATGAAGAACAAACCAGTTAAACGTTTTGAATCTCTTCAATCAGAAGAAGGGAGATAATTTCTTAGAAACAAATCATTGCATATTAATTTTTGAGTCAAGTTTTTAAACTTTTATTTTTTCCCAGTATATTAGAAAGAGCAAACACTTGGGAATCTGCCAGGCATAGTTACAAATCCTAGGTCTTTGATTTCCTAAGTGTGCATTTTGGCAAGTTATTATATCTTTTTGAAACCTCAGTTTCCTCATATGTTAAATGGGGATTAAAAAGACCTTCTTCATTAGGTAATTGTGAGATTTAAATCAAATGATGACTGTAAAAGCATCTAGTCAGAGTGGCAGCAGTAGAGTTGGTGGAAGTGGCCACATTCAGATATATTTTGAAGGAAGAACAGACCAAATTTGACGATGAAGTCATTGTGAGGTATGAGAAAAAGATAGGGTAATACCAACGTTTTTTGCTTCAGCAGGTTAGGCCTCCCTAACCCGAAGGATAGGGAAGACAATGGCAGAAACAGATTTGAAGGGAAAGAGCGAGAGTTGGATTCAGACGTGTTGAATTGGAGATACTTTTTGACATAGAGAAGTCAGCTTACTTTGATCAGAAATTATTTTGTATCATAAATAAAATCCTAAGTGATGTGTGTGTGTACACGTCTGATCACACCTTATGCAAACTGTACTTTCGGAAAAGGATAGATGGACACAGAAATCCCAAACTGCATTTGAAGAATAGGGGACGCCATTTTGAAGTGCTGAAAAATTGCCTAAATTTAACATTTTATTGTTGACATTAAAAGTCTGTACAGGAGAGATTTGATGTATTTTTTTTATTATTCTCAGTGTTTCTAGTCCTGTTTTCAGATTCATTTCACTAGTTGAAGCAGAGTTTTTATGTGAACATTTTATTGGGCAATATGATATCCTGATATATGATGCAGAAAGTACAGTAAAAGGCAGAAAGGAAGTACTAAACACTTCCCCTAGCTTTATTGGTTCAAAGATCCTGAATGAAATGCTCACAAAAAAGAAAGAGCAAATATAAGGGAAAAGAAGAAAAAATGAATGAAAAGAAAAGGGGAAAAAAAGTTCCTTGAAAAGAGTTTACAAGAATCCACATCAAGCAGAGAGCAGTTTCAACTTCAAGATGAACATTACCCAATGCTCTTCCCAGAACTTGACCTCCCGCACCAACATTAAACTTGAATAATTATACATTAAGGAAAGTTTGTCTTCTCTGTTCCCCATACTTATTGCCACCATCGTTTAAGCTTTGCTCACCTCTGTTTCCTGGGACCTTTCAGTCCCTACACGCTCCAACATCTCTCTCCTTTCTGGACCATTCTTGAATATTCAGCATACACATTACCATTTTAAAGACTCTGAGAAGACTTCAAATAAAGAAACCAGTTTTATGTTCTTTTACCCAGTGTATCAATCAGAGTCCTGACAAGAAACATGGCGTACTCAAACTAGGAACTTGAGAAAAATTTATTAAGGGGACTTTTCACAAAAGGATGGGCAGGGGTTAAGGAGGGCACCAAGGAGTAGGGCAGGGCTCCGTTACCGTCCCTGGGCCTGGAGGGGCCGGTGGAAGGAGTCATTGCTAGAACCTGAAGAGAGTCAGCTAGCTAGTCCCTTAGTTAGAAAGCCACAGCCAACTGATTGCACCCTGGCATGGAAGGAGCAGCAGAATAAATACCTGGAAATTGTCTGAGACGAACCAGAACCAGAAGGCAAGGAATCCCTTTAAAGTGGTCCATTTGATTCAACTTGCCGAGGCACAGAGCAAGGTCAAGGGAGGTGAAGAGTGAATCCGGAGGACCACACGGAAGGTAGTCCAGTACACCTCAGCTTTCCCAAATGTTTTTCCCATTAAAGCTCACTTTCGGTTTGTTTGTATGTTTGTTTTGTTTCGATTTGATTTGGCACCTAAGAACTACCTCCAGGGATGTTATTCTGGGCTGCACAATTTAGAATACTGATCTAAGCAGTGGTCATAAAGTGGAGGCCGCCATGCTTGCCTAGCAAAGCAGTTTTGCTTCTTAAAAATTAAGCCTGAGTATCTTTGGGTGAGAAATAAGTGCCCCAACTTTGGTGTCAACCCATCACTTTCCAACACATTCATGCTTTAGGTCAGCACATTTATGTTATTTCCTGGCTCTAAAGAGATTTGAGTTGTTGGCCATAGCTCTGGAATCTGCCCCTCTCCCTCCTTCTTAATCCCTTATCAGAATTTACCTGTTCTGGGCTCCATATTCATTGGACCCAGTTTTCCTCTAGAGAATCTAATAACTCTTTTGTTATGAAAATGATTATTGAAGGCTTACTGGTCTTTTCCCTTGGGTAACATAGTTGAACTTTAAAAGGGACTTTATGTTACATTCCTCCTCCTGCCAAATTTCAAATGATGTGATTTTTTTTTTAACCCCTCAAAATGCACAGAATCCATGGTGTTCTATATGTAAAGCTTGCCCTAATTGTTTTTAGTTGGCCAATACTGTGAGTGTCTACTCTGTTGCCAAATAAAGAGAATCTGTGCATTTTCCCAGAGCACAACACACTTTGAATTCCCCTCAAATGTGAGTTCCCATGGATAACTAGCCAGAGGAGAAGAAGAATGGCAGGCTGAGCTCACAGGTGAGATCCCATTCCAGAGACCTCCAGGGAGACAGTATGTTATCCCATAATACTCAAATGTTATTCTAGAGAGTAATTTTCTAAATAAGTTTAAGCACCATAATGATTTGAAAGAAATGTTCTTTCTATCCAGACTGAATGTAATCAATCTGCCTTCTAATTCACAGACCACAGCCCCGTACTGTTCAGAATGTGGGTTATGTAGAATGAATGAAACCTAATGCTTTTGCTGTATCGCCTTTATCTTTTGCCAGAACCAGCGACATCTGCCACTTTTATTCTTTCTTCTATAAAATGTCTCTGTTTTTATTTTCTTCCTTTCCTTGTTCACTGTGGCTTTGGAATTATGTTTCCTCATTGACTAGTTAGTGTTTTTGTATTACTTCTCATGCTTCAGTGAAGAATCAGGTGCTGATTTTTCCTTTTTTATTTATGCTTGAGGACTGAAAAAGGGACTCTTTTACTGAATTAGTAATGAAAAATTATTTTTTATAATAAGGTCAACAAAGCATTATTACTGTAGGTCGTTGGCCAGGACTCAGAAACGTTTTAATTATAGTATATTTCTTACAACAATAATGACATTTGGCCTGTGTTAAATTTCCCATTAGCTTCTCTGCCTGATTTTCATTAGGCGCACCCTGAATTCAGGGCTTAGATGTTAATTTTCATGGCACTTGAATGTTTTATTCAGATTACTAAGGCACGTTGATTCTCTTTCTTGAAGAAATTGCGTTGTTAGGGAATGGTGAATTTGAGGATGTTTTCGAAAGAATAGAATTGGTTTCAACTCCTCAAGAGCGGTCAGGTATTTTTCTTTATGTTTAATTTTGTTGCTTAGGCTCTAGAACATCAATTACTAAGGTTCCTAAGATTTTGAGCGCTCTTTAAAATAAAAAGAAGCTGCTCTGAGATATATTTAACATTCAAAACAATTATTTTAGCTAACATAGATTATACACTTACTTATCTCACACATCAGAATTCCACTGATAAAATTCCAGAGAACTTTATCAATCCATGTTTCCTCTGGATGAATCAAGTCGATGTTTAAGCAGTAGAGGCATTTGGTATTTCATGTTTAAGAAAAAAAAAAAAACAATGACCATTTAGAAAAACAACAAGGCTCTTTGGTGATGAAAAGTTACAAGTGACAGAAACCCAGTATCAGCTAGTTCGGACATATTTTGAAAAGCAGGGTGGTGATTTATTTGGTCAGATATCTGAGTTATCCAGGGTTATCCCAGAGTCATGCGTGGCCGGAGAGAGAGGCTTAAGCGCTGTCATCAGGGCTGGGTCTCTCTCCTTGGCCTTCAGCATGTGGTACGTAAGAAGACCTAGGTTGTTTCAGTCTTGTATCCTGACAGTACAGTGTCTTAGTGAAGAGAGGGATCTGGTCCAATAGCCCTCCTGGCAAAAATGTCCTCGAAAGGACTCTCATTAGCTGAAATAACACCCCTGAACCGATTACAGCTGCCTTGGGCTGGATGGGTATCTGTTTGGCCTCCCATGACCTTTCTGAATCCCTTCCCCAGCAAACCCCAGTGAACCCCACTGAACCTTCCCCCAACCTCCAAGGGGAAGGTTATAAGAACTGGTCCTGGCCAAGGAGTTGTAGTTCTGTTCCTGAACCACATGGAATACATAGGACAGAGAGATTCTGTTATTAAGAGTGGAACCATGAGAGGGCCCCTTAGCCCCCTTCTAACTCCAGGTCTTAATGTGGAAATTGAGGGCCATAATTATCTCTACCTATCTCAAAACTCAAAAAATATTACCTGTCATCATGTTGAAATGTTGTGAATTTTAGATTGTTGTTATTGATTTTAAAGACAAATTATAGAGCCCTCAGTAAAATGCAGGGTTTTGGATTTTTGGGGGTTTTTTTGTTTTTTTGTTTTTTGGTTTTTTTTGCTATATTTATATATATGGAGAATATATCTCTGAAGGTGAAATGGATGATTAAGCATAAAACAATGTAATAACTGCTAACATTAAGAGCTCATTCTGTGTAGACTCTGTTTTAAAAGCATCCCATGTATTAACTCATAAATGTAGGACTTACTAGCAAAGGTTTGCCTGGGTGTGTACTCCACAAACTTCAGGTCACATGACCTAGGACCCCTGCTTGACCTCTTTATACCTCGGTTTCCTGATCTGCCAAATAGGAGTATTGGTAGTAGTACTTCACATAGTTATCAGCACCTGAGACATAATAAGCACTCAATAAATGCTAGGAGAGGAGGAGGAGATCTTGTCATTTATTATTATCTTCATCATCACTATACATTATTACCTGCTACTAGAGGCAACCATAATTTAGTTTTTAATTATACAGTCTTACCAATTGGAGATTTTATTTGTATTTCATGCCATCTGACTAGCAGGGCAATTCAAAGAAAATGCAGAAATAGAAGGAATTAATAGACTGCAAGAGTAGCTTTGTTCAGAAGGGAACCAGTGAATGTGTAGTCATCCTTGTATGTTGATGAAAATCATAGCCCCTAAGAGATGAATTATAAAAGAAGAGTAGAGTTTCTGATGCAAAATAAATATTTTTTTTTCTTGAACTTCTCAGCTATTAAAATGCAATTATGTGATTTCAAAATACATTGACCTTGATTTTCCATATTACACAAACATATGAATTTTAAATATTCATACTTAACAAGGACACTATTTGGGGACTATACCTTCAAGGTTATTTAAACAAACAATTCACTAAAATAATAATATTACTTTATTATATGATGGCATGATTCTTGAAAATTATTTTTTAATAGTGATTTACCTCAAGGTATATCAAATCATTAAAATAGAAAAAAGCCTCGATACACATATTTTTAGAAAGAAGGAGGCTTTATGTTTATAAACATTTTGAGAGCTGTGAAGTGGTAATTGTTCATTTGTTTCTGTTTACATGCTTGGACATTAACAGTTATTTTGGAGTCAAACCCACAGTATTTTCAAAAGCTTAATTTTCAACAATTTTCTTTTCTTAAAAGACAAGTCATACAATTTCTCCATGCAGAGATGTTCAGTTGAGAATGATGTAAAAATTATAGCTTAGCAAAATAGCTCCTGCCTACAAGAGGAGATTACAAATTTTGGTTGTGGAGAAAGCCATTATTATGACAATATCTGGATCTGATAGCAGTTTCATACTTTGGTTTGATTAAGATGCACATATTCATTATACTCAAAAATTTTTTTTAAGTGGAGCCAAATCTTGTAGATCAATACATTTTATGGAACTCTTTTCTAGTATGTCTTGGGAACTGATGAGATAAGAATTTACAAAATGTAGATATTAGTCCAAAAAAATAAAAGATAAATGATGTTGGGCACAGAGTGGGGAATAAAAGTTACATTCTGGTGATGGAGACTCAAAATAAGTTAAATAATTTCAGATACTGTTAAGATCTATTCAGAAAAAGAAAATAAGGTAATAGAAAAAGTATGATGGGGTGGGAGTTGTGGGAGTGGAGGTGGTGAGTGATAACTAGATCAGAAGATGATCTGGGTAGACTTTTCCGAGAAGATGACATTTCATCCAATACCTGAATGACAAGAAGGCAGTGGGGGAAAGAGCATTCACAGCAGAAGAAATAACAAATGGACACATTCTAGGAATGGAGATAGACCCAGGTAAGAAGGGGAAAAGTGAAAGAAACAAGGCTGGTGAGGTGGGTCTGGCGTTGTGATAGCAATGAGTTTGGGTTTATTCTATGCTTACTGGGAAGCATTGACAATTTGAATAAGGGTGAAGAATGATTTGATTAATTGGTAGACTAGGTAGAAGACTTTAGCCATAGTCTAGACTGGAGATCACCCAAATTCAAATCCTTCATTCCTTTCCTTCTCTTCCCTAACTTTGCATTATTTCTTCTGGAAACCCATAACTCAGTCTAATTTTTATTATTTTTTAACAAATATTTATGAAGCCAACACAGTGTGCCATGTAGTATACTTGATGCTCTGATATAAAAAGATGAATGATATTGTTCTTTTCCTGTCCTTAATGGATAATCTGTGTTTGTTTGGGTACAGTTGGAATCAAGGGAGTACCTAAATCTTCCTGGGAAGACAGAGATGGCTTGAGCTAGGTAAGGTTTAAAGGATGAGTAGAAGTTGACTAGGTAGACAAGAGGACTAGTGAAAAGGGTATTTCAGGCAAAAGGGAGAGAGAGTGTGAAAAATAGGGGAACAAAGAACTATGATTTGTTCAGTGACAGACAAATAGTTCTGCAAGGCTATGATACATGGTTGAAATAAATGGAGATGAGACTGGCTGAGTTGTCAGAGGCCAGAATCTAAGGGCTGTGTTTGCAGTGCCAAGGAATTAGGTTTTATCCTATAGGATGCTGAGAGCCAACAGGACATTTGAGCAGGGTAAACACAATATCCACTTTTCTTGTTATATATTTGAGTGTAGTGGAGTTGATGAAGTTGAATTGGAGGAAGCTATTAGAAAGTTATTGTATAGCTGAAGTGTGAGGTTACCTGCCTGGACTGGAAGAGATGAAGGGACAAGGACGAGGGGTTGAGGAGACTCTATGAGGCTTGGTGGTTGATTGGATGGCGATGGCTAAGAGGGAGGGAGGAGGAAGGTGGACCCTAAGGTGACAGACGGTACCATTCAAGAAGATAAAGAAGTCAGGAGAAATGAGCAGAATTGTTGAAAATAGCTTTGAACTCAAGAGTTAGGACTGGGAGGCAGGAGGACCTCTGGATATACCCAGTTGGAAGTCGAATACAAGTTATTAGAACTCTGGAGAATGTCAGAGCTAAAGACACCAATTTTTAAACTTGTCACAATATGAGTTAGAAGCTAGAAACTGGCGTTCTTTTGACTACATAGATCTCTAAAATATGTTTTATTTCATTTGCACTGTTTTCATTTTTATTTGAGCCAACATTTAAAATTCCATAGATTTCACATATAATAGACCCAAGCAACCCACTTCACCTCTTTATGTTACCTGCTTAGCTCCTATTGACATTTTGAGTTTGAAACTCCAGGTAGAATACATGGAGTGAAAAAGGGAACAGGATCAAAGATCAAAGTCCAAGGGAAGGCCAGACACTGGATGAGGAAAATCCCAAGAAAGAGGAAGCACTTCTAAAGTTTTTATTTTTATTTTTTTGATTTTTTACCTTCCAGTTTTTCTCTCTAGACTTACTTTTCTAGCCTTCTCATGGACCTTCAGTAGCCTGCTCTCTCTGAACGAAGTAATCTATTTTGTCTCTATTAGAAAAGCTCTTCATGACCACTAGATCCTGGCTGGTCACACGGTGCTCCATGGATAGTGTTTCCATGTGGGAATTTCTTCTGAACACTTCTTGGGAAGTGTTTCCAAACACTGAATCCTGAAAGTAATTCATTTGAGAAATCTAGGGGAAAGTATTATAGTTCTCCTGCAATGATTAAAGCTTTAAAAATCAACATAGAGATGATTTTGGTTAGAAGAAATCCACTTTGGTCATATTGAAAGTAAAAGCAGGAAATAGTAACAAGCAGAGCTGAAGGTCAGATTGCTATTTCTGGGGACTTGGATTGGGCCACATGGGAGAGGAGGAGTCAGGCCCATCGTGCTCTTCTGAGCATTTATTTAATCTTTGGTCCGCACAGGAGACTGGAAGCTCCACGAAGGCAGGAATGGTATGTCTTATGTCTTACCTTTGGCAGTTTGCCTGTTGCACGATTTGGTCTCTAAATCGCTTGAATAACAGGTAATGTTAGTTTAAAATAGGAAGGACAGCAGTTTTTTAGAGAGCAGGATGAATCGATGGATAGAGTTGTCCAAGAAATTTTTCCAGTATGTTTAAAAGTGAGTTTTACAACTTTATTATTTCTATTAATTTCATTTCCATATAGCTAATTAATTTGCCTTAAGTGGCAACATCCACACACGCACACACATACACATATGTTTTATGTTTTTCTGGTCAAAGAGGGAAATTCAATGTCATGGTCACCTTGTATTTAAAAACAATTTGTAGGCAGTGTGGATGCTTTAGGGCTGTTACTAGAAATTGACTCTAATTGCCTTTGTTCAGGTATTGCACGAAGGTGTAATTTTGGATGGATCTCCAGATGGAAGTTAAACCATCTTAATATACAGAAATTCACCTTGTCAAAAATTTCTTGAGAGAGAGAGAAAAAGAGAGAGGTTGCTTTGCCATTGCAAAATGTTTTGTTGGAAGACACTTGTGATGGTTTTATTCAGTATTTGGAAATCTTTAGATTCTTCAGCGCCACTGCCTCTCTGACATTTTACTTACCGTTTGTCATAGATTGTCAAAGGCAGGCCTGCTGGGCTCCCTCCAGAAAAACTGCGATTCACTCTAGGACTTGAACTTACAGACTTCGCTTTCCTCATCCTCATGTGACCCAACAGACTGGGCCAACCCTAGAGGGAGAGAGTAAGGATTAATCTATGACCATTTATTCATTCGACTCCTGTTACGCACTTATCACATACCATGTACTGTTCTTGGATATAGACCTATAGTGACAGACAAAACAAACCAAATTGTTTACCCCCAAGGAGCTTCCATTTTTGTGTGATGGTCAAAGGGAAGAAAGGCAGAAAACAAAAAGTCAGATGTCAAATATATAGAAGACTGTTGAGAAGTGCTGTGGAAAAGAATGAAGTAGGCGAGGGGCCAGTGCCGCTGAAGTTTCTGTTAAAGGTTTGATTGACCACCTTCGTGAACTGGCGCATCTCAGGATTCTTCCAGCTTATAGACATGTCAGACTATGCACTTGTTCAAAACTAAAGCAAACCCAAATTAGTTCCCGACATTTAGAAGCCTCGCCATTTCACACCAAAGTCCAAATTCTGGCTTTTACTGAAAAATCAGAACATACGGCAGTGTTCCAGCACCAGCTAAAGTCGGGCTCTGTCTACTCCCTGTAAACAGGGCATCGTAAAGCTGGTATATAATAGCGTCTGTCTGTGGACAGCAGTACTTATACAGGAGAACATGCACTGTGTCGGGGCAGGCCTAAGAATTTGACGTGTATTAACTAATTTAATCTTGAAAACAACGCTCTGCAGCCAGTGCTACATTTGAGGCACAAAGAGCTGAGGTGACTTGCCCAAGGTCACCAAGCTCTGTAGGTGATGAAGCCAGAAGTTAATCCGAGAAGGTCTGGGACCTTAGTCCAATTCTGACCATTACATGTTTGCCTCTTTCCATTTTGCTACCTGGTGAACTTCACTTATGCATATTTGATGAGGCTGAGATTCCAGACTTCTCTGCCTCAAGATTTAGAGTAATCATAGACCTGTGTATGGGTGGACCTTCTTAATCATTCCTGCTCCAAGGGCCAGGGGGCAATAGGGCGGTTGGCACGTCCCAGTGCTGTGGCGCCTGCCGATGAAGTGTTTCCATCAGCACAGGTCCCCCCGCACCGTGAGCAGTTCCAGTAGCTGCCGCCTCCCTGTGTTTCCTGCTTTGCTGCACACGATTGCCTTGACTTCCCCACAGATCCGGGGGTAAGAACCAAACGGCCTCAAAAACTTCATTTTGCTGAGTCATGTATCCAACACAGGATGAAAAAGGAAAGCTAATTTTTTTTTCCTTTTTCCAATTTTTATTCCCTTTTTAAAAAAAATTCCACTTGAATCATCGGTTTTGGAAGAGAAAACAGTACAAGGGTTGTGTCTGTGTGCGTGTGTGTGTGCGTGAGTTCGTGTGACCGTTTCAGGGAGGTGCGTGCTTGTCACCACTTAAGTGGTGGTGTTTGACTTCAAAGCACAAAAAGGCATCCATTACCTGTATATTAACAGTGATGAAACTTAGCAACAATAAATATTTAGCAGTGCACGGATCCTCCTTTACCTCATTTACAGACTGATTGGAAGGTTTTCACAGCTCAAGGGACTGAAACTTGGCATCTACTCTGCTAGCCTAAGTTCATTTTTTATCTTCTTCTTCCTTTTCACAAGTTGTTTCTTAGTTACAGAACATCAAACATAAGTTGGATGTAGCTTTGAGCTTTTAGGGGCCAATTTTGGGTTTTAAAATCTCTTATTAAACAACAGCCTCCAGAGACAGCTATTTATTATAAAACAATATCTTTAAAATTCATATTCTTTCCAATCTGTTTGATCTGTGGATACCACGCTTGTCAACGTCATGAGGTAATGAAAGAATTTGGCTTCAGACAAAGGAAGGGGACACTGCCCCAAAGAAGGGGCAGTGACTACTAACACTGGGGTGAAGGCTGGCATCCTGTCTCTGGGAGGCACCTCAGGCCGGGTTTGGGGTACCGGTCCCCGAACAGCTGAGCTCAGTGCTGGGCCTGTGGGCAGGAGTCAGGACTAGATGAGGTCCAAAGGCTGTGTCAGACTCATAGTCCAGGCCAGGTCAGACCTCCAGAGATCCTTTGCCTTCAAGTAACACAAGGCAAGATCCTTGCAGCCAACTCCTTTTTGACCCAAAATCCACACCTCTTTAGCATTTCTTGAATAAGCTAGACAAGAATGTTAGCAAGATTTTGTCCCCCCTGGGGGCTCTGCTACTTATTAGCTGTATGACTTTGGTTTCACCTACTTAGCCTCTCTGGGCTTCTGTTACCTCTTCTGTAACGTGAGGGTAGACTGAATGATCCCTGAGGCACCTACCAGTTCTAACATTCTGGGAGGCTGGAGAAGTCAGTGGGGAAATAAAATTGCCTTTATTGGTTTTTTTAAATAAATATATTTATTAGAATGTAAGCAAAGAAGCTTTTCTATGCTGAGTCTTCAGAATATGGGGCATCTTTCTCCATTTCTTGTAAGGACCTGAGCCTGGGCGAGGAGGTTTTGTTTTAGTGTCAGGTTTTTGGTGGAGTGGCTAGAGTATAGCTCTACCTAAAATGGTTTGCTTTCTTCCAGTTCCTTGATGCAAGATGAGATGGCTGCACATGTGAAGGGCATAAAGCTCAGCCTGGCCTTGACTATGTGAGGTCCAAAAGAAACCCTTCTGGTGGACTAGATTTCCCATTTTTATGATGCAGAGCTGCTGTGCTGGAAAGAGGAGCCTGGGGTTGGAGGCAAAGCCCTGGTTTCAAATACTGCCTCTGCCACTCAGAGTTTCCTTCTGGAAACACCACCAGGTTGCAGTGAGGATCTGTAAACCACGATGCCTCCTTCACATCCAGCGTACTGTTATTAAGCTTCCAGCAGAACAGTACATGTATCTATATCTATTTAAAACAAAAGTTTCATGAAACACTACTGTGGACAATTCACTTTAATTTTTTTCTCTTTTTATCATCTATTTCATTTATTTTTAAAATTCCAATCATGACCCACAAAATTGACTAATTGGTCTTAAAAACACTGACCTCGCACATGCACATACTTGATCGTTTTCTTTTTCCTTGGGAATACCAGAGTTTGGACATGAATGTGTTTGTGCGGTATCTCTGCATGACCCGGATCACCTCCCCTGTGTCCAAAGCATGTGTTCCCTCCTTTAAGATAAGGAAAAGAGCACAAGCTTTACAGACACAGAATCAGGAATGTTCCCGCTGGGGGACGTAGGAGCTGTGTGACTTTGAGTGAGTTGCTTAACCTTTCTGTACCTCAGTTTCCTCTTTAAAAAAAAAAAAAAACTGGGATAATAATATCTATCCCAGAAGATGAAATAAATGTATTGCAGTGCTTAATGCCAGACAAGCACAAATGATGGCTGTTATTAGTGATTTTGCCGTCCAGCTTTTGCTCTTCCCTTCAGGATATTCTTTCTAGCCAATCTCAGGTTTGTTTACTTGACACTGTAAAAGTGCAGTAATCTCCTTGCTGGCCTGAGAGTTTTGCCACCAGACGTGTTCATCTTGCTTAACAAGACCAGACTAAGTTCCCGTAAACACCTGTGTATCTCATCACCTCACATTCCTGGTTTTATCCTATTGTCATTTTCCAGTTTCCGTATCAGTCCTGTAAGTCCAGACTCTTTGACCTGACATTTCCAACTCCTCTCAGTGATGTCAGCATGACATCCATCCCTTCAGCAAACCCATTTCCCAAGGGTCTCCCAGGTGCTGGCGGGGCTCCACTTCTGAAGACTCAGCAGTGGTCCCATCCTGTCGCCCATCCCTTTGGAGCAGTGAGGACATAGACAATGAGCGAGTAAACATGTAACTATAGAACGTAAAACCGGATGTAATTTGGGGTAGTTATAAGTAACATGGAGGAAGAGAAAGCAGTGTTAAGAGAGGATAAAATGTGAACCTATTGCGCCTACTTCAGCCTTCTGCTTTAGCTACAGTGACGTCTCCCGGCATCCATGGCCTCCTCTCCACTTGGGCTCCCCTCCGACTTTGCTTTGCCCTTCAAGGTGCTGCCCGTTCTTCCCAGCTCTGTTCCAGTCTTCCTACTCTGCAAAAACCCTCACCGGCACCTCGACTTCCTCCTGCAGCATTTTCCATCTCAACTACTTCTCTATTCTACTTTGTATTACTAGCTTTCTTTTTATGTGTATTTTTTTTTTTATCTTGTTGACTAGATTATGGGGAGAAACAGCCTGTTCTTTTTTGCAGCACTGTGTTCCTATGATGATACATTTTGCATGATAACGATCAGGAAAATGCAAGGTTATTAGGAAATGGGCGTTTCCATGCCTGGTTGTTAGGGTATTACTGCAAATATAAGGGAACTGGGCAGTTTCTATCAAAATGTATAAGGTGCATGCTCTATAACCTAGTAATTTACAGTTAGCTTTGCTAAAGAAAAGCTAACATAACATCAATATGAATGTATAAGAATGATTGTGTTTTTGAAGTAGTATTTTAAAAACAAACCAAGTGTTAGTATAGATTAGGTTATATACATCCAGTGGAATACTATACCATGGTTAAAAAGGATAAAACAAATCCATATTTACTAATCAGAAAGATGCCTCTATATATTATTGCACTGAGGGGAGGAATAGCTCAGTGGTAGAGTACCATGCTTAGCATGCATGAGGTCCTAGGTTCAATCCCCAATACCTCCATTAAAAAATATAAATAAATAAACCTAATTACACCCCATAAAAATTATATATATAATATATATATATATATAGTTGCATTAAAAAAAGCTGAAGAACAATTTTGAAGCAATGAAACAAGACAAACTGTCTCTGTGTATGTATGCACACACGCACACATATTAAAAGGAAAATGAACGAGCTTCACCAATACAGCTGACTACTGACAACAAAAATGAAATCTAAGTCTATTTTGGGAAAGATTTATAGGTTTTCTATAAAAGTTAAGTAAACTGTTAAGCCTCAGTTACTGTCATTTAAAACAAGAATGAAGGAAAATTGGACTTAAAAAAAATCAGTTGCTCTTTTGTCTCAGATTTCAAGTTGTGTGCTTTATAATTCTATCATCCTTACTGACTTGTAATCCCTTGGCTCATAAAGGTGTCCCCTCTCAACTATTTTAATACTCTCTACACCATTCCCACCAGGTAGGTGCCCACCAATACTTGCTTCATGTAACAGTCACGAACTCATTACCTTTGAAAGTGGCTGATTTATTTTTGGACGACTCTGATGATTAGAATTAATTTTTCCCCTGGAACCAAAACTCTCCCTTTGCAGCTTCCTTCGTTGTTCTTGCAGTTTCTCTTTGGGGACATGCAGAACATTTTCCTCTTGACAACCTATCTAAAATTTGAAGGCAGAGTTGTTGATGTTCCAGTAATTTACCTTGTTCTCTACATAGAGTTAATTTTTAAAAGATCTCTTTGGAATTCTGTCTTGTCAGCAGGGAACAAACGTGACAGTGAAATTAGTCAGTATTAATGTTGATTAGGACTTAATTCCTAATGTAGATATTATTATTATTATTTGGTAATAAGATATGTCGATGTGGCTCTCTGTAAATGTTCTGGATTGTGAGCTCTTAGAGGATAGAACTTCTGTTTTATAAATCTTTATTTCTTCCTTCTCTCCCATGTCCTTATTACTCAGGATACAGTGAAATTTCTTATGTGCCTCCTATATCTTTATTAAATAGATGGCTTAATTAATCAAACCCAGCTGCGTATACAATAGATTTCTCTTAATATGCTAAATACAATATTTGGCTCAGCTATTTCAAATCTAAGGAATTTCAGCCTCTTACATTTTACCATGAAACAGTATTAGGCAGCTGACATTCTATGTGACTCTATCCTGAATGGGAACTCCACAATGTTACCTTTGCTGTTAAAGAGCCCTTTAGACAAGTGATCGTTAATAAATGGGTTTACATAGACTATGTCTGTTAGTCCTAGGAAGTGAAGCTTTAAACATCTCAGAAAGTTTCTACTGCGTATCTTTGTAAAGTTCTTAAATACCTTTAAACTAAATTTGGATTCAACTCACTGGTAGTTAATATCCTGCCAGTAGATAGTACTCATTATTTTATTTATTATGTATATATTTTTACCAATTATTTACATACCTTTTGTGGCCAGTGCATTTAACTGAAAATAGTGAAAAGAAAATATAATGCTTTAAGGAATAATTTCTCCAAGTCATCCATCAGTATCCTCAATTTTTATTCTATTGTTTAGCTGCTTGCCACAGTATTGACAGGCATCTGATTGTGTGGCCTAGTTCTAATTATAGACATAGGCTACTTCACGTAGAGCTGGGTATTTCTAAGAGACTAAACAAAATGTGTAATGCTGTGAACAAAGGAAACAGCAGCATGTTTTTACTGTAAATTGTCTGTTGTCATAAACAATAATTATCAACACAGTGTTGGTATCATGATACTGTCTTGGCCCTCATCATTCAAACTATTTCTCTTTGTATTTTACTGTGACTTTTTTAGGGGGGAAAAAAAACCTAACAACTGTCAATCTAATCATTATATTCAGCCTACATGACCAAGCAAAACATATTTACAGCTAGATCTACACTGTTTTTACAAGTTTATTAAAAACATGTGTTGCCCAGTGCCAGGAATAGCTACAGCAAATGCTAACACCAGTAGGCAAACTGTCTCTACACTTTCTTCTGAAGATACAGCTAGCCCATCACTTTAACTGTGAGCTATAAAGTAGATCTTCCTATGTGAAAATGTGTATTTCACATAAGACTCTGCGTGTGTGTGTGTGTGTGTGTGTGTGTGTGTGTGTTTGTGTGTATGAGAGAAAGCGTGTGTGCAGGGCGGTGCGGGGAGGGCTGTGCTGACGGGAGGGCGTAGATAAGGGACCCAGGACCATGGCACTCCTTTATGCCATTGCTCTGGGATCACAGGCCAACAACTAAAGAAATCGAGTTAAATTTCAGGACTTTGGGTATTTGGCTTATCGTAAAGAAGCACGACACTACCCATGATATACTTTAAAGCTGCATTTGCTTTCTTTGTAGAATTATAATACATTTTTAGTAATTGTCATTGTAATAATCTATTTGGGTAACGGTTGCTTTACTGACCCTCCACGCAACTCCCACCACCCTTGAATAGCCTGTAGACATCACAGGACTCTTCCTACCTGGTTTTCCACTGCTCCTCACATGGAGCAACAGCTCAACAGATTCGTGTTAAGTGACCGAGTATTTGAAACAAAGGACAGAGGAAGGCCCGTTTTCCCCATTTGGCGTGTGATCCTCATGAGCTCCCCTGCCCTGCTTTGTTCTTTCCCTTCTCTGAATTCCTATGGTCCACATATGTTAATCACTCAGTTCATCACTTGGCCGTGTAATGTGCTATGTTACTCCCTAGCTGGTCGAGGTATGTACGTCTAGCCCCACATTAGCTTATTCACTCCCCAGGGCCTTTGTATTATTTCTTTTCAGCAACTAATCTGGGGAGGCATCCACTGGGTATTTAGTTCATACTTTGTGTCTTCACTGTGTTAAAACAGATTTCAAACCAATGTGAGAAATAGCAGTCTATCATCTGATCTGAAACATCAGTCTGTTTCATTCTTCAAAGACTCAATGAACTTCCCAAGAATTAATCTAGCAGCATAGAATGATGTGGTGTTTCCCTTCATCATGAAGAGGTAACTTTCCACGAGTTAAAATTGCTTTGTGCTGTTGAGTGATTGATAATGGATTGGTTTTCCGCCTCTTGATGGCATATCAAGTTAAGTTCACGAATGAGAAATATATTTTAAAAATGAAAAGCAAATGTCAATTTCCTAGTGGTTTCTTTCTAATAATAATAATAGTAGTAGTAGTAGTAGTAGTAATAATAATAATAATAATAATAATAATAATAATAATAATAATAATAATAACAGTAAACTCTGGAAGGGTGCTACCATGAAATGTTTCTAAATAGCAGCAGTTACCCCCTTGCGTGTGTTGCTGTCATTGTTAATTTACAAAGCATGTTAAATTGGTCTAACTGCTTGTTTCCCCCTCAGAATATGTATATTCGTTGTAAAATCAACAGTGAACAGGTATCATAACCGGTTAGAAAGTATGTCTCGTGTTAAGCTCCCTTCAGTTCTTGCTGAAACTGACATCATAGCGTTATAAAGCATGAGCAGTTAACAGTCTTTTGTTATACTCGGCTTCTAGCCTTCACCTCTCTCCTTTTGCTCCACAACTAATCTTTCCTATACTCTATGGTTAAATTAACCTCCCTAACACATCCCCCAGTGTAACCCCATTACATCAAAATCTTTAGTTTCCGCTACCTACAAGTGAAGCCTCATCCTTCAGCCCGCCACCTGCAGCCAGCATTCTCTCCCTGCCACCCCATGGCTCCCGGTTCCCCTCCGGGAACCCCAGAGGGAGCGCTCATGCCTCTCCAGGTGTCCCATCCACATTTCCTTGTACCTTTGCACTTTGCTCCTAGCGTTCTGCCTTCTCATTGATGCACTGTGCTGTGTGGAAAGAACATGAACTTTAGATGGACTGGAATTGGATTCAGATCTTGGATCTACCACTGAGTAGTTGCATGTTCTTAGGTTATGTCATCTCCCTGAGACTCAATTTCCTCGTTGGTAAAATAAGAACAAAAGATGAGTGCTGAGAAGATTAAATGAGGATAATGTGATTTCACACACACACTACACACACACACACACACACACACACACACACACACTATCTCTCTCTCTCTCTCTTTCTTTTCTGGCAGTAGGCATTCAGTTATTCTTTTTGTTTCCCGAAGTGCCCTCTTCTGGCCTCAATTCTTATCTGAGACCAGCCCATACTTTCTTTAAGTCCAAATTTAGCTGCTTCTTCAACATGAGATAACTCCGTTTTTTCCTCGTCTTGAGCTAGAGCTTCCTTTTCAGAATTTCTCTTCCATTTGGGGCCATTCTTTAGCAGTAAGCATGGGTTACTTTGCGATTTGTTTACTTTGTGTATTTGGGTGTACAGAACAATGTGTCCCCCTGTGGAGGAGTCAGGGAGGCGTAGATGCCATCATGTGCATAGGTACCTTTCAGTACCCCAGAGGTGAGCGGTAGTACGCTGCCAGTGCTAGAAACGTAATGAACACTGGTTCTTGCTGGTGGAACGATGATAATGATGTTTTCTGGGAAATCTCAAGTCAACTACCATGTATCTCCACAAAACTAGCTTCAGTTCATCTAAAAATTTTAAATATTTTTGAAGCCAGGGCTATCTACCAATACATCTGCCCCAGTTACTTTGCCACTTAGAATCTGATGGTTGGTGCCCCGGTGATCTAGGTGTTAAATGTTTCTATCTCACCCCTGCTCATGGTACACTTTCTAATGCAAAATCTTTATGAATTGTTTTACATACTTATATTTAGTTCCCCTTGGAAAGACTTCAACACTGCAACTTTTTTTCATTATCTGACTTGGAAAAGAAATGTGTGATTTCTGATGAATTGTGTGCTATTTTCTGAGAATTTCTCCACTGACACATCTTTTGAACAGAAAGGATTTGTTCCCCCAAGTTCTTACTCATGAGCTTTCAATAGACTTCAGATGTGGAGAAGCATTGCCCTCCTCAAATACGATTTGCAACTGCATTTGATTCACTTTCCTCCCTTTCATGAAATTGAGATGGATGGCCGAGCCAACTAAAAAGTGTATGTGAATTGTGTTTTATTCTAATAATATTAGATTGCCCGACAAACCAGTGCTTGATGCTGTGGGGCAAAAATCACATATCTTGGATGCTTTTTTTCTTTTTAAGCACAGTGAAAATTAAAACACAGCGGAGAGTAATATTGACTCTGAACACCACAATATGGTCTGTTTCAAAGTGAGGTAGCTATCTGGAAGAGATTTTCAACTTCGGATTACGCTGGTGCTAATGGTCAAACCTGCATGCCTTGTCTTTGATGTTCTGTCTAGGCTCCTGTGAAATAATGGGATTAAAAGTAAAGTGTACACCTTCCTTTTGATCTAAGCGGCCAAAAGGGAAAAAAAAAGAAAAAAACTGTCTCCTACTATAATTTAGTAAATACCACTGGTCTAACAAAATTGATAAGAAGCTGGGCTCAGTTCACAGATTTGACAGGTAGCATACACGGAAAGGTTTTCACAGCCGTTGTCCTTTTTCCTGAAGCAATGTAATTCCAGATATTGCTATATAAATGGGGCTTTATACCAGCCACAAAAATCAAGGCAGTTTCAATTAATTTTAAGCAACCTCTCTCAAATGACATGCTTCACTGTTAACTGATAACACAGTGATGATTTAGGACTATTGGTCAGTTAGCTAGAAAGTGACAGTAAAAAGATGCTGGTTTAAGAGCTTTACTTTGTCATCAGAGCTAGGCTACTTTTAAAAAGGACCTGCTTATTGTGTACTTTCTAATGAAAATTTTCCCATCTTGTACTTGGTTGCATATATATATTTTATATTTTATATGTATATATGTACACACACACACACACACACATACACACACATGTCCATATCCATATACTTCAAAAACTAATCAGTATGGAAACTAACTGGTCCACACTGTGGTCATTTCAAAAATGAATGAAAATGATGTTCAAATATTTTCTATTGAGAGGGGGCAAGCTGAAGGAGGAGGGGAACAGGTGCTTTCCTCAGGTGACCTAAAAACGTTTAGCTCGTGTTGACTGTGCCTGGAAGCTCTTAACCCAAGTTAGCCATCGTAAGGGCTTTGCTTTAAAGAAAGCCTTTGGTGTTTTGAATAGATCTTTTAGTAGGTTTCTTTACACGAGGGCAGGTCACAAAAAACACCAAAAAGAGACGGTATGTTAAAGTTCCTTTGACAGTACTTGTGGTCTGAGGAGGTATGGTGGTGAGTCCAGGAGACAAGACCCCAACTGGACGCTTCATGCTCTTCCTAAGACCAGCCACCCCTCCTCTCTCTGTCTGTGCTTTTGTCGTCATTGTTGGTTCCTGTTTTGTTTTCTTTTTCCTGTGAATGATGCTATATTCTGTTCATCCAGGTTCAAGGTCTTTCTTTAATTGGCCAGTGGCATAACCTTGAAGCTCCTTAGCACATCTGCCCTGAAGGCCTGCCTTCCACAATCTCTCATCTTATCTCACTTATTTTTTTGTGGGGGTGGGGAGGTAATTAGGTTTGTTTGTTTGTTTGTTTATTCATTCTTATTGGAGGTCCTGTGGATTGAACCCAGGACCTGGTGCTTGCCAAGCGGGCACTGTACCACTGAACTCTTCCCTCCCCGGCTGTCCTTCTTGTCAGTCACTATCCCTGCTTCAACCTGGAATGACTTTCCTCCTCTGTACTTTGCTGAAGGCTGTTCCCAGTGCAACCAAGCCCTTAGATTCTTTGTTTCCTTCACCCCGCAGGCCTGCCTATCCTAGCTGAATTATCACTCATTCTGTTGAAAGTTTCCCAGGAAAAAACATAGCAACCATAAGGCATCTTTTCTCGGAACTCCCATAGAGAAGTGTCTGTAGCTTTCTTGCGATCTTGAAAAAGGTCAAACCCCTCAGCAGGGCCTATGGGGCCTTCGTGATTCTCTCTCCAGTCTCTCTTCTTTCCCAGAACCCTCGTCTCACCTTCAGTCCCACACAGAAGTGGTACAGCCCTGCCCTACTGACCCAAGTTCCGCAAACAGGTGTGTCTGTCTGTCTGTCTGTCTCTCTCTCTTTCTCACCTTCCCACATTCTCTCCTCACCTGCCATGTGCCCCTTCTCCACTGGGGCTCACTGTCACTTACCTTGCAGGGCTCCTCGAAGAAGCCTCCTCTACACCGGCCCCTGGTCCTCTCCTGCGTGCCCCCATCCACTCTGGTCCTAGCCGTCATTACACAACACTGAAATTGTCCCTTTCAGCTCTTTCTCTACTTCACTGGACTGTGAGCTCCTTGAAGTCAAGACCACACTTTGTTTATCACTGTGTGTACAGAACAACACGAAATATAAGATACCAATGAGATTTGCTTATACTTAGAACAGATGTGGTGCTTGGAGTCTGTCTTTTATTAGGGCTAACTGTAACTATTTTCTGTCAGGTCATAAGTGTCCTAACAGGAAGGGTTGTACTTCATACAGCTGAATTCTGCGAGTGAGCTGTAGGCTGTTAGTATGTGACAGGCATTTACTGAAGACCTTTTATTTATTCAGATGAGTGTTGCTCTTCAAACTGTGCTCTTATAAAACTACACTTATTTCAGGGCTGAAGTTATTTCCTAAGATATTTTAGGAAAACTTTTTCACACATAGTTTAGGAACCACCCAAGAAAATCAGCTTTATTACTTATTGTGACCTAAGATGTTATTCAGCTTACTCATCACATTTAGTTTCTTTTGAACTCAAGTTTCTGGTTGTGAGTTAAACTACCTCAACACCCACCCCCACCAATCCCAGTTTATAGCATATTTAGTGTCTAGAATTGTGCAATTCTCAAGGGCAATGACAACGTCTAGCATCGTATCTGGCCCAGTCAACCTGCCTTCAAGACATAAGTAAAAGAATGAATGAACAGAAGAAAAATGTGACCACCTCTGAAGACCAAAAATGTACTCACATATTTTCAATGATATCAGCATACTTGGAGTACATTTAGAAGCTGTAAGTTGTGTCAGTGTATTTCTGTTAGCAAAATGAAAAGTAATGATAAATTTGCCTCCCTGTGTGAAGGTCGTGCCCTGCGTTTTCCGTGTTGGGTAAGGAGCTTTGAGTCACTGACAAGTGTGTTGGTATTTGGGTTTGAGTTCTTCCCATGATCTGATAACTTTCTCGAAGTCCTTTCTTTGAAGTCTCCCTTTTCAGGTCTCACTCTTGAGATTCTAGACTTTCACCTACTTAAGCTTCTTTCCTCATAAATTCTTATTTTGTTCCACCCCATCTTTCTTTCTGTTACTTTCATTCCAGTGATTGGATTTTCTGACACCTTACTGCAAGATCCTCTTATCTTTTTGGCCATGAACTTTTAGGGTCTTAGTGACATATATATAGCTCATTAGCACAGATATTTTTAGTGGATACAGTAGACAAGAGAAGAGTGTCTTTAAAAAACAAACAGACTTCTAGGCTTCCACAGAGGGCAAACAGAGGAAAATCATTTTAAACATTGTTTTTTTCTTTTAGAAGGGTACATAAGTCTGGGGAAATAAGTGAACAGTGTTAAGGGCACGTAAACTCAAATAGAAAGAAATGATAACACACTCATGGGGCACAGTTTCTCTGAAACAATAGCCATGAGGATGTGCTGTGTATGCTGAGAGTGGCAGAGATATCCGCGCTCTCACACTCATATGCATGCATATGTGTACACACAAGCATATAAAATCCAGCTGAATACTGGGCATTTTCTGCTTTGAAGTTTAAAAATAATTTTAAAGTACTCAAAATGTTGACTTTCACTCCCTTCTTTTGTGGAGTATTTAGAGAAATAAAAGGTCTTGGAAGCAAAGGGGACATAGTACTTGCATTCTCCTTTGCTGTTAGGAATCGAGAACACATATCCTCTCTCTTCTCATGCTAACAGAGTGGCATATATTTCCTACAGCAAGCTATGTTCTCAGCAGTTCAGTCATAGCTTTCCAGACATATACAGGAAGCTGCAGTGATATTTCTTTGAGTGGTTTCCAGTAGACAAGTTTCTAAGCCTTCAGTTCACTGGGTCACCTTTAAAAAGAAACCGTATCATTTGAAAGAAGTTGAAGAAAGCCAAGGCCAGTGCTGGTCAGCGTATTGGAAATAAATAGTGCAGAGCTCACAGTTGCTCCTTTGCCTTTCTGGTCCCTGTAAACCTCCACTTAAAAATAGGAGTGACTCAGATGGAAGTCAAAAAAAAAAATGGTGACTATATGGGATGGTATCAAAGACCTTCTCCCAGGGACCATAAGCAAATGGCATATTGGATTTGTGAATATTTTTCAGAAAATAGATTTTCGTCTTCCATTATTGAACAAAATAAAGAACTTGCCATAGAATATAGTTCACCACATTTGTTTATTTTGGAGGAAACCTCAAACTCGCTGCTACTCTTTCAGGCGTTATCAGAGTAGTGAGAGCAGGAAGTGCCTTGGCCCAAGGGCCTGAGAACACGGCTCTGATTCCCGCCTCCACAGAGTCAGAGCTCACTTAGTCATATCTGTGAGTTAAATTTTCTAGAACAATGTTCTCTAAAATGTGTCCTATCTATATAGTCCCATGAAATACTCGTTTTAAAAAAGTGGAGATGAGGGGAGGCAGCACAGCACACTTTATCTCTATGACTAGTCACAACACATGTTTGCATGTTCAACTCTTTGAGAATCCCTGCAGTAAATAAATGTACATAACTTTATTTCATCTAGTACTTCCAAAACTTATTTAACCACAGGGTTTTTTTTTTTTCATAGAACACATTATAATCTTGAGAAACTATTGTTTTCCAGGATTCACTTTGGGTAAAGGCACTTGTTAGACTTTGGGCTCCCCACCTGAAAAATGAGGGGGTAAAACTGAGTAATTTCTCTGGTCTCTATTAGATCTCAAATTCTGTGGTTGTATAAAAATTTCAGTTGTGTGATCACCAGCATCAGTGCCAGGGAGAAGGGTGATTTTTCTGACCGAAAGTAGATGGAAGCAAAGGTTTTTTCACATGTGCGTTTGCTCCCACATCAACTGTCTCTCTCTCCATCTTGTGCTCCTTCCTATTCCTGTAGAAAATAATATCCACACCCTGCTCCTTAATTTTAATTTTAAATTTAAATGTAATTTCTATTGAGGCATAAAATCCCTGTTAAATTTCCTATAAAGTTTCAGTTTAGAACTGTGTGTATGTTAAGTCCACAAGGAAAAAAAAATAGGAATTTTTCTTCGAGTCTGTATGACGGTGGTTGTTACTGCACCCTTCTCCCTGCACTGTATGTTCCTGAGCCATCAGGAATGATATTCTCTCAATTATTTTTGAATGTTCCACTGCACACAACATCGGGTACACTGTGGTTCCTTCTTATTTTTGTGGATGTATTCAATACCGGGTACATGGCTTTAAAGGAGACGACACCACTTGATCCCGTGTTTTTGAACGTTCTACAGGAATAGAGTTGTGTTCTTGTTTTTAAACTATTGAAGATGCCAAACATTTGTAGAACTGGGATTAAGATATGAAAGCAACACCTACTCTAAGGAACATGCTCTCTGTCTTCCTGTGGTGGGATCTGCCACTATGTCTCTGTGTCACCATAACGAAGAGGCATAACTCTTAGACTCTTCATTTACCCGCACATTAAATGTTTGGAGGACATTTGTCAAACCGTTTGCTGTCTAATTATCTATCTCCCTCTCCACACCCCACAATATATGTATATGTCAAATGCTGTGAAATAAGTCTCAATATATAATAGTGAAGAAGCTCCTATCACAGGATAATCACCCTTGGTTACTGAGTTTATATTACACTCAAAAAAATGAACGATTATGAATAAATATTTTTTACTGGGAAAAGAAGCAGGTGGGGTTAAGAAAAAAACGTTTCTTGAGCACTTGCCATGTCTGACATAGCCATTCTAATTTAATTCACAAAAATACAGGCATTATTAACATTCTTGTGATAAAGAAACTGAGGCTCAGAGAGTGATTTTTTGACCAAGGTCACACAGTAAGTGGCAGAGTTGAGATCTGAACCAAGTGCTTCTAATTTCAAGTCAATACTTTCTTTCTGAAATGGAAGCAGTGGAATATTTTTCTTCTAAAATCATCTAGCTATTGAAGTGTTGTGTTGCAGAAAGACTTTTAATGAGAATTGAACTGTTGAGTTGTTATAAGGAGCTTTCTATATCCATTTTACCAAATTGCCAGAATTCTAGGATCCTTTTCTCTTTTGTCTGAATGTGTTACATATGTCTAGAAAAGTTTGATAATAAAGTAGAAAATTGTTTTTCTTAGGCATTGGTAAGTGTTATATTACATTTTGAGATGGTTATCTAAAACATGTGTCTGTGGAATATTGTACATAAAATTTAAGAAAGATTGTTCTTCAAGGTTTAAAACCAAACAGAGGGACCCTAGAGTATTTGTTAGCTTTCTGTCCCTGTCTTCATGGCCTTCAGCATCTCCTCCTCGCTCCTGTGACAAGTGTGCTGCCACCACCAGATCCCTCTGCTTAAGATACACACCCCCTCCCAGGCCTGAGGACCAACTGGCCTTGAGTGGAGCTTGCGGTGCAGGGAACCCAGCACACAGAGTGTGTCCGCACTCTTTGTGTTCCAGTTAGCACTGAAGGACAGCTCCTTATGGGTGGCTATTTCAATTTTTTACAAAAATGTATGTAGATAAAATTCACATACCATAAAATTAACTATTTTTAAATGAGCAACTGAGTGGCATTTGGTATATTCTGTTGTACAACCACCACTTCTGGCTAGTTTCAAAGCCTTTCCATCACTCTAAAGTAAAACCCCTTACACTTTGAGCAGTTTCTCCCCATTCCTCCCTCTCCCCAGCCCCTAGCAACCACCAATCTTGGTTCTGTCTCTATGGATTTATCTACTTATATAAATGGAATCATACATCAGTGATTTGGGCGGGGGGTCTGGCTATTTGCCC
Organism: Camelus bactrianus; assembly: GCF_048773025.1. Lineage (NCBI taxonomy): Eukaryota > Metazoa > Chordata > Mammalia > Artiodactyla > Camelidae > Camelus > Camelus bactrianus. The sequence goes on along the minus strand of NC_133543.1, from coordinate 31,680,555 downwards.
TTAGCATAATGTTTTTGAAGTCCATCCATCTTTCATGTATCAGTACGTCATTTCTTTTTCGTGGCTGAATAATATTCCATAGTATGTATACATACCATTTGTTTATCCATTGATGGGCATTTGGGCTGCTTCTACCTTGAGGCTGTTTATTAAACACACCACCTGTGATTATCCCAAAAAGACCTGTTGCAAAAGCTCTTGAAATTGGGCAGCTTACAGTTGCAGAAGGAGCATCATAGGGCTGAACCCAATGTTAACCTGCCATTAAGATTCTTTTTGTTGCTGGACTCACTGAAATGTATTGTTATGTTACTTTGGTAAATGATATACAGTCCATATGGGTTACATGTTCTGTACCAAAAACATAGATATCTTTTAAATGTTATATGTAATTATTTATGATGTTTCTGTTTGTGTCCAGTACTAAACTTAATAGAATTACACAATGTCTGTTTGGGTAGCTTAGGTTAGAGACACAAAAATAAGCTGTTCCTAAAAGCTCTAGTAACCAAAAGTGTTAAATATACTCTTTTGTCAACTAGTAAAGAAAAGCTATTGAAAACATTAAATTATCTGGCATGTCTACATATATAATAATTATGCAGCCAAGGCTTTTCCTTTTGAAACAATTTATACATTACATAAACCTAAGTTTCTCATCCAAGTATCATTTCAAGAGAGGCAGGCTTAAATAATGGAGGCAATGGGGAAACATAATATTACGATAATGTTCTTTGGTGCGGTTTGGAAGGTTTTAGGAAACATTTGGAACTATTTTTCTCATAAAGTCACTTAACTATTGAAGTGTTATGATAGCGTTTCTCTCCGTGCTGTATACAAGACAAAAAGAGTCCAGTTAAAGGAGACATCAGCTCTGAATATCCTGATTAGAGAGATTTCCACCACCCAGGAAATTACATGCTCTGATTTCCTGGTATTAGTTTAATAAAAAGATGCAGGGCAATAAGGAAGCGCTAGGTGATTGAGGGTGTCCCATTTGCTTTCAAATGCCCATTTCTTTGCAGCTTCATTTAGCAAAACTACATTAAAAGTTCTTGAATGGATGGGAAAGGGCCTGAATTTTCAGAGTCAATATGCTCTAACTAAACTGATGTGATATTTTCTGACGGGTATTTTTAATTAGATTATAAGCCGAAACTGTTGAGATGAAGAAAACGTTGAAACTTTTCTTTTACCTACACCATCATTATTGGCCTCTTTGAAACTTGACAGATCTGTGCCTCAAAAGTTCTAAACATCTGTCAAGTGTAAAATTAAGTTCCCCTGTGAATTGATAACCATTATGTTCCTTGCATTTGACATATAGATGCTAAGAGGTGATTGTTTCTTGTCAAATAACTATGGCCTTTCTCTAAATTTAAATTATAATGCTCATTAAAAGTATAATGCATTTTTAAGACATATGATGTGTTGAATAAGGAAATGAAAGCTACTTCATACATGCTTTAAGAAGTGTAGAATATTTTTGTTATATCCAAGCTTAAGAACAAGCATTTCTGTGGAGGCCTGCAGTGCTATCTGTTATCAGGGATAACTGGAGGACACGGCTATGCTATACATCAGAATGGATGGATTTCCTTGTCAGTGAACGCTGGGGGAAGTACTTGAGAGACCAAACCTCAAGAAAAGGGAATTTATTTCAGGCTGTCACAAAAGCAGTCATTCCCAGCTCTTCCCCCGCTTAAAACAAAACAACAAGAACAGTTGCTCAGGCATCAGGTAATTTAAAGGAGACAGAGGAATTCTCAGAACTCCGCTGACTTTAACTGAACTCCACTTAAAAATGAAAATACATACTCTGGTACATTGAGGAAGGAGGAGTGTGGGCAACCTCAGTCAAACAAATTAGATGTTTTCCCATTTTCAAGTAGAATTTTCTGAGAAGATGGGCTAACATTTGGATCTGAGCCAAGTATGGGATTCGGAGACCACGACCTCTCATTCTGTCGCAGTCTCGACCCCAAAAAAGGGAAGCACAAATGAAAACACGTGGTTAACTGTTTTCACGCTCCGTACTGCAGTACAGAAGGGGGCAGGCAGGATCATCCCTGGAGTTTATCGGCTGGCACAGCAGGAGACAAATAACAACAAGGTCGGGGGTGGGGGGGCACTGTGCTGTAGTGTGTGCACGTGGATGAAACACCCAGCCTTGCCAGGGGCATTTGATCTAAAGCCCGGAAGCCGGACTCACATTGCTCTGGAACTCGGTTCTAACTTAGTGAGAGACTGTTTTTTTTAAATAATCCTAGAATCTTTCATTGGCAGGTATCTTAGTGGTCAGGACTTTTGAGGGGACAGCTCTGATTGTTCATGCTTTTCACCTCAGGAAGATGCAGAACGTTATTTCCTCACTACATCTGTTCACCCTGATTCTGTCCTCTCGAACAGAGAACAAGCAGCAAAAACAAATACACTCCTAGACTGTGTAATAATCCTGGATATATGAAGATTTATTCTTCTCCGCTTTGTTCGGCATCCACAGGGCTCATACCGTGCGTCTTTCTGCTTTCAGAAATCTTCTTCCTCCTTTATATCTCTCTGCCATTATTTTATAATCCAGAATATTTTTTGTACTTTCCACATTGTCTTTCCTATGGGATAATGCCTGTCTATTCTCTCAGGTTTTGAAATGTTTCTCTAACCTAAGCATATACCGAATTCTATTGTCTCCATATTTTTCCTCTGTTGCTAAGTGTTTCACAATGCTAAGTGGCCACTTTCTTTCAAGTTCCTGATCATTTCCACATCCCCTACTCATCCCTCCATCTCAGTTTGTCTGATTTAAGTCCAGAAAAGTAGTTTACCTACTTGCTTCATCTGCCTTCTTAGAGCTTAAACTCTTAGCAGAGTAAGTCAAGAATTTATCCAATGTTGTGTTTTTGCCAAGCAAGACTTCCAGATGGTGTCCTCATGGTTGAAGTCCCCACTACTGCTTTGTTACTTTTGTGACAGTTTTGTAATTTCTGTTACCATACCATATCCTCTACCTGGCTTGGCAGTCTGGAGTGCATGTCTAAAAAAATATCACCATCCTTTTCTGTATTTTCTCTAAAACACTTCCATCCTTGTGTTTGTAATCTACAAGATAGATGTTATGATATTTGCGAGCTACGTAGCTGTCTTTTGAGCAAATTATTTTTCCTTTGGACAAAGTTCTCCTTTTGGCCAGGGTTTACGCTTAACAATAGCACTTATATTAAAAAGCTAGTATTTATTAAGTGATTACTTGTGCCTCATTCAGTGCTGGGTTGTTAATATCTATGAGTTCATTAACTACTAAATATACTAAGCTAAAAGTAATTCCTATTGATACAGGAAAACAGATGTGGGGCATGGGGAGGGCCATGTCCCAGGTCTTGGTTGAGCCCCTGAGACATGCCCCACCAAGTGTGGGTTCTTGGCTTCATGCAGGAAAGAATTCAAATGTGAGGTACAGTTGAGTAAAGGTAGATTTATCTGGAGAGATACATACTGCATAGAGCGTAAGGCAAGAGAGAGGCAAGGAAAGAGGTGTGGGAATTGGGTGCTCAAGTTAAAATAAAAGTAGGTACACACTCCATAGACAGAGTCCGGGCCGTCTCCAAAGAGGAAGGAGCAAAAAAGGGGCCGCTAGGCATGGTGTTGTCAGTTTTTGTGGGCTCAGTAGCTTCACATGCCTGCAGATGGGACCATTCCAACTGCCCTGGGGAAGGGGCTGGGATTCCCAGGAAGTTAGCCATCTCCCACTCTTTGACCATTTGTGCTAGCCTTGGGACTATAATGTCGCCTGTGGGCATGTTATTTACCAGTTAATACATTACAGTGGGCATATAATGAAGTTCAAGTTCTACTAGAAGTCAAATCTCCCACCAAGAGCCTCAGGGCCTACTGGGGATTGAATCTTCCACCATTTTGATGTTAATTGCTGTCATTCCTTGAATGGCTGTGACCTGCCCCCTTCCCGGCTCACTATGATGTAGGTATAATTCTCTCCATTTTACCTGTGAGGAAACTGAGGTGTGGGAAAATTTAGTAACTTGCCCAAGGCTACTTTACTAACAAGTGATGAGGCCGGAATTTGAACTCACAATCTGCATCGTCCAGAGCTGGCATTTTCAGTCATTATACTGTTTCCTCTCCCCCATTCCCTTGTGTCATTTTAGAAGTAAATCATACCCCTTCACTGCACACCTTCTTGCATAAAAAGTCCAGGTTAAATCACTGTCTTGTTCGAACTCAGTGCATGGGTAGACAGACCCCTTAGGCTCAAAGTTTTTATTCTAGTTGGTTTCCCTTTAATTTTTCCCTGAAATTTTCTGGGCTTTTTTTTTTTTTTTTTTTTTTTACCACTTACTGCTTTGTTTTATCCCCCGTGGTTTCAGGTTTTACAGTTGTGTCTGAGTGTTTTTCTGCCTCTCTTTCTTCCAAAATTTAGCTTAGAGTCTTTTTGACAATTTTGGCAAATTAGGGATATTCTTTCCTGGTTTCATGAAAAACATTTTTTCTGATGTATTCTTTCCTTTGTTGGAGTTTATAAAACCAACTCTTAGCATTATCTATATAGTCACCAGTTTGCTCCTTACATGCTGTTTTCCCTCCCAGGTTTATGACCTTCCCTTTAAAAGGACAAAAGCCCCAGGCATTCATACCCTCCCACCACACCCTCCCCTCCCCATCAAGTCATTGAATTTACCTCCTAGACGGCAGTTAAAGCAGTTCTCAAGTGAGTCCAGGGGCACTTTAGAATCACCTGAGATGAGCAAATACCAGTGCCCGGGCTCCAACCCAGATCAACTGCATCAACGTCTCTTGAGGATGGGTCTTAGACACTATTAGTATTTTAAAGCCCCCCAGGATTTTTAAAACGTCCGATATGCAACCACAGTAAGACCCACAGCATTATGAATAGCTTTGTCTGGCAGTAACATTCGTCCCCCCTGGAATGCACAGAAGTGAGTACCTTTTATGAGTCTTAACAGGCTCCATCTCCCACGAAGATTCATGCTGTAGAAAGACAACATGGCCCTTACTTAGCTTGGCTACAGCTTTGTTTCTAGGAATGAATAAGTTCCATGAGGATTCCCTTCTGACTGCAATTAGTAAGAGCGTTGTGCCTGCCTCCGAAGGTCTGAGAACACTCCTAGAGCTTTGTGGGGCCCTGGAATCATACTCCATGGAGAGCCCAGAAACTCTGGGGTACTTTCAGTTGCACACTTTTCTTCCCATCTCTCTTGACACATATTCTTTTGCTGACTCTTCTCTTGTCGTTTCATTTCCTCTACTTTCTTAACATTTTTTCCTGTCACGTTTCCTTCTAAGAAGACCTGTTTCTGTTTTAATCTAGGTCGGAGAGACATTCTCCAGCAGGAAACAAACTAGCGTTTAGAGTGGTCCCAACCAAGGCAGGAACACATACAAAAATATTATCTGTTAAGATAGGACTCCTACTTTCTAGAGCTTGCTTTCTAGTTGAGAAAGAGAAATGAAGGTAAGTGAAAGCAGCAGACAGAGCATCTGTAGTCATCAATATTCAGGAGTCTCAGAGAAAGCATCCCACAAAAGGTGGGTCTTGAATGGAAACTTTCAGGATAAGAGTGAAGAAGGCACCTTGGTCTGAGCAGTATCATCAGAGGTGTGGGGATGACATGCAGTATGGATTACATGGGGGGATCGATCAAGATGGTGGAGTAGGAGGACGTGGGTCTCACTTCCTCTCATGAACACATCAAAAGAAAATCTATATGTGGAACAATTATGATGGAAAACTACATGGAGACTGACAGAAAGACTTCTGTACATTCAAGGCTGCAAGGAAATCTGCATGTAATCAGGTAGAAAGTGAAGACCAGCGATTAGGTTGGGACCTATTCCCCTAGGAGGGGCTCAGAGGGAAAGGGAGAACACACAGGCAGAGACCCACCCTGGGAAGTGAGGGGCAGGAGCCACGGATTGGGCGCCCCAGTCCTGGGGTTCTACAGAGGGGAGAAGAGCCTCCTTCTCTGGTTAGAAGACTGCTGAGAGTAATGGGAAGCTGTGAGAAGCCTGGACTCTGCTCACAAGAAGCACATGCACGCAGGGCAGAGAGGGTGGTTAGTGGACTGCCATAGTGGTCATCAGGTTTCCTGCAACCACCGCACTGCATGCCCCAGCCAAAGCCAAGAGAACACTCCAGCCCCGCCCACTCCACAGTGCAGCATCTCATGGGACCCACAGCTGCCAAAACTGGGGAGAAAACCCATCCATAGGATACAGAAGCTACCCGGTCCCAGGACAGAGCCTGGGTGAGGTGATGGCTGCCATTGTTCAAGCAACACACCAGAAGCAGCCCAGAACCCTGATGGTGGCTGGTCCACCCCAACTCAACCTTGATCTGTGCTGAGAGTCCAAGGCGGCCTTGCCTGCCCTACAGTGAGGCTCCATAGCAGGGTGGAAGTGGCAGAGGCTAAAGGCAGTTATCGACTGTGAGGGACAAAGGAGACTTGCACTTGAGGCTGTGTCTGACTGAGAAGAACGAGGTAAACAATCACAGGCACATACACAGGCAGTGCATCGGAGACAGCCTGGACCTCTGTCTGCCATTGACATGAGCCAAGAATCCACATGGGTCCCCCTTCAACACTCCCCCTTCTGTGGGGCAAGACTCCTGGTGCTGTAAGTGGAGAAACACACTCTTAAAGGGAACAGAACCAGCCTGGGCCCAACCATCAGGGCTTCAGCTCCAGCGACATGGGATAAGACCCTGCCCCTGGTAGGGCAGTGAGGGCCATTGAGCAGAGGGGAAATCCCACCTCACACTCAGCTCCAGCTGTAGCCCTCCATCTCCAGCCCCTACCCTACAAAGGTGATAGCTGCCCTGAGGAAAGACGTGATTTGTGTCCACACCAAATCCAGCTCTCCTACCAAAGGCATTGAGCACACGCAGTCTCTATAGGGATGCTCCTACATAAGAACACTCCTTCAAGACCACTATAGGTAACTGTTCAACCTAAACTCAAAGAGGCAGAGAAAGCTAAACAAAATGGAAAAGCCGAGGAACTGCTCTCAACTGAAAGGGCAAGAGAGAGCACCTGACGAAACAACGAAAGAGATACAAACAATATACCAGATTAGGAATTCAAAACATTGTTAATGAAAACACTGGCTGTATTAGGGGAAAGAATAGATTAACATAGCGAAAATTTTAACAGGGAACTAGAAAATATTAAAAAAGACCCAATGAGAAATGAAGAATTCAATCACGGAAATAAAAAACACACCGGAGGGCATGAATAGCAGACTAGACAAAAGAATGCACATGTGATTTGGAAGATAGACTAATAGAAATCATGCAGTCAGAATAGCAAGAAGAAAAACAAATTTAAAATAATGAAAACAGCTTAAGAGCTCTGTGGGACAAAATTAAATGTGCCAACATTCACATTATAGGGGTTCCAGAAGGAGAAGAGAGAAGGGGATCAAAAATATACTTGAAGAAATTATGGCTGACAACTTCCCAAACCTAAGAAGGAAACAGATATATATGTACAGGAAGCACAGAGGCTCCCCAATAAGATGCACCCAAAGAGACCCACATCAAGACATATAATTAAAATGGCAAAAGTTAAAGATAAGGAGAGACTTCTAAAAACAGCAAGAGGAAAACAAACAGTGACATACAAGGGACTCCCTATAAGGCTGTCTGTTGATTTCTCTGAAGAAACTTTGCAGGCAAGAAGAGAATAGCATCATATTTCCATATTTTTCTGAAAGAGAAGAACCTGCAACCTAGTATACGCTACCCAGGAAGATTATTATTTAAAAATCAAAGGAGAGATAAAGAACTTCTCAGATAAGCCAAAATGAAAAGAGTTCATCAATACTAAACCCACCCTAAAAGAAATGTTAAATGGTCTTCTCTAAGAGAAAATATTTGCAAATGATACCACCAACAAGGGGTTAATATTCACAGAAAAACAGCTTACACAACTCAAATCACAAAACAAACAACCCAGTCAAAAAATGGGCAGAAGAACTGACTAGACATTTTCCAAAGAAGATGTACAGATGACTAACAGATGCATGAAATGATGCTCAACATTGCTAATTATTAAGAGTAATGCAGATCAAAACACCAATAAGAGATCACCTCACCCCTGTCAGAATGGCTATCATCAAAAAGTCTTCAAATAAATATTACACCAAAGGGGAGGAGGAAAGGGACAGGGACAAGGTTGGGGTAAGGGATTAAGACACACAAAGTACTATGTATGAAATAGATAAGCAACAAGGATACATTGTACAGCACAGGGAATTATAGCCATTATCTCACAGTACTTTTTAATGGAGTATAATCTATAAAAAAATACTCTATTGCTATGCTGTACACCTGAAACTAATATAGTATTATGAAGCAACTATACTTCAAATTTAAAAAGCATGGATTATACGAAGGAGAGTTTGACCCAAGGAGGTTATGAGATCTGGGGAAGAAGATCAGATGGGATGGGGTTGAATTAGGAGAGAAGGATCATTATCAGGGTTTTAAGATTAATGATTCCGCCCCACCTCCCATATTCAAATCATTTGTTAGACTCTAAAATGCGGAGGTCAAGCACTGTGTCTTCCATATGTTCCCAAGCTTAGCTTAGCGCCTAACAAAGAGTAGTCATATAAAATATATTTATGGAATGAGTAAATTCTTCCTAACCTTATGGGAATGTCATAAATCCCTTTAGAAGTCAGATGAAATTTATGGTCTCTTTCGTTAGAAAAATGCAAATAAGTACACATACACATACAATTTTCCATATAATTACAGGGGGTTCAAGGACTCCCTGAAGCCCCTTCAGGGTCACCAGGTTAATCATTGGTGATTTGGAGATGTGTGACATTGTTTATGTCTTGCAAATTATTCCGGCTCTCTCCCATGATTTAAACTTAAAAGGAATTTTTCCATCAACTTTTGATAGTTAAGAGAAAAGTTCTCTAGGAAAGGCACCATGGGTAGATTTTATTGTTGTGAAGGATAATATCTGTTTCTGTGAACACACTCCAAAGTCTACTCTGGACAGCTTTTTCAACCCAGTTCACCCCCATAATCCTAACTGTGGTTTTCAAAAACTAATGCATGTATTATATTTTCATAGAGAACATTCCTTAATAAAGTCACCATGTTATCCCACAATAATATGTAGTTGATTTTGTAGTTTACCTATGTAACCTTATGCAGTTAAAGAAAAATAGGAAGAATCACCAAAAATTGTGTCCCAAGGAACAATGTTACCAACGTTTTTTTCTTTTATTTTCTATGTGGTATGGCAAAAATAGCCTTTAGTTAAACATGGACATTAACACAATAGGAAGTTAATATCTGCTTAGCTATTTGAAAACCATTCAGTGCTTCAGCAATGACTACACAGTATTTTGAATAAGAGGAAGTGGAAGAAGGGAAAGCATTCTTAAGAATGAAAACTTCCATACCGGTGTCTAGATATGAGATTCTTTCCTGTTGACTCCCCCCTGCTCCCTGAGCTTTGCTACCACGTTTGTAATAACCATTTCCCAGTATCTGCACTTAACACACAACATAAAGCATATTCCTCGAACAGATTTTTCTTATAGCTCACAGTTTTCTTTGAGTGCCTTGTGCAGCTGCACCAATCAGAAATAATGGAAAAATGAGATGAGGTGACAAGGGATGGCAGTTTGTTGTGGTCATCATAGTTTGCTCTCCTGACACTCAGGTGTCTGGGACAGTTTTAGACCACTAATCCCATTGATAGCCACCAGCACAAGGTGAGGAATGCAAGGGGGACCATTTAAACGAGATATAACAATAAATATAAGGAAATATCTGAGTTCACCCACCAGTTCTAGACGTTTTCTGGGAGACTCACTGTAATAACGACACCCGGAACATCAGTAACTAGCTTGTCAGGCTAAGCAGGTGTGTTTTCTTTCTAGAACCACTGGTCTGAGTGTGAAATGGATTTATTGATGCGTCAGTTGTACAGGTGTCATTTTAGCCAATCCTTCAAACAACTGTAGACGCTTGCTCCCATTTAATAAGTGAAAAAAACAATGGCTCAAACCGGTTATTTTATTGGCTCAGGGTTACTTACTTATTAGGCAATGACCCTGAAATTTGAGGCAAAGGTAATTTGCTTCTAAAGGTACCTTGCCAAACTCCTCCTCCTGAAGAATTTTAACTGATACATCCTACCCAGCCCTGTTTCTAGGACATACGTGACGCTTCAGTGAGAGGGAAATTTAATTGGCACTGTTAGCAACCTCTCTGGAGTTGTGAACAAAATACAAAGAAAACAATTTGGAAGGTCCATAGTTCTGCACGTAAGTGCCTTTGCCACGAACACCAGCAGCTCTTTAACCCTAGCCGGCAGGAATGATCAAGTGCATCTCTTTCACTGAGAACATCCTTACTGTCTTCCAGTAGAAGAGGAACACATGTTTGTTAGAAGATGAGCTAAGTTGATCTGTTCTTTAGTAAACCAGGGAAGTTGGATTGATTTACCAAAACATGGAGGCGTGGCCTTGTCAACATGGCCCCAGGAGACTGGGAGTGACCTTGTGTCCTCTGTGGATGTGCCTTGGGTCAGGGGATGTGGGACCAATGGGAAGCAGCTTCATTTGATCTTTGGGACTTTCATGCAACTGTAAAGTTAAAATCTTCAACAGCAGAAACCTTTTTCCAGCATAACATAGAGACTGAGAGGTTGGTATTAAGTCTGGTAGAAAATAAAACTTGAACTTGAAAATAAGCATGTATTTATTGTTAACTCCCCGGGTTCGCTTTCTCTAGCAATCACCTTCATTCCTTCAAAAAGGCTTTGTTAAGCAACTACGTATGCCAAGCACTACGCTGAACAGTTTACTGTTGATTATTGTATTTTACTCTCTCAATGACCCTTTAAAAACCATCGTCTCGATAATCAGAGTAGAGTGTTGTGGTTTTTGTTACAATGATAGTGATTTCTTTCTGTCAAGACAGGATTTAAAATATTACACTCATGACTTTTGCTATCCTTCCTTGTAAGAAAAAGATAAATGTTCTTTATGAGGAACTCAGTTTAATAATACCGGAGGAGCAGAATTCTGTTTTTTAAACTGCTAACCTTGATTGAAGGAATTTAGATCCTAAAGGCCCTCACTCTAAGACAGTTCAATGCAGAAGCAGATCCAAAGGATATCCATGCATCTTATATCTGAAATCTAAATTTAAACTTAAGTTTACACCAATCAGAACTCAGAGCTAGTATCAGTGTTGATCATAGAAAGAGATATGTTTCTAATTAGCTAACTTTAAAGCCCTATCTTAATCACTTAGAGCATTCTTGTGCACATCTGTGCTGCAGGAGTGACTGGATTACCTCCATGGTGTATGTGTGTCTGGGAGTGCGTGTGTGTTTAAAGCAATGCTATAACTCTATCCAAATGCGATTCAGCACTGCTTTAAAGTTTAGAGGCAAATGTGTGCTTCGTAATGTAGTTTCAAAACTGAAACCCCCTTCTACCTTATAGGTTCTTCTCTTGTAAATTGGCCTTATTTGTGGAGAGCAGCCACTTCACATACTGTGACACATACGTCCCAGAACTTCTTCCCTCTTACTTTCATGGACCCTAAATGAGCACCAGAGCCAGGGCCTCTCATGTGGTTATGCTTCATCTGACAATGACATCAGTATCTTTCCATTTGCCTCATTTTTATAAAATTGTGCCCAGAATGAATGGTGATGCCAGTAAAAGAAACTGAGTCCTAGGCATAATTTTTTTGTTAGAGTAGACGGAGTGATATGATAAACAAGTACAACCTGACGTGACAATGTGGCATAAAGCCGTGATGCAAAATGTTTCAGTCTATTCTTGTGACTATCCTTTAAAGCTTTTATGCCTTTCACATGTCTTGTGTGTATGTATACTGATCGGTGGAAACATAATTCGTGCTCAGATATTTATTTCTATCAGTGAATGACCAGATGGTTCTTGCCTGTGTTGGAAGAAAACCGTTTTGCCTATTCAGTAACTTTCAGGGACTTTACACATAACAAACGAACCAGGATGAGCCACTGTAGCCCAAGTGAGAAACATGCCTTTCTCTACTTTGTATAGTTGGCAGAGATTCACAAATTCCTTTATTCTTATTTTTTAATTGAAATAGTTTGTGTATTTTTCCTACCAAAGTAACACATGCTCAATGTGGAAACTTATGGCAATGCAGGCCAAAAAAAAGAGGAAGAATGTGTGTAAGTTAATTTTTACTATCCATAACTTGCCACTTAGGGATTTGATGATGGTGATGAGGATATGAAGCTGGCATTTATTTGAATATATACTCTTTGTCGGACACAGTGCTAAGTGCTTTACATCAATTAGATTATTTAATCCTTCCCAGAACTCTCTTATGTAGTAATGGTATTAATCCCCCTTCATAGATGAGGAAACTGAAGCCCAGAGATGTTAAGTGAATCACCCAAAGTCACACAGCTAATAATAGCAGCTGTGTGACTTTGGGTCATATAATAACAGTGCTAATTAAACCTGGGATTGCCTGGCAGCCAGCCCACTGATTTCTAACAGTTAACTGATTAATTCTTCATCTGTTGTATGTTTCAGATATCCCTTTCACTTGCTTTTCAGTTGAATTTATGAATATTTCAATATATTATTTTATTTTTTCACAGACAAATCTAGTCCTTACTTTTGTGGTTTCTGCCTTTAGTGCCATGTTTAAAAAGGCCTTTTCTTACCACCTCACACAGGTCAGAGTGGCCATCATTAAAAAGTCTACAAGTAACAAATGCTGGAGAGGGTGTGGAGGAAAAGGAACCCTCTTACACTGCTGGTGGAAATGTAAATTGGTGCAGCCTCTGTGGAAAACAGCATGGAGTTTCCCTGAGAAACTAAAAATAGAGTTGCTATATTATCCAGCAATCCCAGTCCTGGGCATGTATCTGCGGAAAACTCCAATTTGAAAAGACACATGCACCCCAATGTTCATAGCAGCACTACTTGCAATAGCCAAGACATGGAAGCAACCTAAATATCCATTGGCATATGAATGGATAAAGAAAATATGGTATATGTACACAATGGAATACTTCTCAGCCATAAAAAAGAATGAAATAATGCTATTTGCAGCCACATGGATGGACATGGAGATTTTCATACTAAGTGAAGTCAGATAGAGAAAGACAAATACCATATGATATCACTAATACGTGAGATCTAAAATATGACACAAATGAACTTATTTGCAAAACAGAAACAGACTCACAGACACAGAAAACAAACTTGTGGTTACCAGAGGGGAAAAGAGATGGAGGAGGAATAAATTAAGAGTTTGGGATTAGCAGAGACAAACTACTACATACAAAATAAAATAAACAACAAAATCCTACTGAAGAGCACAGGGAACTACATACACTATCTTGTAATAAACCATAATGGAAAAGAATTTTTTTTAAAAAGGCCTTTCTATTCCTTATAGATTATAATGGGAGGGAGGAAAAAAGAAATGCTAACAGTACCAGAAGAAAATAATCACAAGCCAGAAAGCCAGGGTATCTGCTGAAGTTGTCACCAGCAAGAAGAAAAAGTGAGTGTGTTTGAAGACAGTGGCAGACGAGGGATAAAGCTCTTCCCTCATTATAGCCACTGAGTGCAATAAACCAGTTAAAGACACTTCCTTTCATGCCTCCTGCCTCCCCTTTAAGCTCCTGATGCAGGGTCTGGACAAGGAGGAGGGACTGAAGGAAGAGAGGAAGGCTTATTCCATAGCTGGTGCTGTCTGAGGGTCTCTTTTGAGTGGCAGATGCCTTCTGTTGGGCAGTAGCCAAATACCAGCACTTGTGTGTGGCACATGCATATGTTCTTCTGAGACACTCCTGTGGAGACCTCACACACGTATTCCCTGTCATGGATGAAACCCTCCTTGGGCGATCTCTAATCACTTCCTTCTCTCAGCTTCTACCACAGGAGTGTGTCCCTTGCCCTGAAGGCAGCCTACCTGAGCAGAGTCCTTTCAATATGGCACATGAGTCCCCTCCACTGGGACCACAGGGATCCTTTCCCTTCCAAATTGTAAGAATGGAGGCTGCTTCCATTTCTACCCTTTCTTCTTGCTCTGCCATGTAGACAACCTCAGACATTCTCCTACCTTCAAAATCTTGAAGTCAGGGCTCTCATCAGGATCTGTTCCGTATTTTAGAGGAGCATGCAGTAAGTTCTCCCAAGAACACTTCTGAGCAGGAGGAGGCAGACTTTTGCGTTCCAGCAGCTTGGCAGCCATCCATTTGGGGAAAGAGATGCCAGCCTCCCCTTCTGGTAAACATCCCATGTCTCTCTCTATGAGAGGAGCACACCTACTCCTGTGAATCTCCTCCTCTTACTCAGGCTGTTAAAGAGTGATAGAGAAGAGTCACGGGGCCAGTATTTCAACTTTTAGCAAATCCTGCAGAGATGTGGCAGGCATCTCTGTTTAGCCCTTGTAGGTATCAATCCTCGGTGTTAGGGCCTCGGCTGAAATGCTGAGATGGTAGGAAAAGTCCCATTCTACATCCTACAGCGTAGAGAGATTTTGTGTGGTGGAGGTATCATTCTATTTTTTTTTTTTTAGTGGATCGTCAGTTATCACAGGTATTTTGTGATGAGTGTACTACTTTTTTAATAGTGACCCAAGCCATCAATAAATTAATACTCATTTCTTCTAGAGGTATAATCCTACTACAATAAAATGAAATATACATATATATGTGTATGTATATATATATATCTCAAAGGAGTGTTCTGTATTGCAACGCTACTTCTATGGCACAGTGTGTAGTCCTTAGAAGCGGTATTTTGTTGATCTTGGTGACAACAAATTCAGTGTATCTAATAAAACTGCATGGCAGGTCCTCATTCTCTTTTCTGTTGATGTGACAGCCCCTCTCTAATGAAACCTTATTTTGTACACTGTTTGCGTTGTCGATAAGGAATGAGGAGCTGAGTTTGCTTCAGCAGTAGCTGAGCTGTTTATACTTTTTATATTCTTCTATTAAGAAATAATTACCCTTCAATCAACCTTACCTCTTTCTACTTCATATATGCAAACTACCCACATAAAACATACCCAAACTCCCAAACTATACATCAGCATACAGACACAGTCAGGACCCAGAAAAGCATAGACTAGTGTGTGCATAACCCTTCTCACCTCCTTGTACCACTCAGCTGGTGCAGAATGAGCATCTCCTGTGAGCCATAAACCTGCAAGGCAGTAGAGCTGATTTTGCTCACTTATTTATTACAGGAAAGCAAAGAGTAATGTTTGTTTTAACTCCAGATCTATAAAACTGGAATATTACTTCTGGCTTAACAAAGATAATATGGTAGTAAGACTTTGGTACCTCATTGGTTTGTTGTCTGTGGTTCTCTGTCGGAATACATCTACACATGGATTGGTTTTAAATGGTCCTCAGCAGTTTGCTGTAGGGCCATCTGGCCATTCGCTATCAGTACTTCCAAACTAATATGCAGTTCTAGAATAATCTGGTTTTTGACACCCCTTAGAACTCAGTCAGGCCCTGGCATACATTACTAAAGTGTTAAATATGTATGAATCAGGGCATGTACTGACAATTCAGGTGATTTATGCAGTACTTTAAAATAGCCCATGCCAATAAGATGCACTCTCAATACAGCAAAATTATAGAATACTTACATTTTAAGATTGTAAGAATTTTTTTGTTCTATGTGAGAACTTCACTAAATAGTCACTTTTTCTAGGACATTTACTGTATAGTTAAAGGTATGTCATTTCCATTTATATCCAATTTAGTATTTAAGGAGGTATTTGTACATCTCTGTGGTTATGGTTCATAATAACGTTAGTACAAACCATGAATGGACATGAGTCTTTACTGAAAATATTTGCCCACTGTTCAAAGAAAGGATATTTCAAGGTGGAAAGTAAAAACCTCTTCTGCAAATAATGCTAAACCTCAAAATAATGTTTAGCATGTCCTAGAAGATGACCGTGGACTGTTGTGATCTTTAAACAACCAACGTACTATTTCTTTAAAAAGCTTAGAAGAGGGAAATCCAGCCATATGTTAAAATGTCTGATTTTTCTTCTAATTCTTTTTCCTGCAACAGCAGAAATTTGAGTTTAAGTGATTGTTCTATAAATACCTGTTAATTCCTAAGTAAATATATTAGGATTTAGAAAAAATGATGAGTTTTTTAAGGAAGAATAAAACTTGAGTACAAACCCTTCTCCATTGCCTCACTTTGGTGAATCTGTAGCTCTTCCCAGGAGTAGTGATCATTACCAAAATGTGAATCAATTACCACTCCCCCCCCCTCCTTCAAACCTTCTTCTCTTCGGATGTTTCTTATCGAATATCTATTCTAGTTTGGCAAGTCAGAAACTGGCTTTAACAACTTACTGTAGGATTGGACCCTTATTAGGTTCAGATACTAGAACTTATGGATAGAGAAGATAAAGTAGGTTTTTAAAACAATTAATAGCATAAAAAATAAATTGAAAGCATGAGAAATAAAAGATGCTATAAAAACTTTAGTGCATATTTTTAGAAGAACTAAATATAATTTTTACATATTCTTTAAAATTAACCAGTGAATGTGTTAAGTATTAGACATGTGTGAAGAGAGAATTAGTGAACTAGAAGCTAGATCTTAAGAGATAGAAAGATAAGAATTCAACATATGCTGAATAGGAGTTTCAGAAGGAAAATATGAGAAAATATAGAAGCAATATTCAAAGAGGTTTTGGTTTGGTAAGAAATTTCTAGAGATTACTAAAGTCATGAATTCTCAAGGTAGTACATATATTTAGTTTTAGTAAGTCAGAGAGTACAAAAAAGAACTGCAGTACAAAGCAAAGTTCCTTTCCTCAGTTCCTCTCACCTCAACCCTGCCCCTACCCCCAGGCTACCACTTAGCAAAACTTTTGTTTCTTATTTTGCTATTTCTTGATTTTTTAAAATTTTATTTATTTATTTATTTATTATTGTTTTGTTTTGTTTTTGGCAGAGAGGAGGTAATTAGGTTTTATTTATTTTTCAGAGAAGGTATTGGGGATTGAATTCCAGACCTTGTGCATGCTAAGCATGTGCTCTCCACTTGAGCTATACCCTCCACAATTCTTGATTTTTTAAAAAATATGAACTATTATCTATTGACTTCCTTCCAGGAGAAATAATTTTGTTAGCTCTCTTACAGTATGAATATGTACCTGCACCTCACCCTGTCCTTCCCATATAGCTGTAGCTCAACTTTTGGTGAATTAATACTCTATGTTTATAGCATTATTGCGGTGTAAAATTGTTCCCTGCTGAGCATCACTGTTTTCTGTGATTGGTTTCCTTCCCTGAACAACTTTTCACTCTTTTCCTGGAGCTAAATATTGCTTTGTCTTTATTTGCTTGGTCTCTGTGTCAGTATCACAAACCCATTTCCAGCTCTGTCACAGTCACTAACTCATCTTTTTAATATGATCAGCCACACTAAGAAATTTATCATTTCATTTTTTTTTTTTCTTAGACACCTTCACCCTGTCTCTCCATTTATATTTGAGATGAGACCCTGAAAGATGATTAGAATTTCACAGACTGGGCTTGTTGACCGGTGACCTTTCTCATAGGATGAACAAGCAGGGGTTTTGTTGTTTTGTTGTGACCTGCCTCACATTGAAATAATTCATCAGCATCACATGATCAGTCCAGTTAGTTTCCTGACAAAGGTTCCTATAATCTCCTGGAAGGGGAATCTCCAGCTATTTGGGAGCCAAACTGGGGAAGGGCACTGCAAAGACATCACCAATAAATGTACACTTTCACTTAATATCCCTTACCCTTGCCTTTAGCCCTGCCTGGTCTCTGTGGTCCAGGTCCTCCAGTGAGGAAGCCTTTCTGCTGCTGAGTGGGAGGTGGGGAGAGAAGGGAGGTAGTTGCTTGGCTGCATGGACTTGGGGAGATTGTCAGAGGGCTTGAGTTCCCTTTATGTAGAACTGCCCCTAGTTCTGTTTTCACTTCTGCTCTGCAACTGCACCTCCAGGGACACCTGCTGTGTCTCATTCCTGAGCCCTCTGGAGTTTCTCTGGAGCAAATGAGCTGCTGCTTGTTGGCTAACAGCACATGCACAAGTGAAATCACCTGCACTTCCAGAAGCATTCTGCCTCCTCCTCTCCACTCCAACAACACTCATCCATCTGATTTCCATCTTCTGAAATCTAGTTGACATTTCTCTTCTGTTGTCATCTTTCTCAATTATTCTCTTTGTCCTTGAGGGTCTATGCCTTTTTAAAAATTCCCATTCCATTATTATAGTGGAAATTCACAAGGCAGGGGGGATTTAAAACTAGTGTTCACTCTGCCATGTTTTCCCCAATCTGTTCTTCACCCTGCAGCCAGCGTGTTTATTTGGACCCAATCTGACTGTAAACTTTTCAAATGGCTATAAACCACCTACTTACATTATGAGGGGCAGAAAGGCCTCCCCTTGGTTATTTCTCAGGCCTCATTTTTGTCTTCCCCCTCCCCTACCTTCACCCCTATCCACACCTACTCTGTCCTCTGACCATGCTTTGCTTTTTACCCCTGAACCATGTTTTCTCCCCAGGCCCTTTGCTCATGCTGTTCCTCTTAACACAGCCCACCTCTCACATTCACACTGGCTGCCTTGTAGTCATCATCAGGGTCTCAGCTGAAGGATCACCGTCTCTAGAGAGGCTTCCTTGGCACTAGCACTCCTCTCCAGGTCTGTGTTCCCCTGATCATAATACCTAGTTCTCCCCTGATTGGAGCACCTACCCCCACTGGGTGTCGCATGAAGGCATCTTGGCTGTTTGCCTCCAATTTTGGTTGAATGGTGAATGAATTTTTTTTTTCTCTGAACTTTTTCACTCAGTATTTTCACTGAGTATTTAAGTCTTTCTTTACCTCTAAGCCTTGGCTATAGTCTAGTAATAGCTGAGCAGTTTACCCATCTGTTATATTTTTACTCCCCTCTTTTCCAAACTTAGAAACACTAGAAAACTTGAAGTAAATGGAAGTGTTTGTACACTCACTTTGCACACCTAAAGGCTTTATTTCAAATGGAAATTTAACAAAAATTGTATCTTATGATATGAATTCAGAATAAAGGCAGTTTCTGTGGCTTAAAATTAGACAGCAATAGAATCAGAACTTGAAGTGAATCAATACTTAGTGCTGTAGCATTTAATGTGGTAGCGGAAAAAAAAAGAGGGTTGTGCTGGAAGTTGGATTTGCTGGTAATTTTGATTTATTCAGGTTGTGGGTAGGCAAATGAAAAAGGGAAAAAAAAAAAAAAGACTGGATTTTTTTGATGCCCATCTGTTCATGCTTCAGAGACCTGGAAACTGATGTTTTAAATTTCCTGGTTTTACTTTCCTGGTTTATGCAGCTTTAAGAAGGAAAAAGATGGAACCTCTCAGTTAGAAAAATGAAGGAATAAAAGGAAAGACAAGGAAAAGTGTAAAGTAGAGAAAAGCATGATAGGAAACAAATAATAAGAAGGGAGGAGCATATTTGTTTGATTTATAACATTGAGCCTTTTTGTAATTAATGTGCCTCTAGGCAGAGGACGAATCTTTGATTAGTATACAAATGAAAATAAGGTAACATATTAAAATGCCTGCCTTAAATGGATGGCTAAAGTGTAACTTGTGAGAGTTAACAAGAAAAATGCATCTTTAAAAAGACAGAGGTCTCTGATTTATAAAGTAGGCTTAACTATGAAAGAGCCAGTGGGACAGAGGCTAGAGTTTTTAGAATGTTGATTATCTCTTTAGTAACCATGAAAATAGAATGATGATGATCTCCAATATTATCAAAAATAAAAATAATAGTATTTACTGAGCTCTTATGATGTACCAAGCAATTATGGAAAACATAATTCTGTAAGACAGTGGTATTATTATCCCCATTGTACAGATGAGATAACTGATAATTAAAGAAAAGATTCCCCAAGTCAGCTAGTAAATGTCAGAGCCTTGAATTTAAAAGTAGACAATACACCTAGAGCCCTGCCTGACCCAGTGTGCCTTTTTGCCTCTTAATAATTATAAGATAATGAGTAGACTGGATTGTTTGATGTTTGATCCTCACACTTCTCTGAGAAGTCAAGCCGGCTGGTCTCATTCTTATTGAACATATGAGAAAGCCCAGGTTGAGAGAGATTAAGTGACTTTATTCACCAAACACATTTTTAAGAAAAAAAATTTTTAATGTATTCCTTTAAATTTATTTTTAGTAAAAAATATTACTTCTTTTTAATTTATTTTTAGTTAAAAAGAAGTAATATTTTTGCTCCACAAGAAATTTCACATTTTCTCCTTTTCATCCCCCCAATGTTCTTATCAGTTTTGATGGTCAGCTCTCTCTTCTTTTACAATATACTCTTGTTGTCACTGTCTGTCAACATAGGTATGGTATCTTCTACTCCATCATTTTCCTGATACCTTGATATTAACTCTTTCCCCTTTTTTCTCCATAACAGTATTCAGTTACATTAGTCATCGCAGCCTGCCATAACAAAATACCATATACTGTGTGGTTTAAACAACAGAAGTTAATTTTACAGTTCTGGAGGCTGGAAGTCTGAGATCAGGGTGCTAGTATAGTCAGTTCTAAGGAGAGCTCTCTTTCTGACTTGCAGGTGGCTGCCTTCTGGCTGCGTCCTCACATGTGGTGGTAGGAGGGAGGGAGGGAGGCAAGGGGAGAGAGAAAGAGAGAAAGAGGTCTCTTCCTCTTCTTATAGGGCCACAGTCCTGTTGGATTAGGGCCCAATCCTTCTGACCTAACTTAACCTTAGTTGCCTCCCAAAGACCCTATCTCTGGACATAGTCACATTAGGGGTCAGGATTTCAACATGTGAAATTTGAGGAAATAATTCAGTTCACAGCACCCATAAAATGATGCCATGCTCTAAAAGAGAATCTTCAGTTGGAAACACTGCCCTAGGGAAATTCTTATTTTTGTTCAGAAAGAAGAAAGTGAGCCTTTCTTCAATACCAGCACATTTTACTATTCTGCTCTCAATCTCCAAAGAATGGCTTCCAGGGATGGCGGTGGGGGGACTCTCATGGAATAGAACACATGATTAGAGATCATTTTTAGAATTTCCTTTAATTTCCTTTTTTTTTTGAAGTGTATTTGGTTTACAATGTGTTAATCTGATGTACAGATAGTGATTCAGTTATACATATGTGTGTGTGTGTGTGTGTGTGTGTGTGTGTGTGTGTGTGTGTGTGTGTCCTTCAATACTTTATTGATAGTATAGGAGATACGGGATTTCCAGAGTAGTGAGAACATTTACTTGCTAACAAGGTAAGTCCATACTAAGCAGCTTACTGAGTCTCTGTATGTGTGAAACAGCTACTTCCTCTTGCTTGAAAGAGGTTACTTTAGATTATGTTTCAGTGCTTTTTCATTTTTGTATACTATCATTTAAATGAAGTAAGGTGAATAAAGAGAAACTTTTAAAACTTCACTTCCGTTATTTTTTTTTATGATGACTCACTCTTTTACTTATTTTTTTGTTTGTATATTTTTTAACATTTTTTATTGATTTATAATCATTTTACAATGTTGTGTCAAATTCCAGTGTTCAGCACAATTTTTCAGTTATACGAACTAAACGAAATGAACATATATATATATTCATTGTCACATTTTTTACTCTGTGAGCTACCATAAGATCTTGTATGTATTTCCCTGTGCTATACAGTGTAATCTTGTTTATCTATTCTACAATTTTGAAATCCCAGTCTATCCCTTCCCACCCTCCACCCCCCTGGTAACCACAAGTCTGTATTCTCTCTCTGTGAGTCTATTTCTGTCCTGTATTTATGCTTTGTTTTTGTTTGTTTGTTTGTTTGTTTTTGTTTTTTAGATTACACATATGAGCGATCTCATATGGTACTTTTCTTTCTCTTTCTGGCTTACTTCACTTAGAATGACATTCTCCAGGAGCATCCATGTTGCTGCAAATGGCATTATGTTGTCGGTTTTTATGGCTGAGTAGTATTCCATTGTATAAATATACCACATCTTCTTTATCCAGTCACCTGTTGATGGACATTTAGGCTGTTTCCATGTTTTGGCTATTGTAAATAGTGCTGCTATGAACATTGGGGTGCAGGTGTCAACCTGAAGTAGATTTCCTTCTGGATACAAGCCCAGGAGTGGGATTCCTGGGTCATATGGTAAGTCTATTCCTAGTCTTTTGAGGAATCTCCACACTGTTTTCCATAGTGGCTGCACCAAACTGCATTCCCACCAGCAGTGTAGGAGGGTTCCCCTTTCTCCACAGCCTCTCCAGCATTTGTCATTTGTGGATTTTTGAATGACGGCCATTCTGACTGGTGTGAGGTGATACCTCATTGTAGTTTTGATTTGCATTTCTCTGATAATTAGTGATATTGAGCATTTTTTCATGTGCTCTTTGATCACTTGTATGTCTTCCTTGGAGAATTGCTTGTTTAGGTCTTCTGCCCATTTTTGGATTGGGTTGTTTATTTTTTTCTTATTGAGTCATATGAGCTGCTTATATATTCTGGAGATCAAGCCTTTGTCGGTTTCACTTGCAAAAATTTTCTCCCATTCCATAGGTTTTCTTCTTGTTTTACTTCTGGTTCCCTTTGCTGTGCAGAAGCTTGTAAGTTTCATTAGGTCCCATTTGTTTATTCTTGCTTTTATTTCTTCTAGGAGAAAATTTTTGAAATGTATGTCAGATAATGTTTTGCCTATGTTTTCCTCTAGGAGGTTTATTGTATCTTGTCTTATGTTTAAGTCTTTAATCCATTTTGAGTTGATTTTTGTATATGGTGTAAGGGAATGTTCTAGCTTCATTGTTTTACATGCTGCTGTCCAGTTTTCCCAACACCATTTGCTGAAGAGACTGTCTTTATTCCATTGTATATTCTTGCCTCCTTTGTCGAAGATGAGTTGAGCAAAAGTTTGTGGGTTCATTTCTGGGCTCTCTATTCTGTTCCATTGATCTATATGTCTGTTTTGGTACCAATACCATGCTGTCTTGATGACTGTAGCTCTATAGTATTGTCTGAAGTCTGGGAGAGTTATTCCTCCAGCCTCTTTCTTTCTCTTCAGTAATGCTTTGGCAATTATAGGTCTTTGATGGTTCCATATGAATTTTATTATGATTTTTTCTAGTTCTGTGAAATATGTCCTGGGTAATTGGATAGGGATTGCATTAAATCTGTAGATTGCCTTGGGCAGTGTGACCATTTTAACAATATTGATTCTTCCAATCCAAGAGCATGGAATATCTTTCCATTTTTTAAAGTCTTCTTTAATTTCCTTCATCAATGGTTTATAGTTTTCTGTGTATAATTCTTTCACCTCCTTGGTTAGATTTATTCCCAGATATTTTATTACTTTGGGTGCTATTTTAAAGGGGATTGTTTCTTTACTTTCTTCTTCTGTTGATTTATCGTTAGTGTAAAGAAATGCAACTGATTTTTGAACGTTAATTTTGTAACCTGCTACCTTGCTGAATTCTTCAATCAGCTCTAGTAGCTTTTGTGTGGACCTTTTAGGGTTTTCTATATATAGTAACATGTCATCAGCATATAATGACACTTTTACCTCTTCTTTTCCAATTTGGATCCCTTTTATTTCTTTCTCTTGCCTGACTGCTGTGGCTAGGACTTCCAGGACTATGTTGAATAGGAGTGGTGATAGTGGGCATCCTTGTCTTGTCCCAGATTTTAGTGGGAAGCTTTTGAGTTTTTCACCATTGAGTACTATGCTGGCTGTAGGTCTGTCATATATAGCTTTTATTATGTTGAGATATGTTCCCTCTATACCCACTTTGGCGAGAGTTTTTATCATAAATGGGTGTTGAATTTTATCAAATGCTTTTTCTGCATCGATTGAGATGATCATGTGGTTTTTGTCCTTTCTCTTGTTGATGTGATGTATTACATTGATTGATTTGCGTATGTTGAACCACCCTTGTGTCCCTGGGATGAACCCCACTTGGTCATGATGTATAATCTTTTTTATGTGTTGTTGGATTCTATTTGCTAAAATTTTGGTGAAGATTTTGGCGTCTATGTTCATCAGTGATATTGGCCTATAATTCTCTTTTTTTGTAGTGTCTTTGCCTGGTTTTGGTATCAGGGTGATGGTGGCTTCATAGAATGAGTTTGGGAGTATTCCCTCCTTTTCAATCGTCTGGAAGAGTTTGAGAAGGACTGGTATGAGTTCTTCTTTTTGTATGTTTGGTAGAATTCCCCGGTGAAGCCATCCGGTCCTGGACTTTTATTTGTAGGGAGGTTTTTAATTGCTATTTCTATTTCCTTTCTAGTGATCGGATTGTTCAAGTGTTCAGATTCTTCTTGATTCAGTTTGGTGGACAGTATGTTTCCAGAAACTTGTCCATCTCCTCTAGGTTATCCAGTTTGGTTCCATATAGTTTTTCATAATATTCTCGTATGATATTCTGTATTTCTATTTTGTTTGTTGTAATTTCTCCATTTTCCTTTCTTATTTTGCTAATTTGTGCTCTCTCTTTTTTCTTCTTTGTGAGTTTGGCCAGAGGTTTGTCGATTTTATTTACTTTTTCAAAAAACCAGCTTTTGGTTTCGTTGATTTTTTCTATGGTCTTGTTAATCTCTATTGTATTTAATTCCTCTCTGATCTTTATTATTTCCCTCCTTCTGCTGCTTTTTGGGGCTTTTTGTTCTTCTTTTTCTAATTCATTCAGGTGGTGGGTTAAATTGTTTATTTGAGATTGTTCTTCTTTTTTGAGGAAGGCCTGTATCACTATAAACTTCCCTCTTAGCACTGCCTTTGCTGTGTCCCATAGGTTTTGAGTGGTTGTGCTTTCATTATCATTTGTCTCAAGGTATTTTTTAATTTCAGCTTTGATTTCCTCATTGATCCATTGTTTTCTCAATAACATATTGTTTAATCTCCATGCTTTCCTATTTTTCTCCTTTGTTTCTCTGTTATTGATTTCCAGTTTCATGGCATTGTGGTCAGTAAAGATGCTTGAGATAATTTCTATCTTCTTAAAATTGTTGAGGTTTCTTTTGTGCCCAAGTACATGATCGATCCTGGAAAATGTTCCATGTGCACTTGAAAAGAATGTATATCCTATTTTTTGGGGGTGTAATGCTCTGAAAATATCCACCAAATCTAGTTTTTCTATTGTAGTATTTAATTTCTCTGTTGCCTTGTTTATTTTCTGTCTGGAAGATCTGTCTAGTGATGTTAATGCAGTGTTAAAATCTCCAACTATGATTGTATTCTCATCAATATCCCCCTTTATCTCTGTTAGTAATTCTTGTATGTACTTAGGTGCTCCTATATTGGGTGCATATATATTAACGAGTGTAATATCCTCATCTTGTATCACTCCTTTAATCATTATAAAATGTCCTTCTTTATCTTTCTTTGTGGCCTTTGTTTTAAAATCTATTTTGTCTGAAATCAGTACTGCAACACCTGCTTTTTTGGCTTTTCCATTTGCATGGAATATCCTTTTCCATCCTTTCTCACTTCCGTTATTAATGAAACAAATGATGAGCAAATTAGTAAGTTTGAATTAAAAAGTTAGATTATTGAATCAGTAAACACAGTTTGGTTCAAAGATAATATGGAGAGTTTACAATTTCTGGGGCTAAGAGACCAAAATAAGTAAGTATAAAATGTCACTACATATGTACAAAAAGCTTTATAAATATAGACATAAACTCATGTTCATATAAAGAGCTTAAATATTTGTTGAATGAATATTTGTTAACTGATTCAACACAGTGACTCATTACTAACTAGGAAATCCAGTGTTACCCAAGATGGCCTTAGGAAAAACTCCGTAAGGGTGGATGTTATGTAAAGGTGCAAGGAAATGGGAAGTTTCCTTAGATTTACTCAGCTCCTCTACACATCATTACCAATACATGTTCTCTCCTTTAATCCTCTAAAGAAATTTACCAAAACAGGTATTATCCCATTTTATAGATTAGAAAATTGAAAATTCAGAGAAATTAAGTGATTTGAATAAATTCACAAATACAGGAAGTGCCAATGCAACCCTGTGTACCAGCACAGCCTGGGCTCCCCACTGTTCAACATGCCCATTGCCTGAGTGGAGTTAATCTTGAAGGTGCTTCACAGAGATGTCTCTCCGCCTGTCCTCCCAAAAGAATCTTTCTCATAGGATTCCTGTAGTACCTGAAATTATCCCATTTGTGATTAGTTCCCTTGAACTAGGTATGGTGCTTTTGAAAAGTGTAATGCATTGAACATGGAAGGTGATGAATACATTGTGGGAATTTAAGATTAGTTTCCAACAAGACCAACAGTGAAGAGCAGGGCATGATTCAAGGTAGATCCAAAGTGGCACTTAGTTCCAGGATAGACTGCAAGGGGATGCATGGTGATGGGAGGGGGGGACAGGGGACCTGGGCAGTTGGAAAGCAGTATAAGGATCTTCCAGAATCTCCAGTCAGTGAAGAGTGGTTAAAGAGAAGGTAGGAAAATAAAGGTTCACTCTTTGCAGTTTAGCCTACAGCTCTGCTAACTGTCGAATTACTATAGCAAACCTTGTATAAATTAGAGGGTTTTGTTGTTCTTAGCTCTTTTGGGGGATGAATGTGAATCATGAGATTTAAGTATACGTATGTTCACAAGGATGGCTCTGGGTTTGATAAACACATGTTGTGGTAACATGCAAGGTAGCTTTCTTATTCTCATACATTGATAAGGACCTAAGTTTTCGGTGTGGGAGGAGTATATTATAAAGGGATTTTATCAAATTGCAGAAGACAAGCATTTCATACTAGGAGGCAGTTAAATTAGCAGTGTATACAATCGAAAACACTTTGAAATTATCAGAGAATGAGGAATTGAGGCATAGTTATTTAAATTAAATAATACTAATTACCTAAACTGTATTGCCCAATGAGGCCGTATAAGTAAGTGGTATAAATAAGGTATATGGAAATGTTTAGATTTTTCAAAAATGATTCTTAGAAATGCTAGTGGGAAATGAATATAAAAGAAATAGACTCATGGGAACAGAACCTGTCTTTTCCTTATGACAGTCATCTATCCCAGCTGTTTAAAGGATAGATATCAGAAAATGATGGACCTTAAACAGAAGAGCAGATTTGGCAGCCTTCAGGAGAAGCCGCTGTTTTCACTAAGTGTGTCATCTCTGGGACCATCCATGGATAACGAGGCCAGTCTGATGACCACAAATCTGCTTTTGGTTTCAAGCATGGAGTTCTCAGGCTAAGAAGTTTGCTTGTTAATTTTAACTGAAACTAGTTTCTGTGGATCCTGTTTTTCTTATCTTGTCATAAAACAGATTCTTCATAGTCCAAGCAAGGTACACTTGCTCAGTATCCTCTCTTAGACTGCTGTCAGTGTTACACGTTGGCTCTGAAATTTTGCACCACAGAAGCTGAAATTTGGTTCTGGCACCAAACTTGATCACCTAAATAACATGGCCGAACCAGCCACGGTGGTGTTGGATGGCTGTTCCCCAAAAGCATGTGTGCTATGTGCATGTGGATTGTGATTGACTCATCTGTGATTCAGATTTGTTCAAGTAATGTTCTGCCAGGAGTTCTTATTGAAACAGCCTTCATAGACATGTGCCATCTATTTTATGAGTATTAGCCCTTAGCCACCTCCAGGAAAGAAAGGCAGTCATCCTACAACCAGCCACCCAAACGTAAGTTGGTCTTTCTGTTTAATGTTGTGATCTTCAAACATCTAGTTTAAATTGTAATAGACTTCCTTGTTTGTGATTCCTTTCTTTAGTGAAGATAGTATGGCAAAAAGTATAAGGGGTAGATGTGTACATGTGAGAATGCTAGATTAAGATCTTTACTTTTAAACTTTCTAAGTTTATATAAATCTGCTTACCATGTAAGTGATGTATTGGACACATGTGGGCAACATGATTTTTTAATTATGTTTGATACTTGCTTATGTGGCTAAATTCTAAAAATGTTAATTTTGCAATTAATTTCCAACACATTTTTTGGAAACAGTGAATAGTTTGAGTTATAAATCACCCAAGAACTTAGATCACTGAATTGCCTGGATGTGTCTTCCTGGTTGGTTTTGGAAACGTTATTTATCTTTGATTCCTATTTCTCTTCTCTTCAGTTCTCAATATGGTTTCTATCCAGGAATCCACAGAAATTGCTGTGATAAAATCGAATGATATTTTTTTCTGCTGTCATCCGTATTAGCCTTGAACCTTGTCTGTTTCTGTTACTTTTTTCACGGAGTCGAGTGAGATCTTCAGACTTGCTTTTTTCTATGGATGTGCGGCCTTGGTGTCTGGCCTTTGGGCTGGGTTTCATCATTTGGAGTGGGAATGCATTTTCCCACTTCTGCCATCCCTACTGTACAAAACACACCACCGCCCATCTGTCTCCCCATGATTTTTAGACTCAGGCTGTGCATATCCCAGGATCTCAAGTCGTGTTTCCCTCTACTTGTTGAATATTAATTCCTAAGGTGCCACTTTGTGTGCGTGCTTGGGGTTTAGGAGGATAGTCCTTGTTCCATTAAGTGCTAAGTTTGAGAAACAATAAATACAATATTTCTCTCGCATAATAGGTGCTAAATAAATATGTACTGAATGAAAAAAAGAATGAATATATTTACCGTACATGCTAGCATGTGCTTTGGGAAGTTCTGTAATGATGACAGATTGAACTTTGTTTAACCCAACATTTCTGAAACTTGTTCTCTCACAAAACCTTCTCTAGTGCAACACCTACATGTTTCCCTGGGACTAGTGCTGCACAAAACACACGCTGTGAAGCCTCAGCCTCAAGGATACAGGGGGGTGGCCACACTGCTCTCCCTGCCCTACACCTGAGCCACGAGGACACACGCTGAGCTTCCACAGTGCCCTCTCTCCTTGTCTGGCCCCCAGGCAGGCCAGTTGCCTTATTCCAGTTGCTCAGGCTCTCTTCTTTCTCCATCCGTTCATATTTGGAATCATTGTTGATCAACTATGCTCTCTGTCTTTAATCATTCACTAATTGAATCATTTTTTTTCACATGCTGTCTTCCAAATCTGTTTTGAGAAGCACAACTTAATAATCTCTGCCTTGGGGACTCTTATCGGTGGGTATTTATGAGATTCTACAGGTTGAACTTACCATCTTAAGTACTTTTTATCAAAATTTCTCAGAAAGACATTTGTGAGTAATGTATTCTGCAGGACATACATTTCAGCCACAACCTTCCCTTCAACAGCACATGAATCCATCTTAATGTCCTGCATTGACTTGGCTTGCTTTATCTTGTTGCCTTCTTCTTGACTACCTGTGTTGGTCAGCTAAACATACCCTAGCTTCTTATCTTCTGCAGACCTAGGCTAAGGTGCTAGAGCATTTCCTTTGCTTACCGTCAGTCTTAACATCAGTTTAAGCTCCTCTTAAATCTTGTCTTTTTGGACTGATCTGAATAAGGCATTTGGCCATCCGTGCAGGTCCAGCTTTAGGTTTGTGTTTGGAGGTGGGTGTTTGGGGAAGCAATCACAAGTAGGTCTGGAAAGAGCTTATTCCAGCTGTGTCTTTAAACATCACTCAACATAGTACTGGGGTTTTGTGGCAGTGCCTCTGGACCCACATTGCGGGACTGAGGTTGGGAGGAAGGAGAGGTGTTTGAAAGGAGAGATGGAGGGGGCGCGTGGTTCTACTTTTGTTTCAAAGATTGACTATTGGTTGAAAAAAGTTAGGGGGTGGGGTCCCATTGCTAATAGCAGATTGGAAATGATTACAGTAATCAGAATCTTTCTAAAAGTAAAAATAGGTTTTAATAGGGCTTCTGAGAGATTCTGAAACAGGAAGGACGTTCTGTGAGGAAGGTGGGCAGTAGCGTTTCTTAAGGAAAAATCAGGGGGATGATTACATGGCAAACCTGGCATCTGCTCTAAAAGGCAGCGCACTGGCTTCCTTCTTTCTTTTCTGTTTTACTCCTTACCTCAGTACCTTTTCTCTTCTCATTAGCACCTCCACCAGAGTTGGAGCTGGGGAGGAGAAAGGAAATGTTCAGGCGTGTACCTATTTGCACAGTTACTTCATTGAATTAACGCCAGGACAGTGCAAACATTCTGTCCAGTTCTATAGAAAAGCCAGTACCACCCCATCGCTAAGGTATTGTTTGCTTTTTTAGCATAGAACTGTTTATTGCCAAGCTTCTCTTAGCTGTACATTACAAATAGCGTCTGATTAAGAATGTTCTGGATGGGTTAATTAGTGTGGTGACTATTATTAAGCAAACTGCTTGTTAGTATTATGCCTATTTGATCTTGGTATTGATGTGAAGTAATTGACCATAGAGCTACATTTAGAAAAGCTGGAATAAAGTTTTTTGATTTCTATTATGGCAATAAATTGTTTATATTAAACATGTCTATGAAAATGTGAGTGTCATGGCACAGAGAATCAGAATAGACTGTGTGGGATGGTCGATGAGGATTGTTTTGTTTTGCTTTGCTTTGTTTTTTAGAAATATTAATACATTTGTCCAGCTTGCTTCAAGACCAGCTCTGCTGGTACAAAGTAGTAAAAAAATTATTTCTACTTACTGCTGCGGAGTATATGAAAACTAAAGTAATTTTAGCTCCCCTCACCTAAAGGATGTATTTTCTTTTAGATTGAACTAATTGCCTAAATACTTCTTTGGGTAATAATCACTATATATGTTGATTATTAAAGAAAAATATGATAAGATATTATAAACAAGGAAAGCATAGTATGGAACCACCTTCATTCAAGTACTAGATTATTATCTATGTTGTTTATAGGTATTTAGTCCTGTTCTGTTATTTAGTTTCTCCAGCTATAGCATTTCCATAGGGAATTTATTCCATGAGCTAATAAATTACACCGTCAGGGAGTTTTTCTTGAAATTCAGCTTAAATTTTCCCATTCTTAACTTCATCTCATTACTCCTAGTTATACCTCCTTGTACCCAGCTAAATAATTATTCTCTTTTCTTGGAGACTCCTATTATTCTCCCCTCTAGTTGTCACTTAACCAGGCTATTCATATTTAGCTCCTTTAATCTGTCCTCATAAATCAATTCTTCCATTGCCTTAATCATTATTATTGCTCTTCTAAGAACTCTCTAATTTTCAAACATATACAGTTATCAGGTGCCTCAGATGAAATCAGCATTTGTACAGGATTACAAATGCTCCCTCAGACTTGGTCTCTCCTTCTCTGTACATCACAGTCCATAACCAATGGCATCAGTTTGCTGGTCCATCGGCATTCGTCCTGTCAAACTCCAGGCAACCTAAATAGTCTTTTCCATGTGCCCTACTGCATTCAGGTTTATTTGTATTTTTTCAATTTCATAATATTAGCCAGCTGAGTGTGGGGGTACTGTCCATACTGATAATTCTGCATCGTTCCAAGTCCTTATTCACCACCACCTATCAAGTCAGTCAGCTGCAGCCTGGGTTACCATGGGATTCTGCTCATCTTGGGAACATTCAGGAAAGTGTTGAACAAAAGCAGGTCTAGCACCTTGCCACAGCTAAATTCCTCATCAGTTACCAATTCCCATTGTTTACAACCCTTTAGCCAATCTCCTGTCTCTTTTAATTTACAATTTTGCTCACATGCTGGCCAATATAAATGGGTTTTATGAGCAAGATGGCTCATAATACTGTTTTCTAAAATGAAGATATGTTGTTTCAATGCCCATTGATGTGTGTGTGTGTGAGAGAGAGAGAGAGGGAATCATTTGTGCACTAAGTTTAATTCTATTAAAATCCTTTTTAAGCTTGCTGGGCATTCTTTACCTGACACAAACAGGTTACTTTGCTTGCTTTGTTGTTTTCTGCATGTGTACAGATGTACCTTCTCTAACCATTTGTTCCATTTGTTTAGGAGAAGTTGAAGATATTGTCATAGTCAAATTTTTTGTTGTGTTCAAGGGGAACTTTATTTAAATTGATTTTTAGTTCCTTAGAATGTCATCGGTATTTGAATTTATTTCAGGAAGAAAACTGGTTATTTCCCTTAATAAGTGAGACTTGTGAGATCTAAAACTATAATCTGTGCATGCCCAAGTTTCTGATCATTTTAAGTCAGGAATTAATTGATTATTTTATGAGGGCATACCGAGGGGGTTTGCACCATGCTTTTAGTTTTATCTGTCTATCTGCAATGTCTGCTTCACCTGCTTGAGACAGGGCAGGGGGCGGGGCTTACGCATTCAGGTGATTTTTCTCAAAATGCCTTATGAAACCAGCACAGAAGCCCCGCATCAAGTTTTTGCTCCTGGAATGTAGGGGGCAAACTGTCGCCAGGCTTTCTTTCCAGTCTGCGGTGGAACCCCCGCCATTCCTCCACGTGGCTCAGCAGCCCCTGCCTTCATACTGGCGGAAGCAGCCCTGCTGCCCCTCCTCAGTGACTGTCTCCCCCTGCGCTCCCTTCCCGAGCTCCCTCTCCACCTCGCCTCGCCTCGCCTCGCCTCGCTTCCAGCAGATGGCCTCGTCCAGCGCTTCGGGGTCACCCTAGATTCCACACCTGTTCTCCTCAGCTCTGTTTTTCTCTTCTTCCTCGTTGAAGCTCCATTTAGTCTCTTGTCTGAGGCCCTACTCCCTCCCCCCACCCCCACCCCAGAAGGAATCCTGCCGTTATCACCTTATGGGGTTTTCCTGCTTCCACCTCATAAGACTTTCCTGTTTCTTCAGGATCCTGCTCCCTTCCCTAGCAGTCATCCCCAAGTGAACAGTCCTGTGAATCCCCGCGTGGCCACGCGTCCCATTGGAGAAGACTTGACCCAGCCTCCTCGCTCTCCCTCCCCCTCCCCGCTCCCTCCCCATCCCCCGGTCCCCACCCTCCCTACCCCCCCCCACCCCTACACCCCCACCCCCACCCCCCACCCCCATCCCAGGGGCGCGCACTCCCTGCCCCGCCGCCGCCAAAGCCAAAGCTCCATGTTGCTTTGGTCACTGGAGCACCTCTGCAGTCTTTTCACACCCTTTTTTACAGTTTCAAGAGCTCTCGGTTATGTTTCTGCACATTCTTTAGGCGCTCTTAATTCACCTCACTAGGGTGATGTTACTCTCAGATTTTCTTTCAGCTCTTCCAGATGTCCCTCCTTGCTCTGCTCGCATGGTTCTCCTTCCATGCCTACCTCTTAAGTGCACTTCGTGTCCATTTCCTCACTTACTGCACAGTCCAGGGAAGGGCCCAAGTCTCTGGATGGGTGGCAAGGACTCTGAGAATGCCCTTGTTGTCTGGCCCCAGACTGTCTATCTAGGCCCCGGATCCCAGGACCTGGCCCCAGACTCTTTGGGTTGCCTGTTATTCCCTGAAGAGTTTATGTGGTTTCACCCCCTTTTCTTTGGATCACACTGTCCCCTCAGTCCAGAACTTCCCCCTCTCTGGCTTTCAAAGCATCAACTAAAACATTATTTACGCCTTTACTCATCCCCAAGTCAGAATCACTCTCTAGTTCTCAGCTTTGGAAGCTAGAATGTCTGTACCTGATGTACTGTGTTCCATCCACCACGGGGTAGTTGCTTGGTCTCCTGTCTGTCTCCCACTCTGTGTTTTCTAAGCACTACTGGTTTGCTCCCCAGGACATGGTGAACGCCTCGATTTCATTTTATGTAGATACTTCTATCAGTAAGGAACAGATACTGAACTCTGTATGACAAAGCATTATGGGAAGAAAGGGGTGAGATAGTAATGGAAAAAATATAAAAACATGCTTCAAGAAATATTAGCAAGCAATTCAATTTAAAAAAAATGTCTAGCAGAAATGCCCAGTGTGAATCAATTGTAATAATTGTAGGATAACGAACAAGTATGTCTTGGAAATAAGCACTGGGCTGTGTGGTGACTCAAGAACACAAAGCTCCAGAAAGAAGAGTAAAGGAAGAGTGATAAACCATCGTTCCACTCTTATTTTTTATGGTATGTGCAGTGCAGATTTTATAGCTGCAGAAACTCTTTGGAAACCATTCAAAGACAATCTGGTCTAATTTCAAACTTGAATTTTCCCTTGACGGCTACTGCTTTTTGTACTTTTTCTAGGATGTTTTGTTATATCTTTAGTTTTTTTTTCCCCCTCAGTTTTTGTACATCATCATCATGAGTCACAGAAAGTGACTTTCTGTCAATAGTATTTTCACTAAAAGCACACTGCCTTTTCTTTCTGTAACAGATTCATGCCTGAGCACAAAACAGCCCATTTGCAGAAGATACTCAGCCTTAAAGGAAATGATGGAGCTGCTCCGTCCAGGGCCCTTCCTTTCCAACGGGAGCAGAGGGGTTGGGAGAATGCACTGAAGAACTTTGATTCAGAGTCTGGGCCCTGTGGTGCTACACAGCAAGAAAACCTGTGTAGCTCAGTAAGTCAGGAGCCATACTTGAAAACGTTCGACGCACCAGATCATTCAAGA